>NW_023270265.1:42381166-42535638 GCF_011800145.1 Mirounga leonina
GGGAGGCTGGGGGAGGCTGGAGAAGCTGGGGGAGGCTGGAGAGGCTGTGGGAGGCTGGAGAGGCTCTGGGAGGCTGGAGAAGCTGGGGGAGGCTGGAGAGGCTGGGGAGGCTGGGGAAGGCTGGAGAGGCTGGGAGAGGCTGTGGGAGGCTGGAGAAGCTGGGGGAGGCTGGAGAGGCTGGGGAGGCTGGGGGAGGCTGGAGAGGCTGGGGAGGCTGGGGAGGCGGCTCTTTTGGTGGAAATTTCCGTTTCTCACATTTCCTCCATTGAGGCCACAGTGCCCAGCCCTCCCCAAAGAAGAGTCTGTGAGCCCATCCATTTGGGGGGTACAGAGCCTGTCTTCGGCCTCCCTTGTGTCTGTCCCTCAGCCTGGCTCACCGGGGCCCCTGGTGGGCTCCAGAGGTGTTCAGTATGTTGCTTTTCAGAGTTTGAACCCCAGCCTGGAGGAGAAGGGAAATCCCCCTCTTATAGTTCCACACTGAAGGACTTAGAGTGGTTGCAGCCCCCTAGTTACGAGGATATTTACCTTGCCTGCATCTCCCATCCCTTATCTTCTTCCTCTGCACCTGGGCAGAGCCCTTTGCTCGGGGTCATGCTCTGTTCCCTGTTCCCAGGCCCCGTGTCACCCTGAATCTCCTCTCCTCCCCGGTGGAGGCCCTGAGTGCTTCCGAGCCTGTGGCTCCCCTACGTCTCTGTGGGAAACCATGGCTTCCTCTTAAGGGAAGGGCAGTTGCTGCCTCCCTCGATTCTCAAGGGTGAGCCTCTCTACTGCCGCCTTGTGACCTCGGGCAAGTCCCTTAGACTGGCTGCACCAGAGGGAAGTACTCTCCACCCCGCAGGGTAGCATTAAGTGAGAGAGAGGAGTCTTCGGCATTTGGCTCCTAGTAGATGCCAAATATGCATGCTCTCACTACCGTAGGCGTGTTCCGGTGCCTGGGTGGGTGACTGTGGACAGGGGGCCACATGCATTTGTCAGTGGATGTCCTTTGCCGCCTCTGACTGCCTAGATGGGGAGGCCTCCTCTTCACCATGATCAGAATCAGTCCCTTGTTCAGCAAGCCCTGGTCACCATTCATTCATTCTCCCATTTCTGAGAACCTGCCGTGCACCCGGCCTCGACCTGGGGAGCACAGCCCTGAACCCGAGAGAGCAGGGCTTGTGCTTCATTTCCAGGCAGAAGGTGGGGAGTCATCAAGCAATCTCACCCAGGCAGATTTCGAAGATCACCTGTGTTGAGTGCCTTGGAGGGGCCCATGCTGGTGCCCGGCACCGGGTGAGGCTCAGAGGGGATTCCGGCTGGAAGGGCAGCTCTTGGAAGTGTGGGCGCCAGCTGCAGGCTGCCCCCGCTCTGTGCTCTGTGACCATCAAGGGCAGTGATACTACAAGAAGGAAGTCAGTATTTAAAAACAGGAACGTCAGTTCTTAGGAAGCCCTTGGTTGCCCTGTATACAATCTTGTGTTTAGCCACTTACGTAAAGCCTGGGGTCAGAGACTGCATGCATGTCAGCCCCTCAAGTGCACATACCTCACCCACCTTCCCAGCCCTTGTAAGTAAAGGCAGTATCGGCCCAGGGGCTGGTGTGGTCAGCTTGGGATTGCCCCTCGCCGGTGCCCTTCGGGGACCCTAGAGACACACGAGTCTGATGTGGCCACAACACATGCATCTTGGGAAAACAAATGTGGTTCTCAGCGTGCTCCCTTGAGTTCCTGGAACCAGAGTGTTTATTTTATGTACTATACAGCAAAACCAGTTCTGTTGACTTCAGAACCTTCCAGCATCTGAACTATAATTCTTACTAAAATCTTTTTCCAATGTGGATGACCCAGGACATTGTAGAGGAGGAAGACTTGAGTTGTGTTCAACAGGGAGGAAAAATGTTCTGCATTTCGGGTCACCATCTTTAGAAATGAACTCAAGCTTTTTTGAGACTTGGGTGCCTTAACTCCATCAGGGAAACAGTCCTTCTTTGCTCACGTGTAGGGGCCGCCCGAGGAGCCTGGGGCCCTTGGAGCCGAGTCACAGCAAGCCGGTTCATGTCAGGGGAGGTCAGGTGGTACATTGTGTTGGAAGCGACGACCTCAGGCTCCCGCTCTGTGGCAAAGGCATGTGTGGAACGGCGCCTGGACGAGGCTCAGGTGGGCGAGCATGGGCTCTAGTCAACCCTTCTGTGGCAGTGCGTGCCCACACTCTTTCCTGGTGGGGCAGTGAAGGGGCGGCTGCGGGGGATTTGGGCGGGACTATCCAGTGGTTGCTCCTTAGAATAATGGTGGAGGGATAGTATTTACTGAGGGCCTAGCATGTGCCAGGCTCCGTGCCAAGCGCCTTGACTGAGCCATCCCTACGCGGTAGGTCGTTTTAGTGTTATCTCCATTTTAGGACCAAGAAAATGCGTCTCAGAAAAGGTCCTACAGCTAGTATGTGGTGGGTTGGATCAAGTACAGGTTTGGCTGCTGTAGCAAAGATGAAGACTAACCCTGGTTTAGATGGGGTAGAAGCCTATTTCTCTCTCCTGGAACAGGGCTTGGGGAGCGGTCTAGGGCTGCTCTGGAAGCTCTGTGGCCATTCCGTTCCAGTCTCTTCTGTCCCTCTGTCCTTACAGTCCCAGATGGCAGCCCACTCATCTGCCTTCTAGGCGTGTCTATCTATAGGAAGGGGGACAGTGAAGGAAAGGCACACACCCTCTCCCTTTAAGGGCATAATCCAGAGCTAACTTGGAACCGGTGTTTCTGGGCACGTTCCTTTGGAAACGTGGTCATCTAGCCACACCCAGCTGCAAAGGTGGCTAGGAAATTAGTTCCCGCCTCCGTCTCTCACCCCTCCACTGCTTCTCACCCTGGAGGAGTTCTGGGTTAGCTCCAAGAGAAAGAGCCCAGAGCTGGACTGGCTTTTTGGGTGCTTGGGGTGCTAGGAATTTCTGGTGATCGCTTGATCCTCTGGCCTAGCACAGCATGGGGCACCAAGTAGGTGCTCAGTAAATCAGTCTCAAAGGAAGGATGGGAGAGGGGGCCCTGACCTATCAGATCCAACCCAGCTAATGAGCTGAACAAACCGGGATGCAAAGATGAGGGCGCTGGAGACTTCTGTGACCAACCACCAGAAGGCAGCCAGATCCAGAAGGATTCCCTTCGAGGGTGGAGCTCTGCAGCTGTTTTGGTCTGGACCAGAGGTTCAGGGTATCCTGTGGGCTTAACCCCAACCGTGGATGACGTCTGTGAGCTGTGCTTCCATTGGAAATCTGATTCCGAGCCCCCTTTGGGAGGAACTGGATTCCGTCCTAGTGGTGGGTCACTTGGGCTGTGCCACATACATTCCTGACTTGGTTCCAATGATGCGTAGGTCCGGTTTGTCTGCCGCTGGCCCCCATGTGGACCCTGTCTGCAAGGAAGGGTCTCTGCCTTCCTCCTGCAATGCTCTGGTCACCTCCTGGCCCTGACTCAGCTAGAGCAAAATGCAGTCACAGCCTGGCCTGTCAGGGCCCAGGTCCCCGGTAAGACATCCTCAGAGGCTTTCTGGTGCAGCATGCTGAATAGGAGCTGCTGAGAGTTCTCCTATCCCTTTTACTGCTTACATTTTCTGAACAAAGCTGCTTTTCCATGCAGGTGCTCAGAAGGAAAAATAAGTAAGCATTGGAGGTTCCAGTGTGGAATTTTTCTATCATCCGAACATTGTTCTTGGCAAGGAATAATTTAAAACAAACAGCCGTTGTGGGTTACATTTTCAGACCAGTTAGAAATAGGGGTGTTTTCTGATCATCCCAATCTTTTTTTTTTTTTCCTGTTCCCAGCTATCTGTCTTGTGCTGAGTAGCTGAGGAGGATACCTATGAGGCTTAGCATCAGTTAAATGTTTGTCAAAATGTCTATTACGAGCCTGGAGCCAGAGGTAAGAGAAAAAGCATTAACAGAGGGCCATGTTCCAGGCTGAGCCATAGCTTGCGTGGTCTAGACAGCTAAGAGATATGTGAGGCTCTTAAGAAAGAAAGAAAGAAAGAAGGGACAAAAGAAAAGCATGTGCATTTGGGTCCTGCATGCTTTGATTCTGTACTTGGATGGCTGAGAAAGCTTTAGTTTAAAATAAGTGGTTTTTGGCAAGAGGTGGTACTGCATGCTGGCAAACTGATTGTGCCCTTGTACTTAGCTAAAAATGAAAATGCATGAGGTCTTTTGCTTTTTTTCTTCTTGACAATTAAAAGCGTCTACTTGGCTCCATGCGGAGACGGCCCCTGAAAATTTATATGAGGCACCTGTGTGGCATCGATTACAGGCCTTCAGGCTGACAAGCAGCTATACTTCACGGCGCTCAAAGTGCCAGATGCCAAGAGGGAGTTTTGAGAGGCTTGACTGGGCCTCTCTCTGTGCCAGACCTGGGCGGGGGGGCACTCTTGGGTGAGGGTCTTTGAGTTTTACTAGAGGACTTTCGCTCCCCGTCCACACTATTCCAGGGCCTGCGAGCGACTGAGGCAGCTGAGCAAGTCCTGGGGTGATGAATAAGATGAGACCCTTTCCCCACCCGGGCCTCAGTTTCCCCATCTGGGAGGGCAGGCTGTGGACTGGCTTTCCTTCAGGTTTTCTGCCAGGTCTCGGACCATGCTCTGTGCCATGTCCTTTCTGCAGTTGTGACATTATTGCATTGTGAAGGGGAGGTGGCTTGATGTCTGTGCTGGAAAGGGGCTCTATTTCCCATGGGGCAGATCCATTCATTAACGTGACCCCAGCACAGGGAAGAATGTGGAAACAAGTATGTTAGAATATAGCCCGGACCAAGCAAATGGACGAGTTAGGTAGTTAATGTGTTCTCTTCATTCGCTCGTCAAATGTTATCGTGTGCTGGCTCCATGCCAGGCTCTGTGCTAGGTGCTGGGGTATGTGGGGAACAAGGCGGCTGGGGCCCTGCCTGCTCCAAGTTGGGTCCAGCCCTGCTTGGACTTCTGTCCTGTTGGCTTAAGGACTTGCCTCCATGTAGGTCCGCGCCCAGGAATGTGCTATGAAATGCAGTCCCAACACCCTATTAAAAGCCAAGCATTTACTTCTAGACACCGAGGACTTTAAGACTTCTATCTTCAAGGAGCAAAGGATTTGTTTTGACAAAAGAAGTGTAAACAGGATCCTAGTGAATAACTTTCCTCATGGCTGTTCCTGCTTTAATCCGTCGTATATTTATTGGTGACCTCATGGTGTCCAGAATGTCCCAGACTCTACAGAGGATGCAGAGGGGGTGGCAGTGGAGTGGGACTTCACAGCCTGGCCGAGGAGCCAAGGCCCCCCGTGAGGACAGCGGCCAGAGGAATGAGGCGGCACGTAAGTTACGTGATCACACGTGTGCTGCAGGCCTCGGAGCTGAAGGAGCTCGCAGCCAGGGAGGGGACAGCATACTTGGGTCAGGTGTTCTGGAGGAGGAGGAGGAGGAGGGGAGAGGGCATTCCCAATAATTGTCCTGTGCAGGCCCAGCCTGCGGAGTGTAACTGTCCGGCTGATCGCCAGCCACTGCGTTGTCATGGCTTTTCTAGTCCTTAGTGTGTGACTGGAGCTCCCAGGTACCATGTGCACAGCAGCCCTGGGCCCACGGAAGCGGGATGGCCACTGGGTATGTCCACGTTACATACCCACATTACATACCACGTTACAAGGGTGCTCCCTCCACTGTGGGCCCCCAGAGGTTGCCAGATGGTATCATTGGTGAGATGTCATCCACCTCTCAGGGTCCCAGGTCCTTGCCTGCTGCCACTGTGGATCCCTAGGAGCTAAAAGTTCCAGAACAGTTGTTCTAGGACCAGGAGGAGCTGAGCTCAGATCCTCTGTCATTTGCTGCTCCGTGGCCTGGTGCTAATCCTCAGGGCCTCATTTTTTGGCCTTATCTGAAACAGGCTGATCATAGCAGCCTTTTCCTAGGCCTCTTCTCAGGCCTTCAGGAGACAAGTATGTAAAATGCCTAGCAAGGGGCCTGGTGTACAGCAAGCGCCCCATCCATGTTAGCTCTTACTGTTTCTACGATTAGCACCATCCATCAGGTGGCGAAGTGGGAAAGCCACTGTCTGGCCCAAAAGTCATCTCTTTCTGAAAACTAGCTCTGCCAAATGCTATAAAAATCCATATCTAAAATCTGGACACCCCTGAGCTATAACTCAGCTGAGCAAAGTCTGAATTGAGACTCCAGCTTTCTCTGTGTTCGTTTCTGCAGAAGCAACATGCCTCTCCCGTCTCTTGTCTGGAACAGGGGCATTGGGTGAACTCGGTGTGCCCGCGAACAGGCCTGTCTCCCCCACTCTAGCCCCTCTTGGCTCTGGGGCTGACTTAGGCAAAGATGGCTTGATGGGATTTGTTGACATTGTCTCATGTTTAATTACCATAAACCTGGATCAGGTTCCAGCAGGCCGAGGCCTCCCAGCTCCGTTCCTCGGGGAAACAGTTTGGGTGTGTCAGGTGGCTGGTATTCTAGGAGTCACAAGGAAGCATCTGGGGGAAACCAGAGGTTTACCTGAGAGAGGAGTCCAGGAGCAGAGAATACCTGCCACCTAACATTTGTCCTCTGATTCCCAAGAATGAGGACCAAGGAGCAGGTCTTACAGGAGGACAGGTCTGGCCTCAAAATAAGAATGGACTCTTAATGTGATGTTGATAAAGAGCGCTGGACACTTTGCAGGTAAAGTGCTTCCTTGTCCCCAGGAGTGCACAAACTAAGGTTGGCTGACTCCCTGATGGCGCTCATTGTAGCTGGGGTCTTCAGACCCTGAGACATCTGGACCTTCAGGAGATCATCCGTTGCCTGGGCATTTATTTCTCAAGAGCCTTTGGCCAGCACAGCTGTGAGCCTCACTGGGCCCTGGCCCATGGCCCAGGAAGAAGCAGGGCCGCCTCTCTGCACAGAGGCTGCTGTTTGCCTTGGCCCCCGCTGGCTCCGCCACTTCCTGGCCCCGCCCTCCCGCGGCTTTTGCTTCATTAGCTCATAGCTCCAGGTGAAGCCAGTCCCCAGGGCCCTGGATGGCCCAGCCGCCGAGGCTTCAGAGCCCCCACACCGCCCAGGCCACGGCAGCTCACAGTAAGGGTGGGTTAGGCATTGCCATCCAAGGGTAAACGGGAAGAGCGCTCAAGAGAGACCGAGGCACAGAGATGGGGAGTAACAACCCCAGGGCCTCACAGCAAACTGTAGCAGGCTGCTACGGGAGCCAGGGCTCCTGGCCCCCAGACAGCACCCTTCCTGGGCCTTCTGGAAGCGCTGCCTTTAAGCTCATGCTTGCTCTGTTCCTGCTCTGGCCACTGTGCAGATGTGGGTGGGAAGGCCGCTCTGGGCTTAAGGACTCCAAAGGTGTGTGTTCTACTTGGAGCGCTGATGTCGGAGAAAGGCCTCATGCCCTGCGGTGTCTCCATCCCCACCAGGCTCCTCACAGTCTCCCTGGGGGACTACCACGTTGGGAGGTGGGACACTGAAGCTCTTGTCATTCATCAGGCTCATTTTGTAGAAGGGGAAACCAAAGTCCAGGGACAGTGATGGGCCTGAGGTCATGCAGGGGTCAGAGAAGGAGCTGGAGGCAAAGTTCAGTCCCCTGGTCCCATTCCCATGGCCCTGGCTGAGCTTTCTGGAAAGCAGCGAGTCAGGCAGGGCACCACGTTCAGGCCCACCTCACTTCCAGGGGATCTGGACCCACCGCGGCTTCCCCTCTGAGTGCAGCGCTCAGCCTGAGCAGCGTTGCCTCGGGCCCGGGCACCCCGAGCCCTTTTGTTTCCCTTGGACTGAGGCCCCCACTAGCAACAGCTCTATCATCTCGTTGCCACAGGGAGACTTTCATTTCTGGCAGGTTAACCACTGGGGGTGTGTCGAGGGAGTGTGGGCCCGAGACTGCTACTCCCCCATTTGGAAGCCAGTGGCCTCCACATGACATTGATTCATTCATCTGCCTGCTCCATCATTTGTTTGCTGCCACCTACACCTGTTCTCTGCTCCAGCCAGGCTCTGGTCCGGGGGCTGGGGATGAACAGTGAGCTAGACCTTACAGCAAGCACAGAGCCGGAGTCACCCAGGGAGCTTTAACACCACTGACACCATCTCCAGAGATCTGATGCAGTTGGCCCGGGCGTGGCCTGGGTATTTCAGTTTCTAAAACTGCCTGTACCTGCATGGAAATTTCAAGGAGGGAAAAAAAAGCTTGTAGAAATTCTAGAATGTGACCGTAGAGGATAGCGTCCTCAGGACGGTTGTGAGCAGAGTGGAGCGAGGGAGGGCCCTGGGTCACCAAGAAGGGAGAGCATCCACCACTGATGGAGCTGTCCCAGTGGCTGGTACCACTGCAGGCCTGGTCCCAGTTTTCCAGAAGGTTCCATCACAGGCCACTGGGGGTGAACACGGAGTGCTGAGTACCTGCTTGTGACCCAGGCCTTGCACCTAAAAGGGGGTCATGTCTGGTGGCTACAGTTCCTTTGCTTCCGAGGGCCTCCTTGGTCTCAGTGGTTTTGCAGCTGTGGGTTTTTTTTTTTTAAGATTTTATCTATTTATTTGACAGAGAGAGACACAGCGAGAGAGGGAACACAAGCAGGGGGAGTGGGAGACGGAGAAGCAGGCTTCCTGCCGAGCAGGGAGTCTGATGCGGGGCTTGATCCCAGGACCCTGGGATCATGACCTGAGCCGAAGGCAGACGCTTAATGACTGAGCCACCCAGACGCCCCGCAGCTGTGTTTTTAGAATAGTTGCGTTCCCTTCGTTTATAAAAATATTGAAAATCTAGAGAAATCGAAAGAACCAGAGGCCACACACTGGCGTGTCCCCTTTTTGCCTGGCCATTTCCAGAGCCCACACTGCTGATGTAGCAGGTGCTTTTCTGCCGACCTCTTGGTTGTCATGCTCATCTGGTGCTGGCTGGCATGGAAGGAAGGCTTCTGATCACAGAGTGGTGGGCTTCCAGTGTAGGAGAGGGCTCAGAGTGCAGGGGTTCGGGGCTCTCATCTGGAGATGGCAGGTGAAAGAGCCAGGCCTGGAACCCGAGTCCCGCCTCGGCCCCCGACTCATCCCAGCTACTGCCTGCAGTACCTCGGTCTACCTGGCTGTCCCCGGGTCCACCGCCACCGCTGACTCCTCCGATTACCCACCCGACTCTTAGTTTCATTACCACTGCTCGGGAATATCTAAATTGTTTGCTTTTCCTGGCCTTGAGGGTAAGGGAGAGGTCACTGCCTGACTCCGGGGCCCCATTAAGGCCCAGAGGGCCCCGCGGTGAAGGCATATGCCCTGTGCCCTGTCCAGCTCAGCCCCCAGCTCCTTCCCAGAGTCTCAGTAAAACCCCAGACCAGAACAAGGGGGACAAAAGGCACAGGAAGATGGGGCTTGGCTTGGGTGTGTTTGTGTAATGTGCCATATGTCACTTTCTTTTCACATGAAAACATCTCTCCTGAAGTAATAGGAGCCCACTCAGCTGTTGCTAACCAAATACCAAATGTTTCCCTTCTCCTCTCTTGCTCCTTCCAAGAGGTGGGCTGTGAAGAATTGCCGTTATCCGTGATGCTATCTTGCCTTTCAAACGTCAGAGAGCTTTTTCCTTAGAGCACTCGATTGTTTTTTCCAGCTTTGGCAGGAATTTTTAGGAGAAAGCTGTTTTCAAATCACTTTTCTGTTTATTGTTTTAGACCTGGAGTACGGCAAAGTGAAGGGCTCATGGCCCCTGCCTAATCCAGTCTCCTCACATCTGTTTTCCTAAATTGCCTTAGGACCTATCAGCCCCTCCCCACCCCTCGAAAAAACAAAAAATGAAAACAAAACAAAAGAAAAAAACCCAAAAGACAAAAAGCAACAACCCACCCCTGGTACTTTGGAAAAACAATGTTAAATAAAATAAAATAAAAATGAAACAACGCAAACTAATATAAACCTCCAGTTGGTAGAAAGATGGTTCCAGAAATCGCTTTTGGACCCCCCCCCCCCACATACAATAAACATGTGGTTTCATTTCCAAGGGCTCCGGTGTTAGCCATGTTAACGTTTCCATTTCCTCAGGAAGCCGCCTTTCTTGCTCTTACTTCTGAAATGGAAACGTGCATTTTCATTGGCCCCAGTTCAAGGAGTGCCTGGGGCAACAATGAAATCAGTCCCAAGCAGGTTCCAGTCAGCGACACCCCACCCCCCAAGCCATGACTTCTTGCTCCCCATCCACAAGCAAGCAAGGGACTGACGCCAACTCTCCCAGCTGAGGAGGGGGTGGCGGCCTCGCTCACTTGGGTTTGTGGCCTTCTGAGGGGAGCCACGCTGTCCTTGCCGCCTGTGTTCTGGCCTTCAGTTGGGAAAATCTGGTTGCCCTCCAAGCGTCCGCATACCACAGCTCTTAATTAAGAAAGTATGTTCCCATCTCGTGTCACTCGAAAAGAATGAAAACAGTGACAGCATTTCTTTCTCTTCACTATTGATAACATTCCTGTTTCTGAGTCCACCAGGGGTTAGGAGTCTTGAAGGAATTGACTGGGTTGTGAGAGTCTAACCTCGGCCATGTGCTGTGGGGACATGTGGCTTCTCTGTGAGAGGGAGTCTCCAAGTGAGGCAGAGGAAGCCGGCAGAGCCCTGGCCCCTGCCCTCTCCGAGCTGGGAGTCCATGGCTCAGCCACAGGAGGGGCGGCTTTGGCCTTCTTCGGTGATGTGGAATCAAGTCCCCTTTCACTGGCCGCCTCCCATTTTCTTTCTGAACCTTCAGAGAAGTAAAAGCCACCATTTCTTGCGTCTTCTAGAGGAGCTACGATCTGGCCTAGAGGCTCCAGCTTATGTGGGGCCTGCTGAGTGCTGAGACCGTGGGAGTGGGAGACGTGAGGCACCTGGGCCCCTGGTCAGGAGACTTGCCCAAGACTATAGGGCACATTAGTCCACTCTGGCTGCTATAACAGAGCACCTCATACTGGGTATTTTAAACAATGGACACGTATCTCACCGTTGTGGACGCTGGGAGTCCAAAATCGAGGTGCTGGCAGATTTGCTGTCTGGTGAGAGCCTGCCTTCTGGTTCATAAAGGACCAGCTTCTTGCTGTGTCCTCACGTGGCAGAAGGGGTGAGGGAACTCCCAGGAGTCTCTTTTATAAGGGCGCGAATCCCACGCAGGAGAGCTCTACCCTCATGATCTAATCACCCCAAAGGTCCCGCCTCCAGATGCCATCACAGTGGGGATTAGGTTTCTGTGTATGAATTTGGGGAGACATGAACATTTAGTCTCTAGCTGCTGTCCTTTACCGTAGCCCTGAGGTAGTGGTACCGTGAGTGGCTTCTTCTTTTTTTTTTTTTTTTTTAAAGATTTTTATTTATTTATTTGACAGAGATAGACAGAAGAGCACAAGCAGAGGGAATGGCAGAGGGAGAGGGAGAAGCAGGCTCTGCACTGAGCAGGGAGCCTGATGCGGGACTTGATCCCAGGACCTGGGGATCATGACCTGAGTTGAAGGCAGACGCTTAACCGTCTGAGCCACCCAGGTGCCCCCGTGAGTGGCTTCTTCCAAGGAGAGGCTCTGAGCTCAGCACCCAGCACCACGAGGCGCTAGTGGCGAGGACAGGGCCCTTGTCTTGTAACTTGGTAAGCATCATGCCTGACCTGTGTAGGGTAGAACTGAAAGTGACTTGGCGGTGCCTAGACCTCAGGACATGCTTGTTGCATTTCTATATGCACGTGCCTGCAAGCTTGCATGGGTACTCCCAGGCAGTTATGTTCATTACCAAGTAAATGTATTCGCTGACACCCTCAGTTAACACTACATTCTGATTCCTGTCCCTTCTTGCCTCACTCCCCATCCCCAAGCAACTATCACTTTCTCTTTATATTTTTAAGCCATTCTCTTTTTTAAAAATTACTGTAAGAACACTTAACATGAGATCTACCCTCTTAATAAAATTTTAAGTGCACAATACAGTATTGTTAGCTCTAGGCGTGACGTGGCACCGGAGAGCTCTAGAATTTAATCATCCTGCAGGACTAAAACTTTATACCCATTGAACAACCTCTCCCCACTTCCCTCTCCCCGAGCCCCTGGCAACCACCATTTTACCCTTGTTTCTAAGAGTTTGTGTATTTTAGATACCTTATAGAAGTGGAATCATAAAGTATTTGTCCTTCTGAGATGGGCTTATTTCGCTTAACACCTCAAGATCCTTCCATGTTGTCCCACCTGTGGCAGGATTTCCTTCCTTTTTAAGGCTGAATAATATTCCATTGTATGTATATGCTACATTTAGAAAACCCATCTATTGGTCGATGAACATTTAGATTGTTACCACATCTTGGCTATTGTGAAGAGTGTCCCAATGAGCATGGAGTGCAGGTATCTCTGAAATCTTGGTTTCCGTTCTTTTGGATAAATATCTAGAAGTGGTAATGCTGGATCATATGGTCATTCTATTTGTAATATTTTGAGGAACCTTTGAATACTTTAAGCCATTCTGGAAGATCTACCCACTGGCTCCCTGCGGTGGTCACAGAGCTAGCTCTGAATTCTTGCCCTAACACACCTTCCCCCATGTTTTGCCATGCCCTCCTGGCCCTCCTGGTTTCTCACATGGACTTACCTCCTCACTGTACCTTCTCCTTGCGCCCAACTTCTGGCCGCATTTCTCTGGCTTTGACCTTCTCCTTCTGCTCCCCAGCACTCACCCTCTGCCGGCATTGCTGGGCATCACCCCTGGCACGGGCCCAACATCACAAGAGCAGTCTGTGCTGGGACACCTTCCCGAACATTCCCAGCAGGCCTACCTTATGCAATTTTGTTTCATGGACACTGTTAGGTGGCTGCTCTCACTAGCCCGGTCTGTGAACATGCCTCCTTCCTGCCCTGACTGCTAAGCAGACTGCTTAGGACAAAGACAAAGTCTGGGTGCCTTGTCTCCTCTAAGGGATGCTCATAACAAGGCCCAGAACACAGTGCCCATGAGGGGTTCAGCAAGCATCTGTCAGTTTGCTAAAGGGACTATCTGCTGGGAAGAAATGGTTCTGTCTGAAGGCATGGCTGGAATTCAGTTCAGTGTTATAGGAAAGCGTGGTGATCCTGCCTTCCTATTCATGGGCATGCTCGGGAGGTGTCAAACCCTTGAAGACACCAATGACATATGTGGTTTTCTTAAAGCCAGTTCAGTCCAGCTCATCACCAAAGCAGGATTCCTACCACAGGGACTGCGTCCTCCCTATCCATACAGCAGTGGCTCCCCAACCAGGGACCTCCTCTGTTCATGTCTCAGGCTCCCTGCTCCCCACCCCATTGTCATTCACCTTTCTGTGGACTCTACTTGAATCGCATGTGCTCTAAAATCACTGGTCCCTGATGGGACACTGATTCCATCCAGTCTCCTTGGACTTGGATCCTAGCTGTTTCGTGGGCCCAGCCTGCTTTTGCAACATATTACCTCCCACCACACTCCTGGGTGCACAGTGAACCCAGCCCCTCCCTGGGGCACTCTGCCTTTTGATCAAGGGCACAGCTCAGTGTCCTAGAGCTTATAAGGGGCTTCATAGACCCTTCCCCATTTCTAGTCACCTTCCTCTAGATATGCTTCAGTTTGCCATGTCCACTGGACCTCTGTTACCACGACCAAGGTCAAATGTCACATCACAAAGGCCACACCCCCATTCTTGGTCCTAACTGACCACCAGCTCTTAACTCTAAGCCTGTTACTGGATCATTAACCTGCCAGTAAATATAAGGTGTTCTTCCTTCCACTCATCCACATACCCTTCAGTTGTTGCATTCAAGAAGAGAGTCTTAAAGTTGAAGGAACCTTCTTGTATCAAAAATCAGGAGACCTTGGAAGACAGTTTGTTAAATGAAGGACCCACAAGAGTAAAATAATTACATGATTGGTGGATACTTTGGGATAGAGGAGCCTGATTCCCCCTCATAACTTATATAATGACAGCTTCTTTCTGGCTTGGAGGGAAGGGCCAATGAAGCACGTAGGCCAAAGCAGGGTTTTCATGTTCTAGAAGAGCCGGTGTGTATGTGTGTGTGTGTGGACAGCACATGCATGGCTGTGTGCATAACACCCCAAGGTTCTATCAGCCTGAAAGATAGAGAGATTTAGAGACAGAGAGAAAAAGCTCTGCCCTTCTTTCCTGGACGGCCCTCCCCACCACACCCAACAGATTGCACTTCAGAGGAGGGGTGTGGGCAGGGCCCTGCAAGCTGGATTTAAATGACAGGAAGGCTTCTGTAGAAACCAAGAAGGAAGGGTCCGCTCTGAAGATGTATTACAGACCTCCTCAAGCTTCCAACTTACGTCATCTTACTTTGTAGAAGCGACCCACACCTTGGGTTTGCGCTTGGCAATTTACATCTCCTCCCGTCACTCTGATCAATTTCCAAATTCCTAGTCTCCCTTCTATGCCCTCGTTCTTCATTTCTAAAGGAACTGCAAACGTCACACTCTGATTTTGTTAGTGGCGATGGCAATGCCTCCTCAGAAGATAGGACCATTTATCTTTATATAAGCCTGAGAAAAGAATCCAAATAGATGATTACTGATTCTTTTATCTCGTTCTGGGCTTCCAGTGAGTGGGTTTCTTGCCTGGGATCCTCTGTACAGCTGGGAGAGGCATGGAACTGAGGTGCTGACAGCTTGTGTTGGAATCACATGGTGTTTACTGTGCTGTGAGTTTATAACAGCCTTGTTTCCATACTGACAGCAAATGCCATATGGAGAGAAAAACTCCTGTCAGATGAACCCTTAAGGAATCACAATATGGTACATGAAATCTCTTAATTGCTTTTGGAAATGGGGAGGGGCACATTGCTCAAATCACATTAAGCCGTGCAGTTCTCTCTGCCATAATTGAATAAAACTGGAGTTTGACGCTAGGTAATTTACTTTCATTCTGTGTTTGTGCTGGGGAGGTTCAGCTGATTGGGAAAGGGTGAGGAAGTTTGTTTTCCTCACCTCAGGGTGGGGGGGGGGGATCAGGTCGAGTGGGAGGCAGTGAGAATGCAGGCTGTATCTACAGGGTGTCACGCTAACAGGTGCGAGCTACAGACCTGTCACCCTCTCAGCTCCCTCCTTCCCAGATTCCCTACTGTGGCTGATGATAACACTCATCTAACTTGACATTTTATTACTGTCACTTGGGATCTTGTCTGCTCACCCACACACTCCACCCCTTCCAACAGAATCCAAGCTTCCTGAGGGCTGGGACTGCATCCCATTCCCCACCCCCACCCCACCAATTCTGGCCCACACTGAGGTGGGTTAAATGTTTGTTGGAATGGCTATTTGTGGACCATCTGTGCGTGGAAAGGTAAGCGAGTTAAGGCAACAGTCCAAGGCTAGTTTCAGCCCCCAAACCAAGGGGATCAAGAAGGGAACTTGAAGGTGGCTATTCATGTTGATCAAAGTATCCATTCAGGAGAGAACGAGAAATGTTTGAGTGCCTTCTTATACACACTGTACTTAGAACTGGTGGATCCCCACATAAAGTTGCTGCCCTTGGGCAGTTTACCCATGAGAGAAGTGGGCTGTGAAAGTCTCCAGCCTGTACGCCTAGTCACTTGCTCTTCGAGTTGCAAATAGACAAAAACCCAACACCGACTGACTTCACACTCTGTCAGGTAAATAACTGGGCAGGCACCAGGCTGGCCTCGGTGAGGCTGGCTTCAGGGGCTCCTGTGATGTTGGCAGCGTGGGGTTTCTTCCTTCTGCATTCAACCCCACCTTCCCCTGTTTCACTCTCTGTGGGTTCTCACTGCCTAGTGGGACAGACAGTTGTGGCAGCTCTTAGTTGACTGATCCTAACACCCTGGCATCCCAGGGAGAAGCAAGCATCTCTCCCTTAACTTCTAGAAGACTCTACCCACTCAGGTCATGTGCCTTGAACCTATCATTGTGGCCTGGAGACAGAGGGGGCTCTGATTGGCTGGGGCCAAGTCACATGTCTGTTTCTGAACCTATCACTGTGGTAAAAATGGGGATCTCTGATTGGCTAGGGCTGAATCATGTGCCCATCCTTCACCCTATCATGTGGGTGGGAGATGAGGGCTCTGGTTGGCTAGAACTGGGTCACGTGCCCATAGTGAGGCTCCCTTAGAGCCTAGGGCTGGATTTATACAGTCTCAGAGAACTGAGATTCCTTGAAGGAATGGAGACAGAATAGGCTGAGAGACCCACAAACTCGGTGATAGCAGATGGTGTTTAGTAAGCATTATCTATATGTTAGGTTCTGTTCTGAGTCTTTTCTATGCATTGTCTTATTTAATCCTCAAGACAGTCCTAGAAGATAGGTATGATTAGTGTCCCCAGTTTACAGATGAGGAGACTGAGGGATGAAAGTGTTAAGTCAGATGCCTCAGGACACACAGGCAGAGCATGGTGAGGCTGGCGTTTGAACCCAGGCAGTTTAGCTCCAGAGCCCATGCTCACAGCCACCATCCTCCCTACAAGTCACGGCTTTACTTTTTTTTTTTTTTTAAAGATTTTATTTATTTATTTGAGAAAGAGAGAATGAGAGAGAGAGAGCATGAGAGGGAGGAGGGTCAGAGGGAGAAGCAGACTCCCTGCCGAGCAGGGAGCCCGATGCGGGACTCGATCCCGGGACTCCAGGATCATGACCTGAGCCGAAGGCAGTCGCTTAACCAACTGAGCCACCCAGGCGCCCTACTTTTTTTTTTTTTTTTAAAAAGATTTTATTTATTTATTTGACAGAGAGATAGCGAGAGAGGGAACACAAGTAGGGGGAGTGGGAGAGGGAGAAGCAGGCTTCCTGCAGACAGGGGCCCCGATGCAGGACTCGATCCCAGGACCCTGGGATCATGACCTGAGCCGAAGGCAGACGCTTAACGACTGAGCCACCCAGGTGCCCCGCGGCTTTACTTTCTGTGGATAAACTCTTTCTTTGGTTGTGAAAGTGAGTGGACGTGATGGTTGTGTTCATACCTCCTTGTTGTGTTCCTTATCTTCAGAGAAACCCCCTTTCCAGGGATGATTGTCCTTTTTCCTCCTCTGCGTTCAGCGAGGATATAGTCATTCCTTCTGTTCAGGTTGCTCTCCTGAAGTCATTATAACCCTCTTCCCGGTTTCCCCATGAAGTCCCCTGACCGTTTCTAATGCAGTTGCACCAAGGTCCAACGATCAGTGCTTGAGAGGGTCAGAGGCAGCATGTCTCAGTCAGTCCATTGAGCATCTTTCTGGCCAGAAGAACCTCCAACAGAGGCTTTAGCATCATTGCAGGAAGAGCCAGAAGGTACCTTCCCCCCCACACCCCATTCTTACCTCCAACATGTGCCTTTATTGTCCAGAGGAAGACTGAGGCCCAGAGAGAGCAAGTGAGTTGCTTGAAGTCACATAGCAAGTCACTGGCTAGCACCTGGTCTCCAGGCCTCCAGGCTTGGAGTCTTGCGCTGCATTTCCTCTTTGGAACTCTCTTGGCTGCTGTGTGGCTGGGGGCCGGTCACTTCTTGTTTCCGTGCCTCTAGTTCCTCAGCTGGAAAATGCAGGGTTTTCATAATTTGAAGTGCTTTGAATTACAAGTAATTTTTAAATCTTTTCAAACTGCTCATAAATAAACTTTTCAGATGTGGTTTGGGCTGCAGGCATGGTTTGATCCAGAGATTGATGACACCCCGAGGACACCAACTTTACTTTTTGCCATTTTCTCAGCTCTGACCTCCTCTGTGTGTGAGCCTCGTCATCATAGCAGCTCCCCTTGCAGTGTCAAGAGCACTGCATTAGACCTTGGCCTCGCACCCATGCACCCCAGCCCCCAGAGGAAGGGAGGGCATTTCTGCTCAGCGTGCCCAGGCACAGTCTGTGGTCCACTCCGACTGGAACTGGCTTGGGTCACATGCCTGCCACCCTTATCCAGTCACTAAGTGGGCAGTGTGACTTGGTGATCGGCCATCCAGTGGGGTAGAGTCACCCTCCCCAGAACTGCTGACATCTGGCATAGAGGAGTCAGGGCATCGGAAAGGGGGAGTGGGCTAAGAACTAGAGGTTGGGGCGTAACTGGTGCCTTCCTCTAAACCGCCCTTCTCCCCTCTGAGTCTGCATAGCTTGGAGATAAATAAGGGGTCCTGAGAGTTTGCCAGTCATCTTGCTCCAACCCTCTGGGGCTCTGGGTACAGGTGTGCGTTGATTGGATGGCCCTCCCTAGCTCTCTCCTGCTTCTCACCACCTTCTTCTTTTCTTGTTTCCAGACAGAGATTACTGCAGTTTATGTGACAAGCAGCCAATTGGGAGACTGCTTTTCCGGCAGTTCTGCGAAACCAGACCTGGGCTAGAGTGTTACATTCAGTTCCTGGACTCAGTGGTAAGTCTCTGCTCCTGGGGAGGCCCTTTGGTCCTCTGTGATCAGTGATTGTTTTTGCCCAGAGGAAAAGATAGACCATATCGTTTAGAAGGGTGAAGAATGAAATTGTTGCTCAAGAAATTTCCAGACTTGTCCACAAGTCTGCCCCAGCCGGGTGACCATGGATGGGCCACCTCCCTCTCTGGGCCTCAGTTATTGCTGCTTTAAAGGGAAGCCCTGTCAATTGTCTGATTCTGGGAGCCTGGGTTACTACGCAAGGCAGCGCCTGGGGAAGTTGGATAACATCCCAAGGTAACACTCAGATTCCATGACCCCTCCTAGCTGAAAACCCATTTTCTAAAATTCCGAAGCTTGTGTTTGTGTTCTTATTTACTGTCTACTTTTCCTCTAGAATGCAAGTTCCCTGAGGCCAGGACCCTGGGCTTCCCATTCACCCTGCCTAGAACAGAACATGGCACATACAGGCTTTAAGTAAACGTCCGTGTAATGAACATGTGTTGGCCATTTTAAGCCAATCTGACAGTTGCTGGCCCCAGCGGCCGCTGACATGTGTGGCTGTGTTTGACACCATATGGAGACTTCCTTCAGATTTACCGGTCATTGACTGGTTTAACAAATGGTGCTTGATCTGCGTGGGCTTTTAGGACAGGACGTAGGAATATGCAGGAATTCCTCAGCACTCGTGCAGGAAGGCAGGGCACCTCAGCCTGGCAGACTGCCTTTTGGTTGTCTATCCAGGGAAGGTGGACAGTGGGTGGGAGGGCAAGGAATGGAGACCAGTCATGAAAAGAATGGGGTATTTCCAGGCGCCCCTTCCCAGGGCAGGGGACCAAGATATGGCTGTTTCTTAGAGGCCCCAGTGCCACCCTTGGCTGTAGCCATCCCGACCTCTATCTCGGTTTCGGGGACAGTCCTGTGGGGCCCAGGTTTCTGTGTCTGCTTCAGGGTCTTGGTGTGGATCTCTAGATTTACGAACCAAACTGCCCACTGAGTGTCCCTGCCAGAAGTCACCTTCCCCCAGGTCCCCAAACCTACCAGGCCTGACATGTTCCCTAAATCCAGTGACCCCTTTGCAATGTCCCTGACCCCTCCCTCTTCCTCATCTCTTTCCCCATCTAATCCAGGACCATATGCTTGATTCCTTGACCCCTCGCAGACCAGTTCCCCTCCATAGCCTCTGTCTTGGTTTTAGTGGAGGCTCTCAGCATGTCTCACATAGTGACTACAATAGTTTTCAACCTTGGCTGAGTAACAGAAACACCTGGGAGCCTTAAAAAAAATACCAATGCCTGAGCTGAAGCCCAGACTCATTAATTTGAATCTCGGGAGGGGGTGAGGGGCTAGTAGTTTCATAACTTCTCATAATTTCAAACTGTAAAAAGTAAAGTTGAAGAGCAGTATATGCACCCTTCACCCCACTTGAACCGTTATGAACTGATGGCCAGTCTTGTTCACCACGTCCTCCCCGCTTCTAGCATTTTGTAGCACATCTCACACATACGATTTCATCCGTGAGCATTTCAGTTCGGTATCCCTGAACGGTAAGGGCTCTTTCACACACACACACAAATCACCACAATACCCTTAGTGCAGCTAAGGTAAAAAAGTAATGATTATCATCAAATATTAGTGTTTAAATGTCCAACTTTCTCATACTTTCTGTAAATGCATGTTTTAACAGGTTATAACCATCGCTCCTTGTTCATCCACAAGTGTCCCGGAGTCTGAATTCTGCTCTGTCACTCCATATGTCATGTAATAGGTTTCTCTGAATTGCTTGTAAATTGCTCATTGAATCGAGAAACTTGACCAGATTCAGTTTCAGTTTTTTTGTTTTTTTGTTTTGTCAGGGGCAGGGTGACTTCATATGTGGCTTTTTGTTCTTCCATCAGGGGACATTACTCTCCGCTTGTCTTTCTGTTAGAGATGGCAGCCGATTTAGGCAGTGCCTAAATGTGTTGATTAATTAGGGATTGCGGCATGGTGACATTCTCATTTTGTCATTCCTTCTTCATTTGCTGACTGGGAAACTTCCTTTCGATTACTGTTTGGTTACCCAGTGATAAAGTTCATGGAGGGGTTGCTTCATTCTTTCCCTGTATTTATGTTTTCTAAGTACCAGATTGGTTCACTAGCACCCTCCAATAGTAGTAACCAATTTGTTTTAAAGGCGTGGATTTAAACACGGGTGCATTTTGATGTGTGGTGGTCCTTATCCTTATTGAGGCCCCGTGATCTCATCGTTGGCCACCAGGTTGGCTTCTGAGCCCTTGAGAGGACCCAGTAGTCATGGGCAGCTCCTTGCTATTTGGTAAGGATGCAATGTCTCAGTTCATCTTGTATCTTTACTGCCTAGACCTAGAGTCCACTGTATCTCCAAGGAGCCCTGGTTCCTTTACTGGGAAATGGTACTTGGAGACCACAGTTTGGCACTAGGGGTGCTCATTACCCATGGATTGGCCCGGATTTCTAATAGACATTGGCATTTTTCAAGTTGCCCCCAATTGTACTGTGTATCCAGGGTTGGGAAACATGGACATCCAGGATAAAGTCCAAGTTCTGAGGTTGAATACCAGGTCTTCCACTGCCAGGCCCCCACCTGCACTATTCATCCTTGACCTTCACCCTGGTCTTTCTTGAGCCGTGCATTTTCTGACTTGCCACCACAGAGGTTGAAGCCTCTCGGCCCTGGCTCCCTCACTCCTGATGCCTGAAATGCCCCCACGTGCCCCTCAGGAGAATGCCTGCTGGTTCCTTGTTCTCTTACGCTCTGCTCTCAGAAGCCTTCCCCCACCGCCCCTCCCCGCGGTGCCCTCTGTCCTAGGTGCTGGCTCCAGCACGCGCCGGAGCCTCATCATTGGGCAGTGCTAGAGCGGTGTATTGGTCGGGCGTGCAGCCTCCAGACAGACTGAGGGAGCAGTGCTGGTTCTGGGTGGGCACCAGACCCCTCTGGGAGAGTTCGCCAGGGGAGTGTGTGGTGGAGGAACAAGGCAGGCAGGGTACCAGCCAGTGCAAAGGCCCACAGGCACGGCATCTGTGGCTGGAATGGAGGGAGCAAGGGCAGAGATGGGTCTAGGAGAGCTGTCGATTATGCAAGACCTTGTGCCATTAAAGAACTTTGACTTTGAGTGAAATGGGGAGCCCCTGGAGGGTTTTGAACAGAGCAATGGCATGGTCTGACTTAAGTTTCTAAAGGATCCCTTTGGCACCTGTGTTGGAGGGGAAAGGCCGGGCGCAGGAGCTCTGATAGACGGCTGCTGTCGCAGTCCAGGCGAGGGCTGATGGTTGCTCAAGCCAGCGAGGAAGCATGTAGCGGTGGTGAGAGTGGTTGCATTTGGGGCATGTTTTGGAGGCAGAGTTAACAGTGTTTCTGGATGCATTGTGGGTGAGACAGAAGAGTTACAGATGACTTCAAAGTGTTGACCTGAGCAGATAGAAGGATGGAGTGAGGGAAAGGCTATGGGAGGCACGTTTGGGGGAAGACCAGGAGCTCCATTTTAGGTACTCTCAGCTGGAATGTCTCTCGGACAACCGAGTGGAGATGATTGAGGGGAGATGGACGTTCAAGTCTGGCATCTGCAAGAAAGGTCTGGGCTGGAGATGGAAGATTGGGAGTTGTCAACATATAGCTGGTATTTAGGGCCGTGGGCTGGGTGAGCTGACCAAGGAGATGAACGTGGAAGGAGAGATGAGGACCAAAGATGGAGCCCTGGACCAAGGCTGCTCCCCACTTGGAAAAGATGAGGCATCACCAGCTTTGAGACTCGTCTAGAGTTGATGAGGCAGAGCAGGGAAAGGCTAAACCCAGGAGTCAGTGGAATTTTCCAGCCACGTGTCTTGTTAGAGGCTTATAGTCAGTTTGAGGAGGAAATAAAAAAAAAAAAAAAAATCCAATGGATGCCCATTTTCATTCTGGTCGTGCAGACGTTCCCTTTTCCTGGGCCAGTACCAAGAGCTTTTTTTCTGGAAAGGAAATGTGAGTCTGGCTCCCTGTGTTGATGCGACAAATGTTCTTTACATACGCCTTAATGCGGCCGACACTCATAGAGGCTGGCCCTGCCCCTCGCATTTTGTCTGCATCTCTGGGAACTAGCAGGGCCTTTTCATCACCCATCTTGACGTCAAATGACCAGCCTTTGGAACACCTCTTTTACGCAGGAAGACTTTATTGAGTTTTCCAGGGCTGGCGCAGCTCTCGTCTGAAATATGTTTTTTCCTTCCATCCTGACTGGAACTCCAAGGAGGCAGCATACAGCCCCGGTGCTCCCTGGCTCAGCCGGCACCATCCACACCGTTCCCACCTCTGTGTTGAATTTCTACCAAGTGGGGTTTATTAAAAATAACCCGTCTTCGTCAGGCTCTGACGTAGTCCCCGGGAAACGCTGCTGTCCTGCACAGTCCTAATGTCTGAGTCTCTCAAGTCAAGTCTCTCAAGTCAAAACCATGGCTGTTTTAAAATGGGGCCTGGGTGACTGGTGGGCAGCAGAACTGTTTGTATATCATTCACAGGGTAATTCAGCCCTTAGTCTTAGTTGTCAAGGGCCTCCTGGGAACCTGAGAAGGACTCCTTCATTGCCCTCCCACAGAGAAATGGGGTCAGTGACCAAAGTCAAAGCCATGACTTGATTTGGCCTCAAAGAAGATTTGCCCACCTGGTCAGGGGACCAGCAGAGGCTCCAGTGTCAACCTCCACAGGCCAGTAGGGTCTTTCCACAGACTTAGATTTGATGTACTTCTTCTCTCACCTGTTTTCTGGGAGCCTTGATGGCATCCCAGCTCATTTGAAACTCTCCTGTCCCCTCACTTGGGTGTGACTGAAAGTTCTGAGGTCTCTTCTCTTTGGGGTTACGGGGAGATTTGGCAGCTACTCAACCAGTTATTTAGCACTTATTTCCTGGATGTCTCCAGGATATCATACTCTGTTCTAGCTTTCGGAGACTACACACTGAGTAGGAGAAGAAAGTTCCTGCCCTCATGGAACTTGCTTTCTGATTAAATGAAAGATTGAAAAATGAATAAATTAGGATAACTTTTAATGAAGTAAGCGATTCTAGCTATGAGCTCAGATACCTAAGTATTCGTTACCTATTGCTGAATAAGAAATTACCTCAAAACTGAGCAGCGTGAACCAACAAGAAACACTTATCTCGTGGCTTTTGTGGGTCAAGAATTTTGGAATGATTTACTGAGATGCCACTGACTCCAGCTTTCTTAAAAGGTTCTATTAAGGGGCGCCTGGGTGGCTCAGTCGTTAAGCGTCTGCCTTCGGCTCAGGTCATGATCCCAGGGTCCTGGGATCGAGTCCTGCATCGGGCTCCCTGCTCGGCGGGAAGCCTGCTTCTCCCTCTCCCACTCCCCATGCTTGCGTTCCCTCTCTCACTGTGTCTCTGTCAAATAAATAAATTAAAAATCTTAAAAAAAAAAATTTCTTTTAAGATGTTGGCTTGGATTTGGCTACAGTCATCCAAGGCTTGGTCTGTTCCAAGTGTATGCGCTTGGCTGGCAGGTTAGTGGTGGCTGTTGGTTGGAGGCCCCAGTTGTTTTCCATGTGAACCTCCCCACGGGACTGCTTGAGTGTCCTTGTCACATGGCTGGCTTTCCCCAGAGCCAGTGATTCAGGACAGCATGCTGGAAGCTGCAGTGTCTGTTATGACCTAGCCTCAGAGGTTCCATACTGTCCTATCCCCAATATCATAATATTTACACAGGTTAGCTCTTTCCAGTATGGAAAGAGACTTCTCAAGAGCACGAATAACAGGAGGCAAGGATCATTACGGTCTCCATCTTGGAGACTGGCAACTACAGATAGGAGGTTACAGCAAATGAAATCTTACATCAGGAAATGCTAAAAGACACTTCAAGCGATTCATTAGCTCAGAACTGTAGGAAATCACTTGAAATCAGTGGGCTGTCACTTGGCATTAAATGTGCCCGGTTATCCTGAAATTATTTGTAACATGAAACGATTTGCTGACCCTCACCAGAGGAGTTAGGTATCCTGCTTCTCCTGAGTCATACCCAGTATTTGTCTTGTCTATCACTTCTGTGCTCTCCCCAAAGAGGGAAGGGGGTAAGGGAAGTAATCATGCTTCAGATGGACATGGAGACCCTCAGAACAGTTGGTAAAGCCAGACCCTGGGAGCAGGGTCATCTTGAAAAAGTACTACTTATAAAATGGGTTCATCTAGTAGACCTCTATGGGATTGTCCAGTCTCCTGGGTCCCCCACCCACACTCCTGAACATGGTTCTTCTAGAAGCTGCCATGTTCCTAACAGCGTCACTCACACACACCCCTCCCGTTCACAGTCAGTTGGAGCAAGGATGAGCCTGTGAGCCAATGTAGGCCAGTGATTTCTTTCTCTGGGATTTATAGACTTGGGAGGAGGTCCTTCTCTGGCAGAGAATGCTTAACATAAAAAGCCTGGGAGCTGTTGACTACCATGTGCCACCGGAGTAAGCCAGTCAGCATTGAGAACGAGGCAAGTGTGCATTGCACACACACACGCACGTGCATGTGGATGAGAATGGGTTCCAGAAGTGCTCATGTTGCTAGTTCCTGATAGTCTGGGCTTGGCTGCATTTCATTCCCCCTACAGTTTGGTTATTCAGTCCATCCTTGAATTCTAGGAGCTAAGAGATAACGGTTTTGCCTGAACTGGGCTAGATTGAGATTCTTCTCACTTAGGACTGAAAGAGTCAAAGGCCTATGCATGGTGGTCTTATGAGCCTTGTTGGAGACGGAGAAATAATTCTGGGGCTGGGGGAGGAGGGGAAGCAACTAGGCAGTCCAGGGGTGGTGGAGGGGGTGGGGAGAGAGCCACTCAGGGCTGAGGCTCTCGGGAGAAGTATGATGGGGCAGGCAGGAGGTGACAGCATAGCCCCTCTGCCAGGGGACTCTGACAGCTGCTGGTGAATTTGTCACCTCACCCAAGAGAAAGGTGTGATACCCCTTTCCTCCTTCCTTCTTTTTAGCCTCTGCCCCAGCCAGGCTGTGTTGCACGACCTGGTGTCTGTGATGCTGTCAGTATGATCTGGGGTCCCTTGGGGTCACTCCTCCCACTCTCCAGCATGGCCAGGGGTTGGCTCCGCCTTCCCTTCTTTCTCTGGTTCTGTCCCATCTGTTGCCCTGGCGGGGGCCAGTGACTCCCTTCCTGACCCAGGCCTAAAAGGGCTCCGCAGACGGAAGCTAGAGACCAGAGAATAGTCTGTCCAGGTAGACACAAGCTTTGGGGCTGACCAGACCCGTCCGATCCTGGGACTCCTGGGGGATGTGCCCCTCTGCAGTGCTTCTTCATTCTAGCTGGGGAGCAGAGAGGGCAAGGTCAGGGCCCAGCCATCTGAAGGATTGTTCAGTCAGAGTCCTGGCAGGAGATGGACAGCCTGCCCACGAGCGAGTGCAGGGCTGTTGATGGAGTGCTAAGCAGGATGGGGAAATCAGTAGTGCTGATGCAGATGTGGGAGCCTTGGCCACCTCTAGGTCTGCAGGGACAAGGGGAGGGACTGATGCAGGCCAGCGTATGTGAGCTGGGTCTTTAGAAGAGGGGGCCGGCAACCATGGTGCCCAGGTTGGGGGGCGGCAATTGCTTACCCGGATTCTCACCTGCCCCACACCAGGGTAGAGAGTGACTCCAGAGAGGCAAATGGAGACCTCCAGCCCACACGGGCAGCACAGGCAAGACGCCGAGGCCGGTGGGTGGAGCTGGGTGTTTCTCCAGAAAGGGCCGTGGTGAGCAGCGCTGCCAACCAAGCGCGTCACTTGTCCCTGCCGCGAAGACTCTGGAAAAGCTGACCACATCGGTAATTACAGAAGCCGGAGGTGGCAAGACCTCATAGCATCTCTGACTTCATCTTCTTGTCAGGGCAGGAGAAGGTCTCCCAGGAGGAGGAGGTGACATCTGAAGTTAGTCAGAGGCCGAGAGGAATCCGGCTCACTCTGCTCTTCAAACCAGTGCCGGCTGCTTTGAAAACATGGCAGGTCCCCTTTTACTGGCTTGTGGTCTTCATGTTTTTAAAAGTCATCGGAGGGAAGTGTGTTTTAATAGAGAGGACATATTTTCACCGGACTTTTCTGAGATTGATGATGCAATTAGAGCAGACAAAGAGGATAAAATATTAGGTTTATAAACTAGGATGTACACTGATGTTTATACTCTTTGGCAGACAGAGATCTATAAATAATTCTTTCTGCCTTAAACTCAATGTAGTGTTTTGCTCTTTGTGTTAATAGCAGCATCTCCTCCCCAAAGGCCATTTCTGCGTTTGACATAAATCACAGTGCGAGGAGAGGCTCATGAATTGAGCACCTTGGATGTATCTGGGGAAGAGAGATATCCTCCGAGTGGATTAGCGTAGGTGCCCTTTGGTGCTCTGGCTATTAGGGTTGAGCTCCCAGGTTTCAAATGGGAGGGGATAAGACCTAGCACCCTCTCTGGTTGGAGGGAGCTCCCTTACTGATGGAGGTCATGGGGGCATTCCTTGCATGTGGTTTTCTCTCTTTTCATTGGAGTCTTTGGCTGCCATTTCCCGAGCCAGCGCTAATTGTAAAATTCTGGGCTGTTGGCCCAACCTCTTATTTGCTGCTTATGTTTTCCGGTCGCAGCTGATTTCAGCAGCTTTTGCCCACTACCTGGGCAAGGGTGTTCCCATAGCAGTGGGTTCCCGGGTGGTCCCCTGCCTCGGGTGGTGTGATCTGCCTGAGCTCTGCCCACCCAGCTGAGCCGCCATGGTGCCTTCTCCCTGTAGGAGGCCTCTCGGGGGTCACTGTGGAGACATGGCCTGTCACTCCAGGTGACTTAATCAGTGTGGAAAGCCCAGCTGGAAGCCTTCTGTTGGTTTTCTGCCTCCCAACACAAATGCTCTTCAAGTGGTGGTGACCTGACATGGACTCTCAAAGAAAGGCCTTTTGATCCTGGGCTGGGGATGCCTGTCCCCGCGTGCTCCCGGCTGCCTCCCTGTGGAACCGTGGCGCCCAGCTGCCCAGCCGGGCCTCTGCTGGGAGGCAGCTGACCTGAAAGTGATGTTATTTTTTTAACGTGGGTTTTAGTACCCAGAGCAATAATATTTTCAGCTGGTTATTGAGGCTGATTAATGAGCTTCAAGCCTCCATTTGGTTAAATAGAGCCGCCTTCACAGATGTATTTTGGGACAGTGCAAATCCAGGGTTCTGCATGGGATTGAGTTACCCCAAAAGGTGGTCGGCCATTTGCCCGGGGCCTGGGCCCTGCAAAGCAGTCTGGGTAGATTCCCATGGTGCCAGACCACTAGGCGGGTTTCCAGCGCCAGGACACTAGGTGCTTCTCTCATCCTGGAAAAAGGGTGGTCAGTTGTGCTCTAGAACTCTCACCCCCTCTGGAGACATAGCTCCCAGCCCTCTCACGTGCTCGCGTGACTGTATTTGAACTGGTTTTTTGTGCTCTCAGAGCCTCAGTTTCCTTATCTGTTAATAGGGAATAATAATACCTACCTTGAGGGTGAGCCTATAACCTACTCCATACTGTGTTGGGTGTGCACATGTGCGTATGAGTTTGGGGGGATTTTTCGGAAGCATCGGGGGAGAAAATAACAGGAAAAACTCAAGGGGGAAGAGCCACCTTCTCTCCTTAAATAGTCTCAGGAAATTGCATCAATCAAATCAATTCAACAAGAAGCCGTCAGTCCCACAAGGCTAGTCTTCGTGGTGTGGAGGCATTGTGGAGGGCGACGCACTGAGGCGGGCGGCCCATGGAAGGAAGTCAGGAGGCTTGTGTCCCCCCGCCCCAGCCCCGTAGCTCTACCACTACCAGCTGTGTGATATTGGACCCGGTCCTTGGCTTGTCTGAGCCTCGGTGTCCAGCTCTGTAAAGTGAGGGGGTTGGATTCTTTCCAGAATTACTCTCCCATAGCCCTGTGATCCAAATGATTGAAGTGTTAACATTTCTTCCTTGGAGAAAAATCACTGAGTCTTGATTCTCTATTAGAAGAGAAATTGTAACACAGGAAAAACTTACTCGTGTTGGAGGGAAATGTGTGGCTGCATCTGTGGGCACTCCATGTGCTACCTCTGCTTCCCCCTTTTCTGGAGGGGCTTCTGGACTGGCCTGCGGGGAGGGATTGGACCCTAGACACTGGGTTGTGGGGTTGCCGTGAACTGGGCCAGGAGGGCCGGGGCGCCTAACTCCATGGTGTTTCAGTTTGTGTTGATGTCATTTCCTGTCTCTTTTGAAATAGCTGTACTTTTGGACCGAGGTTGACAAATCCTTGGGTGGTGGATTTTGAAATGGTTATAAACAATTTGCAATTAGTTCTCTTGTCTAAATGAGAAAGGCAGGCTTACCCAGGCTTCTTGTTAACTTGAGGCCTTTTATCCTCTGGCAAGTGCGTCAGATGTGAGTGAAGGAGCCCCTCTTGAGGTCAAGGAAAATAAAAAGGTTTGTCTTTTGGAGGTCCCGCTGACTTGGCCAGCGATCTGGAGTCCTAAATTCCTTGGAGTTGTTGAGAAAGAGCTCCGGTTTGGAGATGGAGGCCTCAGCCCTGCCATCTCCTCTGCATGACTCTGGCCAAGTCTGCTGAACATCCTGCTCTTCATATGCAGATGAAGGGGTGTGGTGGGAGACCCTACCCTCCCACATCACTGCCTGCGCTTTTTTGAGGTTCAGATAAGAACATCTGAAAAGGGGGGCGCCTGGGTGGCTCAGTCGCTTAAGTGTCTGCCTTCGGCTCAGGTCATGATCCCGGGGTCCTGGATCAAGCCCTGCATCGGGCTCCCTGCTCAGCGGGGAGTCTGCTTCTCCCTCTCCTTCTGTGTGCATGTGTGCCCTCTGAACATCTGAAAAATCTCTGTATGTTCATTTTATAAGCTGAAAAGCTGCAAAAGGTAAGGCATCCGTATTAGCATTTTCTTTTGCAAGGCATAATAATGACAATGGTGATAATTACGGCAAGTGTTCCTTGAGTATTATGACGTGCCTGGCTCTGGGCTGAGAGCTTTGTCCCATTCTGTCTGCACAGTTGCCCTGTAGTGGTGCTTTTTCAATCTGCATTTTATGGAGGTGAAGGAAATCGTCTAAGGTCATGCAGCTGTAAGGTCTGAGTGACCTGAGGCAGCCTCTCGGGGACCTTCCAGTTTGGTGGCTCGTTATTTTCCAGTGGCTTCCTGTGATTTATCTGAGTCGGTGGTTCTCAACCCCAGCTGCCCAGAGCCCTGCCCTCCTGGCCAGAGGGTCAGAGTCTGTTGGTGTGGGGTGGGGCCTGGTACCAGTGTTTGCTCCTGGTGACCCTAACGTGCAGCCCGAGAGGACAGCACCTGTTCTAATAAGCACGTGTCCGTGGATGGTGCAGAGTAGGCTGGGCTGGATGTCAGGGCTCCTTGGCCAGGTCTTCTCCCCAGTCTGGGCCTCAGCTTCCTGCTCTGTGGGGGGAGGGAGTGGTCACCTGACCTCCATGGTGTCTTCTCCAGGGGCCGAGAAGCTTATGTAACTAGAAGCAGCTCAGGAGCAGATCTGTTATTGTTCTTTTCCTTCTTCTGTTTCAGGCAGAATATGAAGTTACTCCAGATGAAAAGCTGGGGGAAAAAGGGAAGGAAATTATGACCAAGTACCTCACCCCAAAGGTAAGAGGCCGCCCAAACCCCACAGTAGGAGGAATAGGAGGCCTTCTAGAAGAATCTGGGCCCCAGATCCCAGCCAGGCCATGTGGGGAGCTGTGACGCACCCAGCTGGTGGCAGCTGTTGGTCTCCAGAGATCCAGCATTCTCACCTCCCTCAGAGAGTGCCCGAGACTGGCAAGGCCAAGGCAGGTGGGCCAGGCCAGGCCCGGGGTGGGGTGGGGAGGCCTGCTTCCTGGAGCCCAGTCCCCTCCAGGGGCCTTATGTTGCCACGGCCAACACCCAAGTGTTTGTAGCTGGACCAGTGGCGGCCTGGCCCAGAAGAAAGGGCACAGCAGGGGTAGTTTGGAGAGGTTGGTGTGGAGGGGAAGGATCGGGGGTGATCAAGAGGGAAATAAAGTGGCTGAGGCTGGTAGAGGCAACATGGGTTGAATACACACAGAATGTAGAGTGTCCTGAAGTATGTTCCGCTGTCTGTTGAAGGGAGAGGGGCCATGAGGCCCCGACTTCAGGAGCACACCCAACCCAGTGCTGAAGGCAGAGAGTTAGCACCACCCCCTGGGGTCCTGGTGGCCTTGGTTCCCTGGAACCTGTTCCTTCTCATCCCCAGCTTGACAGATAAACGTGGTCTCCATCTAGTTTACAGCTTGGCCTGGGAGCCTGGGGTTCTAGTCCCAGCTGTTCTACCCACACAATTAAGTCATGTTCCCTCCCTGCGCCTCAGTTTCTGTTTCTTAAAAGTGGTCCTCCTTGCCAGACCCATCTCCTAGAAGCCTTAGGAGCCTGAGATGTGACCTGCATCCCAACAGTTCTGGGTGTGTCCTGTACCCTTGTGGGCCAGCAGTGGCTCCATCCTCATCCAGGATCTGGATGCTGCCTCTCTCCCAGGCTGCCAGGGGACTGGGGCTACCAGAGCCATTGTGACAGGGCCCTGTTGGTCCGTCCCCACAGAGAATGGCAGGGAGTGGCAACACACAGGCATGCGGGTCAGGAAATGGCTTCACCCCTAATTTGCCATGGGACCTTGGTCTTCCTCTCCCCAGGACTCGGTGTTCTTTCCTGTAAAATGGGTGAGGCTTGACCAGATAATGTCACAGGGTCCCTGTAAACCGGACCATCACAGACTCCATTCTCTCCAAGCCTACACTGAGGGAAGGACAAGTGAGTCCTGAGATAAGAACCAAACAATGAGAAAGATGAGAGATGCTTCAGTCAGAGAGAGAGGTGTTGCCACCGAGGTGTAGAGACTCCCTGGATGTGACATTGGGCCCCTGGAAAAAAGGCAGCCCCTGCCTTGCCGGCCTGCCTTCTTGGGGGTGCTGTCCCCTGGCGGGGGTTCCTTCACAGCTTCACTAAAGCAGAATGCAGTTGCAGAGGTCTACCGCAGCTGCTCTGGAGGATTCCCCTCAGGAGACAGGATTGTGGACACAAGGAATCCGGGTCCCATACAGCAGCTCCTGCAGCCCTAGGTGGGCTTCTGACAGCCTGTGGCCCCCTGGCAAGGGCATCCAGGGTGACCCGAGGCCTTTACACTCACAGAAGCTCCTTCAGAGTTTAAAATCAGGCCTCCTCTGCCCTGCGCATACAGACCATCTCCGCAGGTTTTTATACATTTTATCGACGTGACATGGAAGTCCCTTGAGGCCTGTAACTCCTACCCTGATGTTCTCAACAAGCGTCCCAGGAGGTCCTTGGTAGTTCTGGTCCCCCCCCCCCCAACACACCCTCGTTGCCCCCTCAGGGGTTCTGGAGGGCCAGGGGGCCCCAAGCGTGTGGGGTTGTCCCACCTCCCGGGGGTCTCTCGTACCACACTGGGTCCTGTTCTGGAGCAGGGCTGCTCATCTCCAGCATCTGCGGGCAGCCAGGGGCATCTCTGTGCAGTCAGTTCAGCCTCACACCCAGAGAGGTCTCCTGTGTCACTTCTTCCGGCTCCCGCCAGGCCACCACCCTGACTTATCATTCTCTCGCTGCTTCCCCTTGCTGTCTCTCTGCTTCTGCTTTCTTCGTAAGCGTACGCTTCTCTCCACGTGATGGGCAAGCACTCCCAGTCCTTCTGCACATGGCAGAAACGAGAGGATTCACGTTCATAAAAGCCCCAGACGCTGGGCAGGGCCAGCTTGCTCTGCACAGGCGCGGCCCTGGGCACACGTGGCTGCCCGCTCCGTCCATGCGGCCATGGGGCCTTCGGGCAGCTGTGCCTTGTTGTTCCAGATACAGGCCTTGTTGGCATCTCTGAAAGTTCTCAGGTTGAAAATGGTCAAGGAGGAGACGTGTGAGCAGGGTCCCCGTTTCCCTGCACTCGCAGCCGCTGTCATGTTGCTTTTGATCTCCTGGCCACCGCTTGAGACAGCGTGAACCCCCCGGGGCAGAACCAGGACCCAGAGCTCAGAGGAGGCATGGCCCTGAGGGTGTAAATACCCCAGGGTGGGTGAGAACAACAGCTCACCGGCTCAGCGCCTACGGGCTGCCAGACACCTCCTAGGCGTCACCCGTGATGGCCGCAGGCTCTGTGAGGTGGCTGCCAGGGCCAGGTGGGGCGGGTAACGTGCTCTGGCCACTCAGCTAACAGAATCTTCAGCTGCGCTCAACAAAGGCGATTTCCACGGTGCCTCCGCTTTGCCGGCCCAGCTCTCCATCTGCACCCGGTTGGCGCTGCCCACCCGCTTGTGTTCCCCCCAGACAGTGGCAGCTAACGTGTTTTGAGGACCCACTGTGTGCAGACACTCTCTCCGCTAGTCCTTGCTGCTATCACATGTTGGGATTCCATTGGCTCCATCTTATGGATGAGCACGGGGAGGCTCCGGAGGGACTGTCACTGTCCCAGGTGATGCAGCCGGGACTTGAGCCCCCCACCCCCCAACTGTGGTGCCCTGTTTCCCACATCTGGTCCCTCACTGCCCTTTTGCTGCCCCTGCCCTGGCTGTGGTCTACAGTGAGGATGAAGTGGCTCCTTTGTCCAGCCTTATCGGCTCCTTCGGCCCATCCAGGGGCTGCTGCAGGGGCTGTTCCATTCTCTCCCTGCCTGGCCAGCCTCATCCGAAAGCCCCTGCTGGCAGACCCCATCCTGCTCTCCGGACCCCCTGCCCTGCTCAGTGCTGCCTCCATCTCCTAGAGGGATGGGGCCCAGACTCCTCATCAGCCCAGACGGTTTTACAAGTGCCTCTGAGCCTGCCAACATTTTTCCTTAAGTACTCCTCAATTATAAAAATTTAAACCACACCATATGTTGTGGCCCAGGGGCCTAGGGGAGGTGGTCAAAGCAGCCCCGTGGGGCGACTGTTTTCCTACAATAAATTTCGCACTGCCTCCCAGTCCTTCCTGTAGACAGTCTCTCGGGAGCTGTTTTCACTTCTCAGTGCTGCAGATGCCCCAGGGGCTGGGGAGCCAGGGGCTGGGAGAGAGGGGTCGAGCTAGTGGCTGAGGCCCCAGTGTTGGCCCTGAGGTCTTTGAAGAACTCCCAGAGCCATTGTCCCCAAACCCAGATCGTCCTTACCTTGAGCCCTTCTTGAAGTTGTAGGCCCTGGGTCTCAGCTCCACGCAGCATTTCCAAAGGGTAGGCTGAAGGACACCGATCATCTGGGAGGCTCTGTAGTCAGTTACCTGTGGGTGATACTACATGTATCTTCCGCTTGTAAAGATTCACCTGGCATGTGAGCATATCGAAGGCTCTGAGAAGTCCTGCAATAAAGAAACCTGTTTGCAGACAAAGCATTTCCCAAACTTATTTGACCATAAAACCTGTGCCCCCCAATTTTACATCCTGCTGGATACATCTGTCGCTGCAGAAGACATCCAAAGGTCTTCATGACCTGGTTTCCTTCTGCTTCAAAATCCTTTCTCCTGATACCTCTCCCACAAGCCTCCCACTGGGCTCTGGCCATGTCATTTCCAGTCTCATCTCGACCACACCTCGTAGCCTTTGTTCAGACTGTGCCTGCAGGGCCCTTCACCTAGACCCCTGCTCTGGTTTTTTTCCCTTCTGTGTCCCTCAGCCTGACACCTGGGCTGCACACAGCCCCTTGCCTCTGGCCACCTACCTGGGTGGTCTCTGAGCGCGACGCACTGTATACTCATGCAGGTACACACGGTCAACGCTCCAGGCCCCCGGGGGTACTGAGGAGCCCTGCTTGCAGAGCTGGTGACAGCACATCCAGGGACCAGCCCGCTGCAGTGTGGCAGGAGCCGTGGCAGCACTTTGCAAAGGGAAGCTGCCCCTACACCAGCCTGAGTAGCCAGGGAGGCGTCTGGGAGGTGACGCAGCTGAATCAGATGTTAACGTGAGGAGGAGGAGGAGGAGGCCAGATACGAATGAAAGGAAAGAAGGGCCTTTCATGGGCAAAGGTACAGAACAGTGGTTCTCACCTGGGGACGTCTTCCGCCCCGGGAGACAGTCGGCAGTGTCTGGAGATAGCTTTGATTGGCACAGTTGGGAGGATGTGCTGTGGCATCTAATGGGTAGGGGCCAGGGATGCTGTTGAACACCTTCCGATGCACGGGACGGCCCCAGAACAAAGAATTCTCTGACACTAAGTGTCAGTGGCGCCGAAGTTGAGAAACCCTGCCGTGGAGGCGGGAGAGGGTGTGCGGTGGTCAGTATAGCAGGAGTGGAAAGATAGGGGGATGAGGGCTCTCTGGGCGGCCTGGCAAACCGTGCGGAGGAGTTTGACACCATCCCGGCGGCTGCGGGGGCCACGAGGGCTTCGCAGGCCCTTTGCAGTTCAGGCTGGTCCCTCTGACCACATGGGGGTGAGAAGGGGACGGGACCAGAAGACCATCTAGGGGGCTGCTGCAGGTGCTGTGGGAGTGACTGTGCCCCATGCTGGGACAGTGGCCCTAGGGATGTGGTGGCACAAGAGTCTTGGGAAATGTTAGGAGGAAGGAGCTCTTAGGGGATGACCAGGTGTGGGGCATGAAGGAGAACGGGCAGAAGGAGTCCCAGGTGACTCCCTGGTTTTCATCTTGAGTTACTGAGTGGCTGCCCCCCCCCCCCCCCCCCAGGAAAGACGGAGAGACGGAGCACATAGGACGAAGGTCATTGCTACAGGTCGCAGGGTTATTCGCTCATTGGGCAGAGGTGATGGCATCTGCTCTCTGTGGGTATCCCCTGTAGCGACAGATGTATCCGGCAAGATCCCCTGCGCCTGCACTGTGCTGGGCTCATGGCTCTCAATCATTGCGAGCTGGTTTGAATGAGACAGTGAGGGGGCCCTGGGAAGCTTCCTTCTGTGGGCCCCTCACCTTGCCTGCCTCGTGTCTTTTCCTGGGGAGGTGCCACTTGGCTGGCTTGTGTTCCCCGGTGTCTGACATGGTGTGTTTGCTGAGAGTCTGGCTGGAAAGTCCCTGCTCAAAGCCAGAGCTTATGCCTGGAGCTGAATTCTCATTCCCTGTGCGATGATGCTCTTCAAACCCTGGCTTGAAGGCTTCCTTCCCAGGCGGCAAAGCCCACTCCTTGGACGCTGCCCAGATCTTGCATCAGTTGCCCAAACGTGGCCAGCTTTGCTCTGGAGGCTATTAGAGACACCAGTCCTGGGCAGGCTCTGGAGTGCACCAGAAGTGGTGGGGATCTAACACAGAGGCAGCAGAGTCCTTTGAGAAGGTGTTTCAGAACCAGGTCGACCTGGGTTGGAAGCCAGGCTTGGCCTCCTTTAGCTGCATGGCCTTGGGAAAGTTAATTAGCCTTCTAGTGCCTCGGGTGGTTCATCTGTTAAGTGGGTGGGGTGGCTGTGAGGGTCACAGATATACCAGCAAGTACAAAGCTCAGAGCTGGTCCGTGTTAGACGCTCACTCAGTGGTGGCTGGTGTCTGACTTTCCCCCCTCCTCTCTGTGCTTTCCAAATTAGGCTGTTGAATGAGGAAATCATTCAGACATGAACTCCAGCTGTGGAGTTGAGAGAGGCCAAGGAGGGGTCTGGAGGGCCCCCACCACAGAGGCTGGCCAGAGAGGCCAGGCTCATTAGAAGGCAATGCATTCATCAGGATGATTAATACTAGCTGCCACAAGAAACAACCCCCAAATCTCAGGGGCTTCACACAACAGAGATTCTTTCTTTCTTAGGCACAATCTGATTGGGTCTTCAGCTCTCTTGGGTGAAGACCAGGGGTCCTGACTGCTTTTGTGGCCCCACCATCTTGAAGATGTTGCCTCGTGGTCACTGCCAAAGGGGAGGAGAGGAGTGAAGGAAGCGCAGGAGCTGCCTTGTTAAAGCTCCACTGGCCAGCGAGGGGGTCTGGAGGATTCGGGGAAGCATACGGCGCATACAACTTCCTGCCTACCTTCGCACCCCCCAGACCCCAAACTGCACACATTGTCTGTATGACAGGCTAGTCCTCTGGTGCTGGTGAGACAGCCATGGGTTTCGCATGTCCTAGAAAAAGTCAAAGGTGTGTCAGCTCGGAGCAGCTGCCCAGAGGCCCCTTGGTCGGATCAGATTTGTGTGCTGGGCTCTGTAGAGATCTGGGCAGTTCACCTTCCAGGTACCTGCAGACCAGAGGTGATACAGGTGTTCGGGGGGTGCGTGTGGGGTGGGGAGGGGGGCAGGCTTGCTCTGAGCTGGGGTGGACTGGACAGTATTTTTATTTTTTATTTTTTATTTTTTAAAGATTTTTTATTTATTTATTTGAGACAGAGAGAATGAGATACAGAGAGCATGAGAGGGAGGAGGGTCAGGGGGAGAAGCAGACTCCCTGCCGAGCAGGGAGCCCGATGCGGGACTCGATCCCGGGACTCCAGGATCATGACCTGAGCCGAAGGCAGTCGCTTAACCAACTGAGCCACCCAGGCGCCCCGGACAGTATTTTTAATTATAGTAATAAATAATAACAGGTGATTATGAAAGCAGTGTGATAGATCATCCATCACTACAGACTTTAAAATACTAGCGTTATGGAGATAAAATTCACATACCGTAAAATTCATCCCTTTAAAGTGTACAGTCAGTGGTCCAAAATATTCACAAAGTTGTATAACTACCATCACTGTCTGCTTCCAGGAGATTTTATCACCCGCAATGGCAACTCTATACTCATTAGCAGTCACTCCCTATTTCCCTTTCCTCCCAGCCCTGGGCAACCACTAATCTACTTCCTGTCTCTGTGGATTTGCCTGTTCTGGACATCTCATATACATGGAATCATACAGTGTGTGGCCTTTTGTATCTTCTTCCACTGAGCATAGTGTTTCCAGGGTGTATCCATGTTGTAACATGTATCAGTACTTCAGTCTTCTTTATGGCAGGATGATATCCCACTGTATGGATAGACCCTGTTCTATGTATCTTTTCATCAGTTGATGGACACTTGAGTGGTTTCCACTTTTTGGCTAGAATGAATAATGCCGCTGTGAACATTCGTGTACAAGTTTCTGCCTGGACGTAAGTTTTCATCTCCCTTGAGTAGATAACATTGGAGCGGAATAGCTCGGTCACGTGGTAACTCGATGTTTAGTGATTTGAGGACCTGCCAGACTGCTTCTGTAGGGGCTACACCATTGTCCACTCCCACCAGCAGCGCCTAAGGGTTCCCAGTTCTCTACGTTCTCACCAACACTTGGCATTTTCTGTCTTTTTAATTGTATTCATCTTAGAGGGTATGAAATGGTATCTCATCGTGGTTTTGATTTGCATTTTCCTAATGGCTAATGATGCTGAGCATCTTTTCATGTGCTTATCGGCCCTTTGTAGATCTTCTTTGGAGAAATGTCTGTTCAGATCCTTTGCTCACTTTTCAATTAGGCTGGTTGTCGTCTTAATGTTGAATCCTAAGGCTTCGTTGTATGTTCTGCACACAAGTCTTTAATCAGATACGTGATTTGCGAGTATGTTCTCCCACCCTGTGAGCTGTCCTTTTACTTTTGTGACGGTGTCCTTCGAAGCACAATGGTCTTTAATTTTGACAAAACCCAGATTCATTTTTGTTACTTGTTTTTAAAGGACTTGTTTTCATTTTGTCTTATCTTTCCTTGTCAGAAGGCCTCGGGGTTTTGGGGAACAGGGTGCATATGGGGACAAAGTAAACAAATCGTAGTGCACTTTAGGCCTATGAATCTGTCTTCCCCTGGAGAACCAAAGCCCCATTGCCAGTTGGGAAGAGCAGGGCCAGGCATGGTCCTTCACGATTATTCCAGTCCTCCCAATTGACATAACAGTATCCTGTCCTTTAGGCCATCGGTGTCCAACACTGCAATGGCATTGTACAGACCTGTTCTTGGCTCTTCCATAGCAACTCCCCAAGCTGGGTGTTAGTGTACCCATTTTACAGATCAGGCAACCAAGTTCTGGGAAGGGAAGAGGCTGGTTTCAAATCATGGAGGCAGGGCTTCCGGTGAGCCCCCGAGTCTCCTGCTTCAGCCATGTTGTTTGTAGTCCGACTTGCCGTGATTCATTTTAATTGGACCCGTGAGCGGTGGTGCCAAGTCTCCATTTTTGAGTTGTACCACCCCAGTCACTGAGGCCTGGCAGGTGGCACCCAGTTTTAATGTGCTATCAGCAGACTCCAGGGGAGGCTCAGACCTGGTGGAGGGTCCTGCTGAAGGGGCCTGGACACCAAGGTGCACTGGTGGGTTGGGGCAGACTCCTGACATGAACCGGCTTGGCAGCCTCTGTGGGATGCTGGGAATGCCCAGGACGGGCAGCTTTTGGGGGGCACTTCTTGCTGGAGGTCTCCTGGCAGGATATTGTTCTCTGGGCCTCACACAGACACAGGCCTCTTTGCTTCTGTGAACCATGATAGGGTAAGGCAGGGAAGTTTGTTCTTGTTAAGGGGAAGTTACCCATCAGCCCGAGTTTTTGCACAAAAGAAATCTATTCCTAGTGCTGGTGTGGCTCTCCGGAAAACATCCACCTTTTAAAAAGTAAAGAGCTTGAATGGAAGGAAATAATAATTATTCCAAGTTCCTCTTTCTCTGGCCCCCGGCCCCCTGCTCATTTCACCGGTGCCTCCCCCTTCTCAGCCTGGGCAGCCGATTAGGAGTCTGAGGTAGCCCAAGCTGGCTAGCTTCTCCGAGGGGACAGTTCCTCCACCTTGGGGGCGGGGCAGTCAGCAGCTTCGGTCCTTGCCCTCAGGAGCACATGGAGCCCCAGCTCTGCCACCTTCCTGCTATACATCCCTGGAGCCTCAGTTCTCCCGTCTGAGTATGGGGATGATAAACATGGCGCGCGGATGGGTTCATGGCCAGCCTTCCTTCTGACAGCAGGCACCCCCACAGTCCTGCTGTATCTGCATACCACCCTTACAATTAATTATATGTAAGTTTTTTCTCTTTTAAATTAACTCGTGTCTTTCTGTTTAAAATCAATGAGTTTTGGGTGCCTGCCTCAGTTAGTGGAGCATGCAACTGTTGATCGTGAGGTCGTAAGTTCGGGCCCTATGTGGGTGTAGAGTTTCCTTAAAATCTTTTAAAAATTAATTAACTAATTAATTAATTAAACTAAATGAGTTTCAAAAGAAAACTTTGTGTCAAGACCATGCCTGGAAAGCCAGCATTTATTTATCATACAGGAAGCTAACTGGGAAAAGTGGCATTAAATCCTCCCTGGGTCCTCTTTTGCCTGCCCAAGGCTCTGAGCCTAAAGCTGCCTTTCTCTTTGTTTGGAAGAGAGATTAGTGAGTATTGGAGATGTGTTAGCAAGCCGGTGGCCCCACACTGAGACTTCCTTCTTGATGACGGGAGGCTCAAAGGAGAACTGAAAAGAGAATACCTTTATCACTAAGCGATTCAGTATTACTTAATTGTGTCCCTGCACCTCCTAAGACCATCTCATCATCTTCGGAAAATGCTGGGCTAACTATCTACCTCCCAGCTGTGATGCATTTTATAAATGTTGGCTTGTTGCTAGAGACAGCATGACCTGGAGCCAGGAGCACTGGACTAGGAGTCAGGCTCATTCCCCATCTCCCTTCCTGGGTTCTGTGGCCTGGCGGGGAGCTGGCCTAGAGTCTGCCTAACCGTCTAACCAATCCTTGGTCCCCAGGGCAACCCAAGGCATGGGATATAGGTGGTTTGGACAAATCGCTCCCTTCCCAGTGCCTGCCCCATCCTCCATGGGGTTTGGGGCTTCCAGACTCTGGCCCCGGACCCAGCATTTCATCTCCGCTAGATTGCTTGGCCCTCATCTGTCTCCCAGAAGATGCCTAGAAGAGCATCTCCATCCTGCTGTCAATGAATCCAGTGAGCTCGGAGTCCACCTTCTCTTGAGCCCCTTCTGAGTAGGATCTGGCTGGGCAGGCAGTGGGGCTGGAGGGGCAGCTTTTCCCACTTTGCCACAGCACTGCAAAATGACTCCGCGGAAGAGGACTGAGAAGAAAACTTGAGAGAGGAACTTCCTGAGTTTTCTCAAGCAGCAGTGGGGAAGGGGAGGCTGGGCCTCTTCCTCTTCCATTTTTGGGAGCAGCAGAGAGCAGAATTCAAAACAAATAAAGGCACATTTGTACTTACTAGCTATCCTGGGGCAAGACAGAAGGGAGCTAGCATCTACTGAGCAACTGCTGCATGCCCGGAACTCCATGTTCCCTGTTTCACTCGGTCCTTGTAACAGTTGTCTGAACAGATGAGAAACGAGGGCTGAAAGGGGTTAAGTAATTGCCCAAGAACACCAAGCTTGGGCCAAGTGGGGAATCGAAGCCAGGCCTGAGCCTCAAAGCCTGCCTCTTCTCATTCCCCTCACAGCCAGATGCCTGCTCTCCCTGGGCCTCAGTTTTCATCAGTAGAGTGAGGAGGTTGGCCTGCATGCCATCTGAGAGGCCCATCCGGCTCCAACCCCCTGCGGTCCCAGGAGCAGTTCTTACTGCGTGCCAAACATGATATGGGCTTTAAATAATTCACTTAATCCTCACATCTATCCCATGGGTTATTATCTCCATTTTAAAAACGAAGAGATGGACACAGAGTGGTTAAGTAACTCACTCAAGGTCACATAGCTGGGATGGGGGAAGCTGAGACTTCTGTCTGTGCTCTTGACCCTACCCCATCCTGTTCTCCTAAGATGACCTAACCTGGCTCCCTGTCTTGGGCTCTGCCTAAGTCTCTTCTTGACTGAGGGTTTATTAATGACCCAGGAGCACTCACCAGGGAGCTAGGGTACTGTTTGTAGAACAGCAGGACCTATGAGGGCCCCTGGGTCATTTCAAGTTCACCCCAGTGCCCAGCACAGCACCACTTCCTATGAAGGGCCCCTGCTGCTTGAACTGCCTTCTGAATGGAGGTTTCAGCCTCCCGAAATCCTGGTACGTTGGGAGAGGGGCCGAGAGCCCATCCGGGGGATCGTTCCTCCAATATACCCCAAGGGGACAGAGGACACCTCCTGGGGTGAGCCCAGGCACCCAGGGCAATCTCAGGGGCCACCCAATCCAGGGCCTTGCAGATAGGTTTAGCTACAAGTTTCCAGTATGCAAAGACACAGAGACCATCCACAGTTGAGCAGCCTGGGGGTGGACCCCCTTTTGCCTCCCTCCCTCTCCCCAGACCCTGGCTTTTAAAGAACACTTGTGGCTTGGTGGAACCCAGCTTTAAAACCTGAACTAAGCCCAACTTCTCATTCCCTATGTAAGGGAACTGAGGCTCAGAGAGGGGCTGCACCTCTCCCCTCCAAGGGTCACATGGCTTGGAAGAGGAGACTGGACCATTCCTTGCCAGGCTTTCTACAACCCTATGCTGGAAGCTTGGAGAGAAGGCACTAGAAGGAACTGACTTCATTTTCCGATTTCTACTGTCATTGGCCTGCAGCTGGGCTTCAATTCTCCCAAGACTCTTATTCTTTGGGTTTATATGTGTCTAAATGCTGAGACATTTGCGGCATCCGGGCAAAGCAGAGAAGCTGCTGGTGCCGAAAGTTACACCATTTAGCATCCATGCTTTTTAAATGGAGACCCTTGAAGGGGAATATTGTTAGCTCTTTCCTTTACTAAGGGTGGATTGTAATGGGGGAGGTGTGAGCAAGTCAGGTTAATGCTATATGCTCTGTACCTCTCTCTTGTCCTATCTTCCTGGCCATCCTGTGTAGTAGACACAGTTGTTCCTTCTGTGTTGGGCAGCGGTCTCTAGCTGTTGAGAGGGCAGGCTGGGAGAATTGACAACAGGGACTCCAACAGATGGGTGTATGCCAATATCCACAGCAACCTATCCAGAGTCACCAGAAGGTGGAGAGAACCCAATGCCCCTCAACAGATGAATGGATAAACAGAACGTGGTCTGTCCACGCAATGGAACATTATTCAGCCATAAATAGGAGTGAAATCCTGACACAGACCACCACGTGGGTGAACCCTGAAAACATTATGCAAAGTGAAAGAAGCCAGACATAAAAGGCCACACATTGTATAATTCCACTTATGTGAAATGTCAGCATAGGCAAATCTGTCAAGACAGAAGTAGATTAGAGTTTACCAGGGGCTCCTGGGAGGGAGAGATGGGGTGTTACTGCTTAATAGGGTGATGAGAAAATTTTGGAAAAAGATGGTGGTGAAAGTTGTCATTATAAATACAGTTATTGCTGCTGAACTGTACGCTTAAAAATGGTTGAAATGGCAATTTTTATGTTACAAATATTTTACAATAAAAGAAAAAGCACAAAAAGAGAGTGAAGCTGAGCTGTAAGCCCAGTCTGTCTGATTCAGAGCCTGCGATCTTTCTCCTCCACTGTGTTGTCTTCTCTAAAGTTAACCAGAGACAGAATTCCCCCCAGTCAGCTCCCCAGGTGCTGCAGGAATGAGCAAGTCTGGGAGGATAAGCGTGCTGCCATCTGTAGGCTGTTCACAATGGCTGTCCCCTCCCGGCCCTTGTCTAGCTGCTGGCCCTGGTCAGGGCGAACCTGGGGCTTGGCTTCCACTTTGTACTGTGTCATTCGCATGGTCTCATGTCACGGTCTCCCTGCACAGCATTTTTAACGACCGTGCAATTGTCCTTCAAAGAGATGTACTTACTTGTCTTCCATGACTTTCCCGGAAAGCAAATTCTCTTCGCCCGCGGCCTGATTTCTTTTCAGCTCCTTCGGACCTCCTCGAGGCTGCTGGGCCAGCTGGGGCCCCTCACAGCATGCCCGTCTGGGTCCCTTTCTTTTCTTGTGACCTTCCAGGTCAGAAACTTGGACGCTCCTCTGATGCCGGCAGAGCCAGCTCTGCCTCTGGTCCCCGTTCCCACGTGTGTATAGTATTTCCTGCCCGGCATTCCTCTCTCTAGAGTGGATGGACACAGAAATCAGCCTTAGGCTTCCTGAGGACATAGCGCCTCCCCCACCTCCCCAGACCTGCCCTGGGTGGGTAGCCACCGTTCCCTGTGGCCTGCGCTCCACTGACTCACCACGTGGCCCGATTGGCCCTCCCTGGCCGGCCGGGGACCTTGGGCAGAACAGGGGACATCAAAGGGGGCAGGGGGTGGGGGGTTTCAGTTCAGTTCCCTGGATCTTTGGAGATTCCTGCCCCTCCTTCATTCCCAAGCCCCATGGAATGAAATCTTCACTGGAGAAAAATCTTCCAAGGCCAAGCTATTTCCAATACAATTTCAAACTGAAGCCGGTTTGGAAGCCGAGGAACGGGAGGGAGGGTGTTCTGGCAGATGGAAAGTTGGCTTGCTGCGCCATGGCCTCTCACGCACAAGGAATGAGGGACACTCCCCGCCGTGAGCATCCTGCAGCAAGCCCCTTCGGACCGGAGCTCAGCTCCCGTCACCTGCGCGCGGCTGCACTCACCCAGAGCACAGACAGCTGGATCCAAACAACTCGCCAGGAAAAGTCACACTTCTGAGGGTCCTGACAGCCAGCGCGGCCTGGGTAAACAGCACGTCATCTCCCAGCCAGGGCTTTGGGCCCACAGGTCACGGCCGGGGATTATCAAATTGACAGAGCCCGGCTGGCCCCTCACTCCTGTCCGGGCACATTTCATTTTGTTAATTATCAGTTCTTGCTTTTGACGTAAAGAGTTGAGGCCTGGGTCAGGGTCACTCATGTATTTTCCTTCCTTTCTCATTAAAATTGCCTAGCTCTCGGGGCCCCTAAGTTCTGCCGATGTTTAAAAACGTCCTCTCTCTCTTTCTGACCCCTAAAAACCCTTCCTCCTCATTTCTGCGAAGCTACTTGAACAGCAAAGGAAATACGGGTCAAGACCCTTTAAGCCCCAGTCTGCTTTTCCCTTCTTGAAGGGTTGTGGCTATTTCTCAAGGGCTGTGTTTCTCCACTTTGCTGACCCAGGAAACGTGACACCTTGTGACTTGGGGTGGCAGGTCAGCAGGGGCACCATCGCGGAGGACTGGAGCCCCGTGCAGAGGCAGTGCTTGTTCCAAGCACTTGCTGGCCTCAGGGCCCCCCACTCGGTTGGTGACCTCTGGGAGCCTGCTCTTTGGGGTCCTCCCAGGTAATCCGCCATCTTGACTTTGTCCAGAAAAGTGTCAGGGAAAGAACTGATTCTCTCAGAGCCCTGGGCTTCTCAGAATACTTGTAAGTATTCAAATGCCAGGAGTTAAAACAGGAAGGGTCCTCCTGGTTGCTCAGCCAAACCCCCTTCATCCTTGGGCCTTGGTCAGACCTCACCTCAGCCATGAAGCCACTTGGGTCTGATAAGACTGCCTCTGGGGGGTGAGAGGCTGCACCACACTCAGCCATCCTTCGTCCCTGCCAGTCTTGAACTCCTTCGTGCCCTTGGCCGAGTAAGTTGGTCTATGAGGTCCTTGGGGTGGAGCTCATGACCTGAGCCCAGAATGGACACTCAGGGAGCCCACGTGGCTGACGGACTAAATCAGCTTAGACCCCAGCAGGAGAAGTGGCGGGCTCCCGGCTTTCTGACTGCTCACAGCGCCTCCTCAGCTCTGCTTGCGAAGACCACTTCCGTCCCTTACAATGTTTTCCTGGCCTGGCAGGGTAACCAGCTATCTCCAGGGGCACCCCCAAAGTGGTACCTGAGATTGTTGCCCAAAGAGTTCAGGAGGTTGCCAGGGTGGTGGCATGTATCTGCGTCACAGTGGGATTGTGGGCCTCACAGAGGACGCCGGGTTACTTCTCAACATAGCGTCAGGTTGTTGGCTTCTGCACCCTCTCCTTCTCCCATGGGAAGCTCTGGGGAGCCCTGTGAGCTCCTCAGACTCTGGGTCTTTGGCTGTTCATCACGGAAAGATAAAGGTGGAGATCAGGCTCCTAAAGGCTTGGTGGCAGGTAGACGGTGGACCCCTGGGTGTCCCTCTGGACAAGGCCCCTCTGAGACACCGTACTGTCTCTTGGAGACAGGGAAGATCCAGGTTTGGAGGGGAGTTGAAGCGAAAATAACCTGGAGACCATCCTCATTACAAAACAGAAGAGAATATTAAGTACAAAAGTATTTCCTGAGAATGAGAAAAGAAATCACAATCAATGGAGCCTTGGAGATTTGGGCCCTTTTTATCTGAGATCTCAGCTTACCATCAGTGCCTCTGTAGAAATGCTTCCCTCCCGCCCCCCTCCAGAGCTCTCTGTAGCTCCCAGGACTGCAAGTAAAGGGCCCCGAAGCTTAAGCTTTCTCTGCTCCAGTGAATCACTTCTGATTGAAGTCTGTGCCCACCCTGAGGGGAAGCTGTAAGCTCCCTTAGAACTCGAAAGAAGCACAATGAGACTTGTCATTTTTTGCCTTCTACCCCAAGGACCTGTGGCCACCAGCTGCCTGTCCAGCCTTGTGTCTCTGCTTAGCGGGGCTGCATCTGGCACGGTGCCCCGGCCTTGGAGGCCACCAGTCAGGCTGACCATGTGGACACTCGGGGAGGAGTTGGGGATGTTTCGACGGAGAGCTGGGGGCCACAGACATCAGACCTTGCGTGGAGGGAGCCACAGCCCCGCGGCACTGTGCTCACAAGCATTCGTCTGGGCGGATTTATTTTTCCCCAGTGGCCAAGAAAACAAAACCCTGACTTTGTCCTCCAGTTCTGTTCTGATTTGGGGCTCGTGGACTGTGTCTGCTGCCTGGCCGTGGTCGGAGAGAGGAACTGCTCCAGACGGACACAGAGTGCATGACAGTGGCTTTTCCACATGCCGCTGAAGGTTTTGATTAAAAAGGTGGAAGAATGGGGTGCTTTTTCTTCCCGTCAGCCAGAACTTAAACCAACCCTCGAGTGAGGAAACTCTGTCCGAGGCTGCCGTTCGGTGAACTCCCTCCTTTGTCTTCTGGTCATGATTGTACAAGCAGGTTTCATTTCAAGCCTGGATTTGGGGTTGAAACGAGCCCCGCTTCGCCCACCTCCTGCCAGTCCCAGTGCCCGTCCCTAGAGTCAGGTGGGCTGGGCCGAGTTAGTTCATGGAACTCAGAACCAGCCAACCTGAGGGGTGGCAGGGAGGGAAGAGCAAGGAGAGAGGAAGCCTCTGGTGCTTTGGGTCATGTTTGGAGGGTCCTCCTAGTCACCTTCCCTACCTCCTAATTTTACAGGTAGTGAATTAGTGTGGATTATTGGTGGTAAGTGGCAGATACGTAACTCCCAGTTGCTCAAGCAAAGGAGGAGTTTATTGGAAGGGTGGGGATATGATGAAACTGGAAAGGAACACCAGCTGTACATGGGCTGGGGAACCCTGGCACCAGGATGCTTACCCCAAGGGCAGCTCCAGGTTCTCCCCCAAACCTCCAGCCCACAGTTGCCGCCTGAGAGAGGCACTCCCACCTGTTGTAACTAAGAACGTCCTGAAGAACTCTGGCCCAGTTGTCATGAAATTAAGGTAGACCAGATGACCTCATGAGGGTACTTCTGATGGACAAGACAGTCTTGCTTTCCACCTCCCTCTTCCCTGCAATGAATGTGAATGTATGGACACACATGTATTCAGCAGCTACCCTGAGCACCTCCTGTGTGCCATCATCAGTTCTTTTCAGTGAAATAGAGCAGAGAGATTAGAGGTCTTGTAGCCAGGCAGGCCTGGATTTGAATCTCGGGTCCACCCCTTACTAACTATTCTGGCTAGGAGCATGTATGGAGTACTAGCCGTTCACCCAGCATTGTACCCGATTCTGAGGAGACAGGAACAAACAGCCGTCCTGCCCTTCAACGAGCTATCTGGGGCTCAGTTTCCACATCCATGACCCTAGATCAACAAACTCCACCATATGGCCTTGTTCTGGGGAGCAACAGAAGTATAAATTTGTGGGAAAACTCACATCGAGGGGGCCAGTAACTATCAGGCCAGCCCCCCTCCCAGGCTCCCACAACCGCCTCTGGCCTTGGCTCGTGCTGGAGACCTGATTCCCACCCCCGCCCCCGCCCGTGGCCAGGCCCTGGCGGCTCTGTGTGCAGGGCTTCCCGCGGCTGACGCAGATCCCCTCGTGAGGGGTCAAGTGGTGGCCAGGGTATGGCTGTGGGAGTGCCCCTCCCCTGTTCCTGTCCTGGAGGAGAAATGGGAAATGGGGGTGGCCCCCCGAGAAACAGCTGCCTCCGCCCTGGTTTGGGCCAGACAGGCAGCCCTCGAAGCAGCCCTTTTTGGAAGGCAGGGGGCCCTCCCGAACCCCTTTTCCTGCTCAGCTTTTCCTGAAAGCTGAGTCTGTCCACACTGGGAAATTGCAAATCGTTTACATGGGGAATGTCAGCTGCCCACATATGAAAATACACACATCATTAAGCCCTAAGTGCTTGCGTCTGGAGATAGGACATTCTCCTGAGCTGACCTTTTGTTCACTGATGCAACCGCTGCTCATGAGCACGAGCTCCTCGGTGGGATGCTTTCATATGTTGAAGCGAAGCATATGTTGGCCATTAGCCTGCGTGTGTGTGTGCGTGCGTGCGTGCGCGCGTGTGCATGCTTGTGTGGTACGTATGATACCACTATACAAATAGCATTAATCCAAACACGCAGAGTTCATTTCATCTCATTCTCCAGCCCCCATGGGCCTCCAAGACCAAAGTCCCATCCTCCTCGGGAGATCTGAGAAGGACTGTGACATTCTTGGAGGATATGGCGGTGCTTAGCTTAGGGCTAAGGCTCTCTGACTAGATTACCTGGGTTTGAATCCTGTCTTTGCTCCCATGCCAGCTGCGTGACCTTGGGCAAGTTACTTAACTTCTCTGAGCTTATTTTTGCATCTCTAAAATGGAGATTGTAATAATTAAAACCTACCTTGAGAGGGTTAAAAAAGATAACCCCATGTAAAGCTTCTAGCACTTAACATATGGTAGGTGCTCAAGAAATGGCAGTGATGGTGATGGTGACACTTTGGGATTGGGTGGAAGGTCTTGTCTGCTCAGAAAATCAGCTTGGATGAGGTTCTATTGGAAGTGGGTCCTGAAGACTGGGTGGAATTTGGACATGCCCTGATGGGGCAGGAAGGGCTTCTTCCAAGGGAACACGCAAAGGTCCAGCAGCTAGAGAGCTAGAGCTTCCCAGGAAGAGACGAGTATGGGGTGAACATCCATGAGCAGAAGGCAGGGGCGAGAAGCAGATCGAGAAGGGCATTTGGGGCCAGGGCCAAGAAGGCAGTGGGCTTTGTCTTTTGGAGTGGAGACCATCTGTGCTGTGTGGTTTGGAAAAACTCCCCTGGCGGCAAGAGCAAGTGGTAGCAGGTAAGAGAAGAGAATTCTTGAATGCAGGGCCGTGAGGTGGGGACGGAGAGGAGGGGTGGGTGGGAGACATACCAGGGTTAGGGTTGCTGTATGTGCATGTCCGTCTGTGAGGTGGGGACAGGCTGGATTTGAGTGGGGCCAATGAGACCGAAGCTATGTCCCTCCCCTAGAGCTGGCCCAGCACACCTGGTTCCCGGCTGGTGCAGCTCAGCCCTTCCAGGTGTTAATCCTGGCTGTACCGTGGGCCACAGTGTGACCTTGGAGGGGTCCCTTCCCTTCTCAGTCCTTTGTCTCAGTTAACCCATCTGTGCCATGAGTGACTTGAGCCAACTGGGCCCTGACGGATCTTTCCAGGGGAGCCCTCTGTGCTCTCTTCCTCCTGTTCCACCTCAGGTCCTGTATCTGTGAGCAAGTGTAGGCTCTGTGTTTCCAGAAGGTTCTGAGGGTGACCCCAAGGGCACTTACTTCGGGATTGCTGATGACTACTAAGGAGGTGTGGGAGGTGGTTCTGAAGAGCCTTTGACAGCCCAACCATGCCTCCATCCCTGTGTGTCTCCAGAGACACCAGCCACGTACAGCTGATTCCTTCTCCCGTCTGACATCTTTAAACCAGAGACTTTGAAGCCAGCAGATGCTTCAGGAGCAAGGTTTTCAGACATGTGGCGTCCCTCACTCATGCAGGAAGTGACGTCCCTTTCTATTGCTAGTCGTCCCAGTGCAGCGGGAGACAGCAGTGCCCACGGGGAGCAGATGCAGCGGTCCATGAGAACCAGCCTCACAGAGATGGCGGCGCCCCGTGTCAGTTGCTTATTTAATATCTTCTAGATGAGTCCTCCTCTCTTTGCGCACCCCCTCCCTGCTTTCTCCAGCCTCCTGGCCTTTGCCCCTGCCATGCTGGCCTCCTCCACCCTTGTAAATCCCACCTCTCCAGCACGGTCCTGCGCTCGCCTTCCCTCCCGGGGGCTCCCTCCCAGGCCGATTTCTCATTTTTCCCCTCAAGTGTTATCGCAGAGGCCGCGCTCCTCAGGTCTGAGACGAATCACTCGGTAATTATTTCAGGGGTGCCATCTGGCCTCCCTACTCCGAGGCCGGGAGGCCGGGCCACCCGGAGAGTGTGCAGCGAAGCGCGCCGGGAGGGGCTCACGGGCGCCACCTGGTGGGCAGACCGCTGGGCGGGCCGAGGCTGGATGATCCGGCCTGCGGAGGCAGAGCTGGCCGTGGGCCGTCGCCTGCCCTGGGGCGTCACGGCTCTCGCCGTGAAGTCAGTGAGGGTGGGCGTCGGAGCACCCTAAGCAGCAGAGCCTTGGGTGCGGCAGGTGATCAGCACCTGCTTCCTGGGTTGAGTACCAAGTAAAGCACCGTGGGCTGGCTTCCTGCCCAGGCCCGGGCCCTTGCCTCCTCACCGCCAACCCTCCCTCTCGAGCGGGCCTGAGTCCCCGAAATACCCGGGGTTGTCCCGCTTCGGGTTCGCACGGAAGGCCCTTGGGAAGCGGCAGTTCTGACCTGGGAGGGGTGGAGCCTTGAGCCCGTGCGCGCCCGGTGGCCCTGAGGCAGCTCGGGGCTCCCTGTAGGTACGGAGTTAGCCAGGACGCCCCCCAGGCCAAGCGCGTGGGCGCTCCGGATGCGCTGCCAATGCTGGGGATTATAAATGCAGCTTCAGGCCCGGTCCTTGCTGCTCGGCTCTTCCATCCAGTCGGATCTCCCACCGCCACCTCCCGCCACACTCCCCATCCTCTGCTTTACGAACGACCTTCTCTTTAGAAATCCTGAGGCCTCCAGGGCACTGATTCATCACTGGTCATCCATACTGTGCCTGCGCATTGCCGAGGTTAGTGTTTTGGTGGAGCAGAGGGTAAGAGAGGTCTGGCTTAGGCCACGTGTCAGAATTTAGGGTCACAGGCAGGCAGTGGAGGCAGCGTGAGGCCCCAGAGAGCTTCACGGGGGTGGGGGGTGGGGGGACAAAAGGGAGGAGAGGGGCCTACAGGAGAGTGAAGGTGCAAAGCCCACTGGCCCCCTGCATCCAGCTCAGGGGTCTTCCCTCCCTGCATGCCAGGTGGCATGGCGGGGGGGGGGGGGGGGCTCTTCTCACTGTGCTGTGGTACCCAGAAAGACACCCATGCCTCCCCACATCTTGCTGCCTCAAAAGGTGCATTCTGGTTCACATGGGCAGCGGGGGCTGCCTGTATCCCCAGAACCCGTGCCGTAAGCATCGGGAACAGCGGAGAGTGAGTCTGGGCCACCAGGGGAGGAGGTAAAAAAGAGCAGATATTCTGAGGGATTCCGAGGGGGACTTAGAGCCTGACACGCATGGGGGGAGTCTGTCCTACCAGGTGAGGGCCCAAGTTCCTCTGGTACAGGAGATGGATTTAAGGTCAATTGCTCATTCTAAAGGGGGATGTAAAGCAGGTTCTTTCCCCCAAGGGCGAAGGGGGCTTTTATCCAGAGGCACAGACTGAGAGTGGATAAAGCACACCTAAGCTTTAATGCCCCCTCTGTTCCCCAGCAACTTCGGGGGGAAACGGTGGAGAGGAGCCTTAGCCAAAGAGGGGAGCACGGTGCAGATTCTCTTGCTCCAGTTGTGATTTCAGGGGCAAGACAGGTGCTCCCTGCCACCTAGAGCTCCTCAAGGAAGCAGAGTTCTTTTCTGTCAGTCTGGCTGGAGGGGAGAGGGCGGCCCCCAGCAAGCACAGCCATGTCCCCAAGGCACGTCATGCTGTCTTAAGCTATCCCAGGAGTTGGCCACGGAGCAAAACTTATGAGCAGCTGGGTGTCATCCTGTCATCAGAGTGGACTGTCAGGCCAGGCTGGGCATATGATCACATGGAGGCTGGCCAGCTGGTGAGCTTCCATGCCCAAGAGCAGCAGGAAGCTATTCATGGTGGGGCCTCCAGCAGAGAAACTCTGTCCTCAATTTCTTCCTCCTATCCTCGGAAGCTGCCCCACCAAGAGCTAATTCCACACATTTCGGAAGAAACTTGGTGCCTAAATTCACACTGTGGTATTAAAAGTCAAGGCCTGCTAGCCGGAGCTACTTGAGACCATCTGGTGACCAAAGAGATAAAGTGTCACTTCAAAATATTGCTGGCCTGAGAGGGTCCCAGACCCCAGGGGAACCTGTAACAGAGACCTCCAGCAAGACCTGTTCTCCTGGCCGCTTTCAGCCCTGCCAACGTCTAAGGGCCTTAGGGCTTTCTCTGTTTGATTAGAAATTAGAGGGACATCTTTAACATGGAGGACGATGGTCCCCAGCCTTCTCCCCACTCTGACCCTCAGCTTCCCCCCAGAGGGACAGTTCCTGCTAGAAAGAGCCACAGTGCTAACCACAATTCTCCTGGCATTGCTGAGCCCACCTGGCCCCAAGGATACACTCCCTCCCTTCCCTAGCCCACCTCACAGGCCTCCTGGGACCAGAAGGGATTAGCTTCCTGGAATGAGATCTGAAACTGGAATCCTGCCTTCAAGCCACAGGGGATGGTGTGCAGCGGGCTGTGGTTGCTGGGACCCCAGAGCACTCAGAGCGTCTGGTGGCACTTTGTCTTACGTGATGTGTTAGACCTTGCACTCAGCCTAGGGTGAGCCTTCTTCATGGGTCTCCCTTGGAAGCGGACTTCTCTGAACTGGAGGGGAAGGACCGATACCTTCCAATTCTGTCGATGCACATTGCAAGTGTCCCATGGAAATGTCCCCTGGTTGCTGCTCCTCTCACCCTCCTGGCAAGTTTGGGTTTCAGTTCCCAACTTAAACTGGCCAACAGCTTCTTACTCCCTTACTGGCAGAGGCATTACTCTCTGGAGTCACTTGAGAGGGGGTTTGGTTGGAATTGCTTCATCTCTTCATGTTGAGCCAGAGACTGAGTTTAAACCCATGGTCATCAAACCGAACGCACTGCTACCCACTCATTAACTCCTCTTAGGGCTTTGAGCATGGGCAGCATCCCCAGAGCCCTCCCACCAACCCACCCCCGAGAATGAGAGCAGTGGGACTCCATGTGCACAGCTGGGTCGCCCCTAGACCCTGGGCCACTCCTCCCATCGGCTGAGGAGGAAGCAGAGTATGGTCCTCCATGGGAAGACCCATGGGGCGTGGAGGTCTAAGCCCAGATTCTGCTTGACCTCTGACCCTCTCCTCCCTGAAACCTTTCCCAGATGACCCCACCCCGTAACGATCTCCCTCTCTGAGCCCAGGGGCTCGTTGCCCTGAGCTGTGCCATCTTCCATTTCAGTTCTTCCTGCCCATCCTGAGGGCTGAGGGGCTCCTGGGAGATGGGGGGTGGGCGGGAGGGGCACAGGTGGCCCAGACACCCGCCACCTTCAACCAGACTCACTCCAGACCCACCCACCCAACTTGTGTTCACAACCCCTGTCTGCCACTTATTGGCTGGGTGACCTGGTGTCAAATGACTGAACCTTTTTGGACCTCCATTTCCTTGTCTGTGAAATGAGCATTATAGTAGTATTTACCTCTCGGAGCCGTGACGAAGGTTAGATGAAATAATGAATGTAAGGTCTTTCTCACAGTGCCCGACCACAGTTGGCCTTCAGCAGGGGCAAACCAGAGCTACCCATTGGTTTTAAATAGTGGGTCTGTAGATAAAGTTCATTTGGAGGAGGAAGAAGTTTGCTGGAAAAAAAAAAAGTGTGAGAGCCACTGAGTTTCAGTGGGCCCCTTTTACACACGACCCCATGTAGCCTAGAGAGGCGAGAGAACTTCCTGCTAGGATATTACCTGATTTCTGTCTTTCCTGTCTTGTTGGAGAAAATGTGCTTTGCAGTCAGGGCCACACTGGCTTCACCTTTTAACACCCCCACACCATGCCCAACGCCAGGTTCGGTCCACTCCGGGTAAGGGTGGGTCCTCCCGGGGTGGTGTCTGATGGCAAAACAGGGGTGCAGCTGAGTGCATACAGGTGGGTAACCCAGGTGCCTCTTCTGAGGTCCAAGAAGTGGGGGTTTCTCCCCATGACTGCCCCACCCAGCATGTCTGTTTGGTCTTTGCTGACTCCTCCCAGATTCAGGTCACATCCTGGCACGCACCTTGTTTCATGTCACTCCTTCGCATACGTACCGTGGACACCAGCTCTGTGCTGAGCACTGGGCCCTTCAAACCAAGGTCGTCTGGCCATCAGCTCTTATGGCGCAAATTTGCCCATGGCCTCCGTGTTTGTTTTAGGATTCGATTGCTCTGAAGTAGCCCAGAGTTACTGATCCCCAAGAGATTTCAGCTGCCAGAATTCCCAAGAAAGTCCCCCAAGTCTTAGAAGCGACCTCCCCCCCCAACTGTCAACCATCTCTGCAGCAGCTCCTGCCTGTGACATAGGGGATGGAAGCACACAATGGCCCCAGAGGGTGGGCCGGTGCTCGGGGCTCCAGTTTCTTGGTGTGGGGCTCCTTCTGCAACATCGAGCATCTTTTCTGCATCAAGGTTTTTAGTGTGGGGGGAGGAACGGGGTCAGGGGGAGGGAGCCACCACCACCCAGGGTTGGTGATGGCCAACAAGCCTGCTGTGTGGCGTCATTGGGTGAGCCAGCAGCATTTACCTTCACCGTGGCTGCCCCCCAAAACCTGAGGCTCCCCCCACCGAGGGGCCCTGATCTGGAGGGGGCAGAGCCTAGGAGAGAAGAAAGAAGGAAGGGACTCAGGAATGTGGGCCTTCAGAACCACGATGAATAGAAGATGAGCCACCAATTTCATTCATCCGGGTCCTGCTGCTGTGGGTGCCCCTGCCACCCCCGGAGTTGGACCCCCCCACCGCAGAAGACACCCAGTTGGCCTCTCAGGGAAATCATCTCCATAGTCACATTTCAGTAGCTGAAAGGAGAAAGCAAGCCTTTCAGATTTCAGCATCTTTGGGGGAGAAAGATAAATCTACATTCCATCTTTCTGGGCCCATTCCTGGCAATTTTCTCAAATATCCCTGTAATTTGTTAAAAACCCACCTCATCAGCCCAGCTGGTGGTGGAGGGTGAACAGTCAGAGGAAGGGGGCAGGCTTCTGGTGGTCCTAGAGTCCTCCCGGCCGTGGCTCCTGCTCGTGGGCAGGACACAGAAATTCTCAGAACTGTCCTTTCATGCTTGAAACACTCAGGCCGCAGCTTCCCGTAAAAGAAGGGAATGACAGTAATGATGTTTACTGCACGCTCCCTACCAGGTACCACGGTCTGGGCCACTTGCCTGACCCAAAGGATTCGTTGATTCTCTCTGGGAGAAACTGTTATTCCCGAGCATCTTCCTGATAACGGGGGACTGAGTCCCAACCAAGGTCCCACAGCTGCAAGTAGCAGGTCTGGGCCTTGCTCCTGTCAGTCAGGCGAAGCTGTGCCCACGGAGCACCCCTCTTCTGCTGCTGAGCTGTGCTTTTGCTGGCCCTTCTGCCCATTCCAGACCTTCTCACGCAGGACCTCGAGGCTGGGCAGGTGTTCACCTTGCCCTCTGAGCAGACAGGCCCAGCCTGGGAAGGGGCACCTGCAAGCTCCCAGGGGGCTGGCCGACCAATCCATCCATGTTGCACAGCTCTGGACACACATCTCGTTCAGGTCTGACCCCAAGCCCAAGACGCAGGGACATCATTCTCAGCGTGCTGCAGATGAGGCCAGCAAGGCTCACAGGAACCAAGTGACCTCCATGAGGTCCCACAGACTGAAAGTGGCAGAGCCAGAAACCTGGCCCTACCAGGTTTGGGAGGTTTGGGAGTCCTTCCCAGGCACCCAACCCCCACTGGGCTCGTTCACCGCCTCCCAGCCCACAGCCACCTCTGCGCACCCCTGAACGCGGCATGTGCTCAGGGCCTGGAGTGGGCGGAAGAGGTGGCGCCCCGCTCCCACCCCTCACTGACACGTCCTTTTCTCTTCCTCCAGTCCCCAGTTTTCATTGCCCAAGTTGGCCAGGACCTGGTCTCCCAGACGGAGGAGAAGCTCTTACAGAGGCCCTGCAAGGAACTCTTTTCTGCCTGTGCACAGTAAGTGCTCCCTCGCTCCCCAGGCCGGGCCTCAGGCCCTTCAGCCTCCTGTCAGCCACACAGGGCCCCGGAGAGAGGCTGCCCCTACCCTCCACCTGGAGCGCCGGGCACCAGGGCAGGTCTGCCATGCCCCGGGGGCCCCAGCCAAGCCACCCAGCTGTTTGTATACTTCTTAGGAAGGGAAAAGATACCCAAGTGCCAAGTCCAAAGAAAACATCTGCCTCCAAGGGTGTTGAAAGCAAGTGGCTCTCTAGGCTGTTGAGACAGAGGAATGTGCAAAAACTTGACCCCGTCTGGGCGGTTTGGGAGTCCTTCCCAGGCCCCCAACCCCCACGGCTGCCAGCAGCCAGAGCTGGGTAGCGCTGCTGTGGGGCGGGCGGCTGGAGGCTGCCTTCTCAGCCACACCCCATCACCTCGTCTGTGGGCCTTAGGGCCATCCTAATGGATAGGAGACAAGTTGGTGGGTGTGCTGCTGGCCCGACACCGGTGAAGCCCCCACCTGTCCCTCGCACACATCCCGGGAAGGTGCGCACACGTGCCTGTGTCCACACAGGTACCCTACGCCATACGCTGCACACCAAAAACCTTCCGGAGCCTGATCGCCCCCCACGGCTTGCTGTGCGCCCTCGTTCAGCCTTTGCCCCACAGACAGCGGGGCACCTGCTGCATGCCTGGCACAGTGATAGGTGCTGAGGGTGCCATGGTGAGCAAGAACCCAGGCCCGGCTTTCATGGAGCTTAACAGCCAGGCGGGGAGGACATGAAAACCAGTGACCCTGTGCACTGTGGGACGAGCTGGGAGCCCCCTGTTGAGAATGGACATTTAGGGAGGGCCGGCCGAGGAGAGAGGCCCCCCCTCCCCGCCACGAGGAGAAACAGACCCGGTTGCTGTGCTCTTGGAGCTGGCTGAGGGTCAGATATGACAGTGGGTAAGGCCCCTGGGCTGTCACTGTGACCCTGGCCCCTGCTCTCCTGTTTGGCAGGAGACAGCATCCAACAAGGTCTCCACTGTACATGCTGCTCCCCCCCACCCCGTCCCGCACCCACAGGTCCCAAGTGCCTGGGCTAGATTGGGCAGCATCACCACGTTTTAAAGGAACGAAGCCCATCCCTGCCTACAGCCAGCTTCAGAACCCTGCGGGCCTGGCCCTCAGCAGGTGACCAGTGAATTCTGCTGCGGGGATGGAAACCTCCCAGTGGCTTCACTGGTCCTGGACCAAATCCAGAGCCTGGGCCCTCGGGCGCTGCATCCCTGCTCTGCCCACCCCCGCACACACACCCCTGCACCCAGTTATTCTTCTGTCCTCACTGCAGCTCAAGAGTCCCTTCTTGAGAGAGAGAGAGCTACCTGAGCCCCCCCTCCCAGGGACCTCGCTTAACCCTCCCTCATGATAACCTGCTTCTGCAAGCATCTGTTTGGTGGTTGTCCCATGTCGCAACAGCAACCTCAAGCTCACAGCTCTGCCCCGGGCCTAGAGCCGTGCTGTGGTGGGGACCCAGTAAGTGTCCGCACGATCAGGCAGTCACTGTGGTAGAACGATGGGCCTCTGAGGCCACTTGTTACCTGCTGGATATGTATACGGCTCTGCCCGGCTGCTTCAGGCCGGGATTATAAAATGTTTGTTTGTTCCCTCTGAGCCAGGTCTGTCCACGACTACCTGAAGGGAGAGCCCTTCCATGAGTATCTGGACAGTATGTATTTTGATCGCTTTCTCCAGTGGAAGTGGTTGGAAAGGTGAGTGCACCCCGGCACAGCCCACCTGCAAGTGTATGCCAATGTGCGCGCGTGGTAGGGGCGGGGGGGCAGGTTTTCCACCTGGGAACTCATAAAAATCAGTTACCTCCATGGGTCCATGGTTCAGATAAAATTAGCCATTCTCTTGTTAAGTTCTTGGCTATTCTTCTAGAAATGCTCTGTGCTTATTAAAGTGTGCACGCACACCCACACACTCATAAATACATACATACTTATTCTTACTTTTTTGGTTCACTGTTTTTGGGAATCCTCCCTCTGCCAGCAAATAAAGAGCTGAATGAGTGGCACATCCCTGATTTAGCTCAGTCCCCTGTCGATGGACGTGGAGGTTACCCCCAATTTTGTGTACAATCTTCCCTAAATAACGAGTAGCTTTGTACATATATCTTCACATACTTTTGCAAGTACATCCATAGAAATCCCAGCAGAGGGATTTCTGGGTCACAAAGCCCCGATGTGAAACCGTGAGGGACCGCTAACTTGCCCTCCCACACAGCTGCCCCCCAATTCCAGGCCCTCCGGTGCCCCAGTGCCTGCCTCCCCTCCACCTCATCAACACTGTTCTCGTGCTTTCCTGGCTGGTGTGTGAGCAGCAGGGTTTCCTTCTTGTGTATCTTGTCATCTCTAATAATGGGTAAAACCGAGCATCTTTTCATGTTTTGTTTCCTGCCTTCTCTCTGCAAAGTGTTCTCACAAACATGGCGGTGATTTGGCCTGGCAGCTACGGCCTCCGTGTGACTGATGAGGAAGGAGAGCCCCCGAGAGGGTGTGGCCCGGTCACACAGCAGGCCAGCAGTGCGCGGAGGGGGGGCCCTGGCCCAGGACCCCCAGCACAGGGCTCTGCCCACCACACTGTCCCAGAATTGGCAGAATGAGGCAATGCCTGCGTTAAATCCATGCTCTGCTGGTAGACAAGGGCGGGGAGCACCCCCTTCCGCAGCCCAGGGGTCCCTGCGCCTGAGGCCTGGCGCTCACGGGGATCTGGGGCACCCTCTGGGCAGAGAGCCAGGAGCCATCTTGCTTCTGCCTGTCCCCACCTTCGCTGGTGAGTGCCCTGCAGACACTTAGGGATGCCCGAAAAGCCCCATCCACGACCCTGCCCTGCCCACTTCAGGAAGCCCGGACGGAAACACCCAGCTCTGTACCACCGGGGGGAATGACAGTCAAGCAGGGGGCAGTCTCCTCTGTGGGCCCCTCACACGTACACATCGTGGCTCTGAGAGACCCGGGGAAGTGGGGGTCAGCGTGGACATCCGGCTGAGGGCCCTGGAGGCCACAGCCTGGGTCTGAGTCCCGGCTCTACCTTCTCCCCAAGGACCTCAGCAAGGGCTGCTCACCCCTCCCCACCTCAGTCTTCTTATCTGTGAGATGGGGATGCTAACAGTGCCTGCCTTTGTGGGCTCGGGTGCCGACGAGCTGAGGTAAGCGTAGTACATGCCCATTAGGCAAGAGCTCAGGAAAGGTCAGCCATTTGGCCCCGGGAAGTCAGGCACTGGATACAGTTGTTGTGCTATCACCCTCAAGCGTCTGGTATGGGAGGGAACTGCTGACCCTTGTGTTTCTGATGATCGCAGGACAGTGTGGTGGGGACGTATTCGTCACCCCCAGAGCCCCGGGCTGTGTGCCACACAGCCTGATCTCTGCCCACCTTCGCAGGGTGGCAGTGTGGGGTTGAGACCCTGGATGTGGGCTCTGCAGCAGGTGCCTGGGGATCCAGCCCCAAAGCCGCCACTTACCATCATGACCTTGGCAGCTTGTTTCCCTTCTCAGGGCCTAAACATTCTCACCTGCACAACGGGGACTCTGCCACCTCCTAAGGCAGGAGTGAGGATTACATTAGTGCATGTGCAAGGTGCTTCACTCAGTGGGGACTGTAACCATAAAGACCCCAGAGGCGATGTGTCCTTTGTTCCTAGAGTTCTTTTTTTTTTTAAGATTTTATTTTTTTGACAGAGAGCATGCAAGCATGTACAAGCAGGGGGAGCGGCAGGGGGAGCGGCAGAGGGAGAGGGAGAAGGAGGCTCCCCACTGAGCAGGGACCCTGATGCAGGGCTCAATCTCAGCACCCTGGGACTGTGACCTGAGCCGAAGGCAGACGCTTAACCGACTGAGCCACCCCAGGTGCCCCTATTCCTAGAGTTCTAATAATGACATCTGACACACAGCAGCTTACAAAGAGCCTTGGGATGCAGATACCTTTTCAATGTTGTTTTACTGAAGATGCAAGGCTCAGAGAGGTTGATCGATTGGCCCTGGGTCACGCAGCAAGGGCCTGGCAAGGCTGGAACCTGAATCCAAGGCCCTGCGATCAAGTCCTTCACCCTTATTCCACCCAGCACTCTGTCCAATAGAATCCTTTAGCTGTGGCCACTGGCTTTGATTTTACTTGTCTGCACTGAACACTTGAAATGGAGAAACAGACTTAAAATCTGCGTTGACTGCGAAGAAGTTAGGCCCTTTTGTGGGCATTAAGTTGTTGAAGGCACTAGGGCAGGACCCTGGCCTAGAAATGCCCCTAAATGACTGACAGCACCCTGCTTCCTCCCTTTCCTTTTTCTTTTCTTTTTTTTTTTGTTAACAAAATCATGGCCTGTTCATACTGTACTGTTGAAATATTAAAGGGATTTTCTCCCTCCCAAGGTTAACCGAGAAATTCCTCGGAGACTGTATTACACTCATTTCCCCTAGCAAAGGAGCTCTGTGGTAATGCCGACCAACTGTTTGTTCTCCATGTATCGTAAACTGTTAGGCCCAGGCGCCTTCATGTGGTTTCGAGGGCAGCTGTAGAAACGCTTCCCGGGGCCGCATGGCGGATGCAGCCACATGGCAGGCCTCGCTGCAGTCTAAGCGCTTGTGTGCAGGGGGACACAGAGCCATGGAGAGTCTGCAGAGGGGCGGCCCTGTGCTCCCAGTGGGGAGATAATCAGTGTGCCGTGCCCCCCCTCCCCCACAAAGAAACAGAAGAGAGAGCGAGTCAGGGCACGTGGACTCCAGACAGGCGTGCTGGTGGGGGGCGGGGGGTTCAGGGCTGTCCTGTGAGAGGTGTTGGTGCCGAGGACCTTCGGGACCCAGCAGCAAGCAAGGTTGCAACAGAGGGTTCATTCAGGAGCTGCTGGGTGACCAGAGGCTCACTGGTCTTTCTCAAGCTGACCCAATTATGTGGGCCAGCTCAGTCCCACTCTGGTGTGTGCCCTGGTCCGGCCTCTGCGCTGGGGTTGGGGGTGCTCAGGAATAGTCCTGGAGGTCCAAGAGCTGAGCTGGACATCCTAAAAGCAGATTGTTCTTTATCCATTCATGGTCCAAGGACACTTAGGTTGTTTGCATCTCTTAGCCCTTGTGAATAATGCAGTGGTCAGTGTGGGAGGGAAAACGGGGTAGATACATACAACGGAATATTATTCAGCCTTAAAAAAAGAAGGAAATGCTGCCATTTGTGATAACATGGAGGAACCTGGAGGACGTTACACAAAGTGAAATAAGCCAGCCACAGATCCTGCATGATCTCACCTAGATGTGGAATCTAAAATAATGGCCCAGTCATAGAAACAGAGAGTGGATGGTGGCTGCCAGGGACTGGGCGTGGGGGTAGAGGTCATGGGGAATGTAGGTCAAGGGATGCAAGGTTTCGGCTAGTTCTGTGGGATGAATACGCTCTGGAGAGCTGACGTACAGTGGTGGGACTCTAGTTCACGGTACTGTATTGTGTGCTTTAAGCTGGCCAAGAGGGTAGATCTTAAGTGTTCTTACCAGCGAGAGGGAGGAAGAGGGCAAATGGTAACCATGGGAGGTGACGGAAACTTAGCTGGATTGTGGTGATCCTTTCACAATGTGTGCATTTATCAAAGCATCACGTTGGATACCCTTTGTCAGTTGTACCTCAGAAAAGCTGGGGCTGGGGGCAGCTGATTATTTTTAGCCAAACAGGCCAGTGATGAAAAAGCCCAAGCTGTCTGCACCCTGGAGTTCTTCGAGGCAATTTTAGATGACCGTTTGTTTATTTACTCCGTGAGGTCCCACCCTTGCCTCATGATCAGAGGGTCCGTCTGCTTAGACATAAATGGCCTTAGCTAATTAAAATGGGGGTCGGGAGACACAGAGCAATGGTTACTTCACAAATACCGCTTTGGGCAGACAGGATCTTCTGGTGCTGCGGAACGACGGGGGAACTGCGATAAGGGGGCCCTCGGTGGCGGAAGGGCTGGGGGCCTGCCGTAAAGGACGACCAGCAGCCTTTCTCCCTGGGGACAGGAGGTGGGCGGGCGGACCAGACGTGCAGGTGCGGGGAGGGCTGTTGTGTCTTCCCTGGGACACCGAACCTGTGCGGCTCCTGGCCCTGCAGAGGACACTGCTGCCTTCTGAGCTTAGCCACCTGATTTTCCCTGGGGAGAAAAAGGGGGACCACACGGAAAGTGTGGTGAAGCAGCTTCTTCACGCATCTGCTCTTCCCTCCACGCAAGCGAGCGAGCGAGCGAGGACTGCTCGGGTCCCAAGCCACACGGGGCCGAGGGCGGGTGGCCTGGGATTTGAACACCCAGCCCCAGAGCAAGTGCTTGAGGGACCCATCCGCAGTGATGATTCCTGGCTGGTTTGGAGGGCATCCAGTGCCACCGTCGTCTGTTTCTTGTGGCTTCTGCACCTCAACACCTTGGACCAATGTTGGATTCTTGCTTTTTTCCAGGCAACCGGTCACCAAAAACACTTTCAGGCAGTACCGAGTACTAGGAAAAGGGGGCTTTGGGGAGGTGAGTGAACATCCGCATCTTCAGTGGGAAGTTCCCCTCCTCTGTCACGGTTTCTGGCCCTTCCGAATGCGCCTACGGCGTCCTGCGCCCCCTGGTGGGCAGGGAGGGTGAGGCATGAGGCCTGGGAACAGGCGGTGCCACTGAGGTGGGCAAGGAGGCTGTCTGCAGGGCCGGTGGGGTGGAAGTGCTCTTGGGGCCCGCCTCAGGGTTTGTGTCTGGAGAGGAGAAATGGGCGTTCTTGGCTGTCTTTGGGGGGAGGAGTGAGGGCATGAGGGGCCCAGGCATCTTGGCCAGATGATGCCATTACTATGTGCTAATCTTCCCAGTCTGTGAGGCAAGCCTTGCTATTCCCATTTTAGAGATGAGGAAAACTGAGGGTCAGAATGGTTGATGACCCAGCCAAGGTCACGCAACCAAAAAGGGGTAGAACCAAGAAGATGAGAACCCAAATGCCTTGGCTCCTATTCCGCTGAATTATGAAGTCAGAGTTATCAGGGGTCTGACACCAAAACAAGCCTCCCTTACCAGTAGCTGGTGCTGTGAAATCCCCAGTTAGCAATGGTTGCATCTGGTGGAAGCTTGGGACGGAGAAACTCTAGTTGCCTCTCAGAGAGGGACAGCACTTGAGGCTTTGGCCGGTCATGTAAACACCAGTGTAAATGGTTGGTTGTGCACCTTGAAAAGCTAGGATTCACCTAAGGATAGAAGGAGGGAAGCAAGGGGCACAGAAGCCAGCTCTTGAGGGCAGGGCCTGGGGCGGCAGTGGGTCCAAGGCCAGGCATCCTTGGGTCCCGTGACTGAAGCACCTTCAGGCCAGGCTCTGATGCATCAGGTCTCTGCCCCGCCGACCCAGCCTACTGGCCTTGGAAGAGCCTGGGGCAGGCCTTCACCTGTCCCATACCCTTGGCTTCTCTCTTGCACCTCAGGTCTGCGCCTGCCAGGTTCGGGCCACGGGTAAAATGTATGCCTGCAAGCGCTTGGAGAAGAAGAGGATCAAAAAGAGGAAAGGGGAGTCCATGGCACTCAACGAGAAGCAGATCCTAGAGAAGGTCAACAGCCAGTTTGTGGTGAGTGTCCAGGGCCCAGCGCCAGGCCACTCTTCTAGTGACCAGGGCTTCTGTCCCTTGGGAAGGGGGGGTCCTCCAGTGTGGCAGGTTCCTATCCCCCAGGGAAGTGGAATGCAGTGAGAGGATTAAGCAGCAGAAAGGCGACCAGGCCTTCCCTCCATCACAAGGCTCCCCGTGGCCAATCGTGGCTGACTTGCTCTGGTCACTCGAACTGGCCTGGCTCCCCTTTGTATGTGGGACCAAGGCCTCTGTTCTCTAGAACCACCTCGTAAACTCCTCAGTGGAAAAAGCAGCCCACCTGGGCCCAGCCAAGGAGCTTTGTTTCCACAGACCCCCGCAGGCTGGTTTCATCATGGGGGAGACCTGAGTGTCGATATCCTGGAGAGGTGCCGTCTTGTTTATGTTCATTGTGTTACCACGTCTTGGTCAGGCTTTGCTGTGGTAACGAACTACCCCCCAACCCGAAGTAGACAAAGACCATTGTCACATACACAGAGTCCAGCCAGATCCAGCCACCCTCCTCCATCTTACAGCTACCCCACCTAGAGTCTTAAAAGCGTGTGCTGGGGGATTTGCCCAGGGACCCTCACTGCCTCAGCCGCAGGGACATGCCTCACGCCGCCCACAGTCCGTGGGCCAGAACTAGTCACTGCAAGGGCCGAGCCAGCTGCAGGGAAATGTGGAAGAGCATGTGGGTGTTTGGTCAGCTCTCAATCCCTCTGCCACATGTCACTATAAAAAAACATGTACAGGGTGAAACTCCTACAGCACAGAGAGGTACAAAATACAAATAAAAGCCTCCCTCTTCGGGTAGCCATTCTAACATGGTGGATTCATGCAGAGCCTTTAATGTTTTTAGCCAGTGGAGTCCTACCAGACGTCTTAAGCTGCAGTGTTTCCCCTTAAATTGTAGGTCTTTTCCTGTGGCCAGACCTACAGCTGTAGCTCTTTTTTTTACGCTGTGCACCCCCCTCCCTGCTGTCCAGCACGGAGATAACCCATCATCTGTGCAACCAGTCCCCACCACTACGGATCATTTCTGGTGTTTAAGCCACTGCCCTGTCCACCCTTGCACATCCCTTTGGCGCAAGTCCATGAGTGTGTCCGTAGGATGGATTCCTGGTGGAGGAATTGTGGCGTCAGAGGGTGTGTGCATTTTCCATTTGGTAGCAGTTCCCAAAAGGCTCTCCCATCAAGGTGGTGCTGGTCAAACGCCCACCAGCTGTGTGTGAGCGCCAGAGATGCCATCAGCCTAGTGCTTTCGTCATTCCCCAGAGGGCGTGGTTTTATAAGGTGACACTCAAAGGGGACAGGAGTGTGCGCCTCTGGGTCTCCTCTCAGGCTGCCCCCAGCTGCCAGCCCCCTTCAGTGGGGACCACAGGTCACTGCCTCCATGCTGCCCGTGGAACCCTCATCAGTAAAGGAAGGGGCACCCTGGCTCTTGTCGGGCTTGGTGATGGTGGGTGCTACTTGGGGGGGAATGGTGGTGTGCCTGATAAATGGGGTGGCACGTCTTTGAGGGCCTGGACCACCCTCGACTGTGCCCCATCCACTGCCCCTGGCAGGGAGTTGGCCCAGCGCCCTCCATGAGCCCCTCCTTGGCGACTCTGGGCAGGTGTGGGAGGGAGGGCCAGCCTGGCCCCTGGCACTGAGCACCATCCCCAGAGCCCTCCCGCTCAGCTCCCGTTCTGTTTCCTTTCCTCAGAAATAACTCCCATTGTTCCTGGCCTTTGCATCCAAGGTGTATGGCCCAGCCTGTGCCCAGCCTGGTCCATGGTGGCCAGATTTCATTTGGACTGGCTCCCTAGTGGAGAAGGACGAGTACCACCCAGTGGACTTTGCCTCAGACCCAGTCCTGCTGCCTCTCCCACAACCCTATGGCCCCTGTCCATCCTTGGGCAGCTGGTCTCCACCAGCAAGGAACTAGGTCCTCCCTGTTAATGGTCCCTTGGCCCAGACGTGTCCTGCATGCAAGAGGAGGCAGACTTTGCCAGACTGTGTTCCCCTTCACAGAGTCCCACTGGCCACCTCCCCAGCCCACTCCCAGCATCCCTGTGGTAATGAGACCCCAGCCCAGAAGGCATCTGGGCTCTTCTTTTCTTGACTGGCCAACAAGGCAACCCAGAGACTTCAAACGAAGCACACACAGGCTTTTTTGTTTGTGTAAACACACGCGCCATCCTGTCAGGCTTCCTAAAAGGGCAGAGTACCAGCCTGCCCTCCCCACTTTGCCTCCTTACCTGGAACCACGATATCAGAAGGTGTGTCCTTTGTCAGCCAAGAGGGGCAGTGGGCAAGGGCGCCATGAGGCTGTCAGGGTGCAGGGCAGTGGCATGAAGCTGCTGAGGACCCCACTCCAGCCACCTCCCCCAGCTCCAAGGACCCTGAGGAGGATGAGTGGAAGTGGGTGGCAGTCACTGGAACCTCACCATGGTGCTGTCTTCTGCTCCCAGGTCAACCTGGCCTATGCCTACGAGACCAAGGATGCGCTGTGCTTGGTTCTGACCATCATGAATGGGGGTGACCTGAAGTTCCACATTTACAACATGGGTAACCCTGGCTTTGAGGAGGAGCGAGCCTTGTTTTATGCGGCAGAGATCCTCTGTGGCTTAGAAGACCTCCACCGGGAGAACACTGTGTACAGGTGAGCAGACTCGCTGTCCGGTCCTGCCGCCAGAGACTGAGTGGGGGGCTGACCTGCCGCATCCTCGGTCAAGCGGGCACCCCCGCCCTGGGACTCATGCCCTGGACCACTTGGGGACCAAGTGTAGGAGGTGATGTTCCCTCAGAATTGGGGAGGACGGGCCAAGCTACGGGTCCCGTCCAGCCCAGGGTGCGGGAAGCTCAGAGCCTGCCTCAGAAAGACCTTAGTAGGATCACCAGCGAGAAGCAGGCAGCAGAACGGACCTCGGTCCATCCTTCTCCGTCCGACTTGATGGATTCCACAAGTAGTGGTCTTCAAACTTTTCTCACTGACCCTCTCAAGGAAATCTGAAAATCTGTGTGCCCTTATACAACACAGAAGCATCTGAAATAGTTCATCATCTGTTAAAATAGTGGCTAATATTTTGAAACTGAACAGTTGCATCACATTTTTAAAGGTATCCAGTAGAATCTGATTGCTGTGGCAAAGTGATTTCCACCATTATCCATTTTAAAAATGCATGAAAACTCTTTAAAGGTGAGGGATTCTCTATCATCCTCTTCTCCACCCCCACAGAATGTTATTATAATGTCATCTTTTTTTTTTTTTTTTTGCCTAAAAGTCTGTCATTGATCATCATGGAGCTCTGCAATAGATGGATATATATAAGATTTTTTAAAAATTTCCTTTGACCACAGGCTTTAAGAGTTAAAATAACTTCTGTTGAGTTGCCGTTGTAATGATTATTAGTGGAACCCTTTTCTACCTGGGATCCTGGGGGATTTTACACCGTGGAGCAGGGCACCATAGTTACCGGGGCGGGAAGGAACCTGCTTCTCTTCTGTCATTTGGAATCTGTGCCACCGAGAAAGGGCAAGTGGGAGGGGAGATCCCAAAGAATGCGGGGACATTAGATCTAGAGGATCTGGAAAGGCAGAAAATTCTTGAATTTTCTTCTTTTGGTATTCTCGAAACTGGTAGCACACAGGAGCCCCCTAGACGGTTCCCGCAGACCCAGCGGGCCTGCACACCCCAGCGTGAAGACCTTTGCCACAGAGCTCTTGGCAGAGATGATCTTGGGGAGTCCAAGAAGGTTTTGAAAACAAGAAGGAATGGTCTTGATGACTTGCTCTTCTCCCCTCCCCACCCCTTTCTCCCCATTTAGGCTTTTGTTCTGTTTTCATTCAAGTGAGAAGAGAAAAAATTCCCTAAGGGTTGAAAAAAAGAACTCTTCACTTGATTGCTTTTCACTCAAAACAAAAAGAAAGAGGGGCCTCCAAGTTCTAAGCCCTTATTCTCATGAAGAAGAGAACCATAGCACCTCCCTGGCCTCCACCACTTGCCATGGCCTCTCTGTGGGTTTGGGTTCTGGCCCATGCCTGCCAGCCAGCCATCTTTCCAACCCTGTGGCTGCTGGCTTGCTGAGGTGATGGATCTTGCCTTTACTTGGTCAGCTGCCATCAGTTAAATAAGCAAAGCCAGTTGGTTGAGAATCACATCCTCAATCCAGATGCTGATGGCTTAACTGAGTTGCACACGCTATCCTATTGGCTGTTCTTTTACCCAGAGAGGACCTTCTACTTGTAAAACCAGACACTTCTGCCGCCTCCCTTCCGCAGCGGGGAAGGGGGGCACGTTCTTTTGAACAGTGATGATGTAATCAAAGAGAAGAGACAGGAGGGACAGAAGGACAGGGGCGTGCCCTTGCTTGTCACTCCTGGACTGGGAGATGTGCCAGGCTCCAGGGGTCCCCTGCCCAAAGGGGGTCCCTCCCTCCTCGACCATTCTCTGTCCCAGATCTGCAGCTGGTGCGGTGTCCTCAATAACTTTTCGCTAATTCCCAGGCCCCGTTCTGCCTTCAGGGCATCCCAAGGCATCCTGAGACCTCCAGCTGTTCCCAGCCCTGGAGTGGTCTCTCACCACACCAGCCAGAAGCATGCTCCGCCCTGGTACCAGCAGTGTGCGGATGGGAGCCAGGGCTGGCCTTTGCCTGACCCCTTCCCTGACATCTCCAGGGTCCGGAAGATCCTGGCAACAGCGGCATTTGTTCTAAATACCGGGAGGAGGGAAATTAGTCCAAGATTGTCTGGCAGAGAGAGGCCAGGCAACATGAGCCAAGAGGTGGGAGGGAGACATGAAGAGAGGTCAACTCAGATGCCATGCCCTGATGCTCAGAATGCCCACACTCACATGCTTGCCATCTTTCCCTTTCAGAGATTTGAAACCCGAAAATATCCTGCTCGATGATTATGGTAAGTTGGGGAGCAGCTTGGGAGACCCCTTTCCTGCTCTGTAGCCAAGATGAGCGTCACAACACAAAGGGAGCAGTGGACCATCTGGCAGAGCCTCTCGGAGGCATGGCCCTGGGACCATGGGAGGGCAGCGGGCGAGTAGGAGGAGCACCCACCCCCTCCCCCCAATCCTGGGTACGGGGAAGGCAGTGGGCATGGATAAAGCTCCTACGTGGTGCAAAAGTGGGGTGACTTGGCCAAAAGAGAGAAACAGAGAGAGAGAGCACTGATGGAGGAGTCTGGAATTTCAGAGATCCTGGGCAGTACTTACTTAACTCTGACACAACTTTCCTGCACCCCATCTTCCTTCCTTGTGAAATGGAAGCAGTGGGCCCTGCTCTGCCCACATCAGAGGGCGGGGGCGCGGTGGTAAGGCTCCAACAAGATAGCGTGATCAGCTACGGCCAGCCCTGGACGTATTTAGCATTATTTGTGCATTATCACTGCTATTTTCTTCTGTGTGCGTGTGTGTGTGTGCACGTGCACACACACACACACGTAACGAGCAGCTACAGTAACGCCTCACAACTGTTTAGCCTTGCACAGCCCAGAAATGGTGTTCACACCCGTTATCTGACTAGATCTTCCCATGTCTGCAGAGGGGGCAGGGCCAGCATCCCATTTTTTTTTTTTAAGATTTTATTTATTTATTTGAGACAGAATGAGAGAGAGCACATGAGAGGGGGGAGGGTCAGAGGGAGAAGCAGACTCCCCGCCGAGCAGGGAGCCCGATGCGGGACTCGATCCCGGGACTCCAGGATCATGACCTGAGCCGGAGGCAGTCGCTTAACCGACTGAGCCACCCAGGCGCCCGCCAGCATCCCATTTGACAGATGACAAGATTGAGGCTCAGAGGAGCCAACCTGCCAAGATCACCCAACAATATCAGTGGGGAGCTGAGACCAGAAACCAGGGGTCCCCCCAGCATTGCCCCAGGCAGAGGGGAGAGAGAACGGGAGGCAGGTCGTTGGTGACCTGGAGGGAGGTTTGAGTGTTGTGCTACCATGTGGAGGAGTGAGCAGAGGGTCCCAGGCCTGCCTCCCCTCTTGGATGAGCCCAGTGCCCACTGGGGTTCTTGTTCCCTGCTGGTCTCGGAACCGTGCCCACCACTGGTCTGCAGCCCGATGGCTGGAACCTGCGTGTTCTCTTCTCCCCACTTTTATCAGGGGCTGCCAAGCAGGGAATCCACACAGCTCTGGCCTGGGGGGCAGTTCCTGACTTTGGGCCTCGCCAGGGTCCAGGCTATGGGGCCGTGGCAGGCACTGACAAGGAAGAGGGGGCAGATGTGGCCGTGACCCAGCCCGGGTGGGCCGTCGAACCGGACAACAGCGAGACAGACCTCTCAGCACTGTGTTTTCTTGGCCTCTGGGGGTCAGTCCCAGACTCCGTTCCATCTCTCAGTCTCCCCAAGGCCTGGATGACTTCACTCTGTTTCTCCAAAGGGAGAACACAAAGAACCTCCAAAGATCAACAAGGCAGGACAGGGAGTTGCTTCCCAAGTTGCTTTGTAATTTTTCCCCTTAAGCAAATTGTAAAATTTCAGGAGAAGCTCTCATTTTTCCCATGAAGCAATCCCAGAATGAGGCCAAGGCGTTTTAAACTTGGTGATCTCAGCCTTCCAAAAAGCCCATGAGGGCATTTTACGAGGTAGGTTGGCCATTGTCCAGCCAAATCCAGGCATCCTTTCCTATCTTTATGTTTTCTTCCTGAAAAGTAATGATTGACCCACGTCCTCTGACACCTGGACCCTCCCAAGGGTCTGCAGTCACCCCGAGGGGACTGATGATGATGCCCCTCCTCGCCGACAGATAAAAATGTGAGAGTCTATGTGCCTTGCCCAGGGGCACATGACAGGTCTGTGACCCTGCCCAGGGTGGGGCACACGTCCACACGACCGTCCCGGGGACCCGCTGACTCTGCTCTTCCCACTCAGGCCACATTCGGATCTCAGACCTGGGTCTGGCCGTGAAGATCCCCGAGGGAGACCTGATCCGCGGCCGGGTGGGCACCGTCGGCTACATGGGTGAGTGTGGGTGCGGCCCCTCCCCAAGCGCACCTCTTGGTGCCGCTCTGACCAGCAATAGAGCCGCAGTGGGCAGTGGGGGGTCTTGGGGAGAGGCCTCTGAGAGGAAGGAGGTCGCTCGGAAAGGCCCAGAAAGTAGTGCAACACCTGCTGTCACCAAGCAAGATGCTAAGTGGAGTCCAGCCTCCCTGCCCTGCCCCCAGCCCCTCATCCCGCACGCCTACTCCGGGACCATCGTCCTGAGGGCTACAGGGAAGAGACTCGGAGCTCCGTCTGGTCCTCTGGAATCCCCCCTCCAGTCGAGGACATCCCCAGGCTTCCTCCTGCCTCACACACATATGCCCGCACACCCCAGGAGGTGGGGGCTCCGGAAAGCTCTGGGAGCCGGGGATGTTGTCCTCTGCCAACAACACTTGCCCAGGATTCTGTGTGTTGTTCTGCTGCTAGAAGATCCTTTTCAGATCGCATGTCATTTGGGAGCCTGTCGGGTGTGTACCTACATATATGTGGCTGTGTGTATCCCCCTGCCAGTGCTGATGGATGGATGGATGGATGGATGAATGGATGGATGGATGGACAGATGATAGAGCGATCGATCTGCGCGTCTTCGTGGACACCTGTGTCTGTCTCCTCTTGCACGGAGCGTTGCACGCATCCATCTGCAGGGCCTCTGTTGTATGCTCACGGGCACATGTGTGGATGTTGGTGACCTGCCTGATGACATGAAGCTTATCTTTTCTGTACTTGTATGGTTAATCTATAATTCATTTTATCAAAATAGTAGGGAAGCCATAGTGAGAGCCTGTTTCAATTCCAGGTAAACTTAAAATCATCTTTCCTTTGGGTGGACACACCTTCATTCCTGGAAATAAATGTGGGTGTAGCACCTACTCTGTGTCCGGTGTCATACTCCTTACTGGGACACAGCAGTGAATAAGGCAGCTCAGATTCTAGTGGGAGAGACATTTCCATCCACTGTGGTCAGGCTTCTGAAGCCACAGTCTGAGCCCTTCAGGAGCACAGAGGAGAGCAGTCAGGGCAGGCGCCCTGGAGGAGGTGGTGTTTATGGCAGTTGGTGAGTAGGAGTCCACAGGGGAAAGCGTGTCCCTACCGTGAAGCTTCCGGCCTTCTGTAAGCAACACCATCACTGCTGGGTGCAGGACGCTCCATCGGTGTGAGCCTCAGCCCTGGGCCCCCGTGCCCCAGCTCTGTCCGGTCACCAGCTGTCTCTTACCTCTCCTGGCTCTGCTCCTCTGCCCACAGCTCCGGAGGTCCTGAACAACCAGAGATACGGCCTGAGCCCTGACTACTGGGGTCTGGGCTGCCTCATCTATGAGATGATCGAGGGCCAGTCGCCATTCCGGGGCCGCAAAGAGAAGGTGAAGCGGGAAGAAGTGGACCGCCGGGTCCTGGAGACGGAGGAGGTGTACTCCCAAAAGTTCTCCGAGGAGGCCAAGTCCATCTGCAAAATGGTGAGCTCCTGGTGAGCCTGCCCTGCGCCGAGAGCAGCAAAAGGGCTGAAGCGGGCAGGGTCGGGGTGCAGTAGGGCAGGAGTCGGGAAGCCCCCAAGCCAGAGGAGCGAGCACTCCCTTGTTGTGGACTGGGGTGGTCGGCGAGGGCTTCCAGGAGAAAGCCCAAGGTGGGGGCAGGGAGGCTCCAGGACAAAGGAAAGGAGGTAGGTCCCCCCTTAGAGGGGAACTGCATGAGACACCCTCTATCCAGCTTTGGTGGGGAAAATCAGCGTGGAAGAGAAAGGAGGTGATCCCAACTGGTTCCCCAAGACACAAAGGGATCTTGGGGCATCCCCTACCCTTGACCTTGGCCCCCTGCAGCCTCAATCTCTGGATCCCTGGGCCCTGGCTAAGGTCAGCAGGTGCAGCGCAGGTGGTGGGGTGGTGATATTTTCAGTCTTTGAACATCTTACAGCAGTTTTCCTTCCGCTACATGGAATGCTGGTCACACTGGCTTAGGTCCCACATGACAGCAGTCTATGAGTACTGGGATTTGATTGTTCATGGGGGAGGGCACAGGTGGGGAGTGACGTTTAGACGGCTGGGCGGGCAGGGCCAAATTGCGGGGCCGGGAGGCTGGATGGAGGAAGCAGTGATGGGAGCCATCAAAAGCGAAGCTGGGAATGAGTCCGCCCCGGCCCGCTGCCCTTCCCCTCAGCCCGGGTAGGCCCACACCTGGCCAGAGGCGGGCAGATCCCATTCTCACCTGGCTCTCAGGCTGCCAAGTTCTGCCTGTGTCCGCTTGGGGCCCTCCTCCCTCTGGTGCCAGGCCCAGCTGTGGGCTCCCGCTGCCCTCCAGTGCCGGCCACGAGGGGACAGGAGGGCCTGAGCACCGGGGACCCGGGAGCCCACAGACTTCCTATCACTGGGGCACAGCAGATGAGCAGGGCTGAGGCTGGAGGCTGCCGTCCCTGCCCCCTGTGCATGTGCATAAACCACGAGGCTGGAGTGTGAGAAGCGCAGGCCCGAGGAGCTGATTAAGGTAGCAAAGCTTCTGCTTCCAGAAAAGCCGAGGCTGCCCTGTTAGTGGCCTGGGAACCATGTGGTGTAGCTCCCCGCCCTGAGGAGTCCCCTCTCCTGGAGCCGTCCACCTGCTGTCTGACCACTTCCTCCCACCCGCTTCGGTCTGGTGTCACAGAGCCATGGGAACAAGGATTTGGGGCAAGAGCTACCATTTGACCACTTCCAAAAAAGAGGAACCATATATCTGCCATTACGTGTGTGGGGGACCCTGAAGGAGGGATGGCGTGTACACATGCAAACACCCTCCCAAACCACACTGCCGTGGACCCGGAGTCTATCCCGTGGGACCAAGCTGGGCGAAGGATAGAAGAGGGAGGTCATCAGCCATGGTCAGAGCATCTCCAAATGTCCCAGGTCAGGGTCGGGGACTCAGAGAAGCAGAGCAGCCCCGGCAGGACATGGGACATGCAGAGGGGACAGAGAGGCGGAGAGGGCCCCCTCCCTGCCCGCTGTTGCTGTCGTCCTCCTTGGTGCCCGGCTTTGGGGCTTTAGGACCAGGGGCCCTAGTGGCCCTCTGCTGCCCCCTGGTGGCCACCAAGGGAAAGGCAGCGAGCTGAGCCTGGGGCGCTGGACCCACATTGGCCCATTGGGTGTCAAGTGTCAAACCAGTGTCCCCTCATCTTTCTCCACTGGAAGAACTGACAAAGCCTTCTAGCCTTGCTTCATCTTCTTACAAATGACCATGGGGTCTTAGGATTCTAGCCTTGGGGCTTCCTGGCACCCCTCACCCCAGCCTGTCTGGCAGCCAGGCCCTGTCCCCTCCAAGAGGCACCAGCTCAGGACACAGCAGGGCCTGACTCTGAGGAAAACATGAAGGCTCGGGGCACATTGGGCTGTTTCTAGACTCCGGAAACTCAAGCCCTGCCTGTCCAAGAAGACCACTCCCTGCTGCCAGTTCCTTCCCCCATTCCATCTTGGCAGCCACAAGACCCTCTCCACTGCCCCTGATGTCCAGAAATTCATGCATGTCACTGCCCTGGCCCCTGGTCCAGTCCCTAGGCCCAGACCTCAGCCCCACCTCCTGTAGGGCCCTGCTGAGTCCCAGCACTGGCCCCTCAGCCACCTCAGCCTCACTGGCCTTCCAGCCCATCCCTTCTCTTCCAGGAAGCCCACCCTGCCTGCACCACTTGCCCAGCTCACACCACTTCTCTTGCTTCTCCCGGTGTACACTCGATGTCCAAGTTGCAAACAGGCAGCGTGTTGGTGGATGTGCAGCCTGCGTGGTGTTTTAGAAAGAGGTGAATGGTGGGTTTCGTTGCCAAGATTTAAAGTTGGAGAGATTTCACATAAAAACCTGGATTTTCAGCCCTGGGCCCTGGTAGGAACTGATGGGTAGCCTGGCACAGCCCACCCAGCCCACTCGGCCTTTATTGTCCTTGCTTGTGTCTTCTGTCTGGCCGGCCCCCGCAGGCTCTGGGGTCTACAGCTGGGAGGTCCAGCTTCTACCCAAGGAGCCTTGCCTCTTTGGGATTTCTCAGAGCAGGGAGGAGCCTGGCCCAGCAGAGCCGACTCCTGGAGCCTTTGTGGAAAGGCAGAAGCACTGGCGAGGAGAAGCTGAGGCCCCGAGCCACCAGCTCACTGGGCAGAACCGGCCTGGGTGGTCACGGGACCACAGTTGACGGCGATTCTCAGGGCTCAGTCCTTTCTAGGCTGTGACCTAGTGCTTGCCCTGGTGCCACCTTTGGTTCCTTTGTTTGAAGGGAAATGGGGGGCAGGGGAGTGGTGCCTGCAAGCCTCCCCCTACAGACCATGAACCCCAGGAGGCCCGCTTGCCCACTGGCTGTCCACCGCAACTCCAGCCCACACGGCTGGCGGCAACTACGTGTGGAAGGAAAGCATGCAGAGGGTGCCAGGGTATCGGAGGGGGAAAGGGCTGGACTCCCTCTGGGCTGCAGGCCATCCACCTTGATTTTAGTCTCAAAGCAAGCAGGGGATTCCAACCGCATGCCAGGTGCAGTGCTCAGTGGGGCAGGGGAAGAGAGAAGCAGGAGAGACTGCAGGAGAGGGGCTGACACCTGGTGGTCAGCTGCTGGTCCTCCAGCATCACAGCCTGCCCCTCCCTGCGCCTCTCTCAGCCCCCCCCACGCCCCCCCCCCCCCCCCCCCTTGACCGCCCCCCCCCCCGCCGCCAGCCTCCCGGCCTCATTCACACCTCTAGGCCTCTGGCCTGGCTGTCTGCTTCTGCAGCCTCCTCCTTCCTATGAACCTTCCCACCTCTTGGTTCTGATGAGGACACTCCTCTACCCTGACCATCCGTGGCTCCCCAGTACCTCCAGATCAAAATCCTCCTGACCTGGCCTTCAGGACCCTCCAGCACTCTCCGCAGCACGTCCCCTTCACCCTGACCCGTCCCCCACATCCTCATCCCTCCCCCAGACTCAAAGACAGGTGTTCCCCAAGCCTGCCCCACAGGTCTCTCTTGCTAGCGCAGACCCTCCCCCGATGCCTTCCCCACCTGCCCGCAGCCCCCCCAGGTGGCGGCCAGGTTGTGTGCCTCTGTCACCGTGGTGTCGTACCTGTGTATTGCCTGGATGGGTCCTCCGAATGTGATCTTGCTGAGGCCACTCGGTGCCCCTCCTCCCTCTCGGCACAGTGGTTTGTGCCAACCAGGTACACGTCTACAGAGTACGTAGGAGCTGAGTAAGCGAATGAGCGAGGCCCGCAGAGACGGTGCCGGCCCTCTGGCTTACGTGTAGCAGGAGACTGGCACGGTGCCGCCCGCGCTGGGCCTGCCGCCTTGGGGAGGGCAGACGGGACTCCTGCTCTCCTGCAGGCTCCAGGCATCTGAGCCCGGCGTGAGCGCGAGGCTGCCCTGAAGCAAGGCCCGAGCAGGCTGGGGCCGTGTCCGTTGGGTGCCTGGGGGTGGCACGAGCCCTGCAGAGGCTGGAGGAGGGACACGCACTCGGGCATACTTGTGAAAGGACATGGCCACAGTGCCCGAAGCCCCAAGTCTCCTGCCTTCAGCAGGAGGAAAGGCCCACCAGGCATGACCTCTCGGGGCTCTCTTGTCACAGCTGCTCACCAAAGATGCAAAGCAGAGACTGGGCTGCCGGGAGGAGGGGGCCGCGGAGGTCAAGAGACACCCCTTCTTCAGGAACATGAATTTCAAGCGCTTAGAAGCCGGGATGTTGGACCCTCCCTTCATTCCAGACGTGAGTAGCCTCCCCAGCCCAGGCTGAGCCTGTGCACCCCCTCACGACCTTGACTTAGCGAATGTCCTTGAACTCCGGGAGGACGGGGCCAGTGGCGAGTGAGAGTAGCAGGTATTTAGCGCTGTGACAGCCACAGCTCGTGGTTCTGGGGCCTGGCTCCGTGGCAGGCACTTACATCAGCCTCAGGCATGGGTGCTTCTACTGTCCCTACTTGGCAGGTGAGGAGACTGAGGCCTACAGGGGTATGTGACGTCCCCAGAGTTCCTAAGCACCACAGCTGGGAGCCCAGCCCAGGCCTGTCGGGCTGCAGAGCCTGGGTGTGCAGTGGTGTGAGAAGGGCCTGGAGGGCCTCCCTGGGCCGCATGGCTCTCTGGCCCTGGGCCCCCAGCATTCCTTCTCTCTGTGGAGAAGGAATGGGCCGGAGGCCGGAGGCCCCAGCTGTGGCCGCCCTCATTCCCACAGAGATGTCTAGAAACGCTTCCACCATCCTGATCCTGTGGGCTCTGTGGGAGCGGGGATCCCCCGAGGTGCCGAGGAATGTGAGGTCAGAGAGGGCGTGTTCCGTCACCCCACCGCAGCCCCAGCCTGGAGAGTGGGGTGACCAGCAGCTGGCATAAGCGTGATGGCGGGAAGGAGCCCCTGGGCAGATCTGTGAGAGAGAGCAGCACTGGTCCCCAGAAAGGCGCCCCCCCCCCGCCCCCATCAGAACCTGTGGCTGGGGGTGCCGGGCCTGGGACAGGCCCCGTGTGACCGAGCGCTCTGCCCACAGCCCCGCGCCGTGTACTGCAAGGACGTGCTGGACATCGAGCAGTTCTCCACCGTGAAAGGCGTCAACCTGGACCACACGGACGATGACTTCTACTCCAAGTTCTCCACGGGCTCCGTGCCCATCCCATGGCAGAGCGAGGTGAGCAGGGCGGTGGCCGTCTGCACCCTGAAGGGGGCCACTGGGCCGGGGGACAGGCCCGGACTCCGTCGGCCGTTGGCGTGGGGGTCAGAAGAGGGGTAGGAGGCGGGATGGACACAGTCGTCTAGCGGACTGGCTGGGAGAGAGGAGGAACACGGGCCGGAGCTGGGGGAAGCCTGCGCTGCTTCCGCAGGATGGGGCAGGGGAGGGGGCCCTGACAGGGGAGGGGCGCAGGGCATGTGGGGCGACCTGGGCTTGGGTGGGGTGAGGAGGGAGAGGGGGTGTGGGTTTGGCGGCTGGACGATGAGCATACCCCCTGCCTCCTTCCTCAGTGGAGGCAGCTGGGGGAGGCCGGCAGGGGAGAGGCCGTGGCAGGCGGGGAGCAGTCTGGGCCTGGGCCCCTGAAGGATGCGGGGTGGGTGCAGGATCTATTGGGAGCAGGCTCAGGGCAGAGTGGGGGCCGCTGGGACTCCTGTCCAGCCAAGATGACTAACACAGCGCCTCGTGCCACCTTCGCCCGGCTTCTCCAGATGATAGAAACCGAGTGCTTTAAGGAGCTGAACGTGTTTGGACCTCACGGTACCCTCTCGCCGGACCTGAACAGAAGTCACCCTCCGGAACCGCCGAAGAAAGGGCTGCTTCAGAGAATCTTCAAGCGGCAGGTGAGGGGCGCCCCCTCTGTGCCCGGCTGTCCTGGCGCTGGCCCCGGGACGCCCTGGGCCCAGCTGCTTCCCCGAGACCGGACCTGCGGCCTTCTCCCTGCGTGCGGGGGGCGTGGGAGACCGGGGGCCACAGCAGCCTGCCCGAGCCCCTGTGCCCGCCAGCTGAGGGATCCGCAGGGTGGAATCGGGCAGGGCCGGCCCAAAGCTCGCCCTTCATCAAGGGTTCTCGGCCTCGCCCCTGTGGACCTTCGCGGTGAGTTCTCTGTCGTGGGGGCTCTCGTGCGCTGGAGGATATTTAGCAGCCTCCGTGGCCTCTAGCGCCCCCTCCCACTGTACCAATCGAAATGTCTCCAGACCTGGCCCCGTGGCCTCTGGAGGCGAAGTCTCCCCGACAGAGAACTGCCCCTTATGGCCCTTGTAAAGACTCAAGTTCTGTAGGTAGCGATTGCACGTGACAAAGAGCAGGCAGAACAGGTGTGGGAGAGGTGAGCCCTGCAGAACCCCATGGCTCCTGGGGTGGGGCCCCCCGAGGCGGATGCTGTGGCCTCCAGCTGGCAGCTCAGGAGACTTCGCCCCTTGGGAAAAGGCATTCTTCCTCAGAGCCTGTCCCTGGATTGGGGTTCGGCGTGGGCCAAACGGAAGAAATGTCCCTGCAGGGGACGCCCTGCGGGGACGCCCTCACCTCATCCCCCTTGCCCAAGGCGGCCAGAATAGCGCCCCCTCCTGGCCTCCCTTGAAGAAGGCTTGGCGCCAGTGTGTCCGTCCCACAGCCTGGGAGGCTCCATTATTTACATTCCCCCCACCCCACCCCCAAGGAGCTGCCCCTCTCCCCAGGAGGATGAAGAGGGAGAGGCGGAGCAACTCTGGTCCCCAGGCCTCCCAGCTCCCCCATCCCCACCCTGATAACAGGATGGGGTGGCTGTTGATGGCGCCCTGCTGTGGACCTAGCTCTGCGCCGAGCGCTTTCTGAGGGCTTCTCTTACTTAATCTCCACAAAAGCCTGGGCCTTAATTCAACTGTTCAGTCCTTCGGCCAGTTTGTAGCGAGCACCCACTGTGTGCAAGGCTGTTTCCTCAGGGTTTGAGATGCACCAGCAAGGCAAACCAGGATCCCTCCTTTTTGGGGGTCCTAGTGCAGTGTGAGCCCAGGATGTGCTCCCATTACCCCACTTCACAGATAGGGAAACTGAGGCTGAGGGAGGGCCAAGGTCACAAAGGTCACACGGCTGGTAAACCCATACGAAGGATCTGGGGATAACGGCAGGGAGCATGGATCAGGCACATGAAGAGAAAACGCAGACTGAGGGCAAGTTCGGGGTTTGATCTGGAAGCTTCATGTGAGTTTCACATCCTGTTCCAAAATAGACTCCTGTTTGTATATACACTTATAAAAATATAATTTTAAAATGCTTCCACCAAGTAAAATTGAAGTTCTCCAAAGAAAGGACCTGTCCCCTTCCACACGGCTGAGTCCCTAGCACGTACTTAGGTCCTGGGACAAGCGCTTGCTGTGGAGGCTCACAGACCCGGGGTTCCCATCTGGCCCCGACACTTTCTGCTGCTTGGGTGGCACCGCACTGACCCATCCCAGCCTCTGTGGGCCCTCCTGCAAGATCAGTGCCCAGGGCCGGCAAGAGGACTGAGGGACAGAGGGGTCGGTAAGAGCAAGCAGCTCCTGGTTCTGGGGCTGGGCACCCGCTCAGGCCCTCTACACACAGCCTCACTTCACACTCCACCGGCCCAGCACGGAAGCTGCTCTTGGCCCACAGGGCACGCAGGGCAACCAGGAGCTTTAATGACTTGCTCAAGGTCCCTCAGCTAAGCGACAGGTTTCAGACCCTGGGCCTACAGTAATGAACCCTATAGATATTCTAGGAGGGGCTGCCCCCTCCCTGCCTTGGGGTCCTCTTAATCCCATAGCTCTCCCCCTGCCCCAAGGGGTGGCCTCTGGCCCTGGGTCTGCAGCGGAAGAAGGGCACCAGGCAGCAGAAAGCGAGAGGAGCTGATGGGCAGCCCCTGACCATGGCGCTGTTTTCAGATTCAGAGGCCCCTACACGTCCACCAGGACTAACTCTGTCTCCCCCTGTCTCTCTCTCTCCTCTCTCTCCTCCAGCATCAAAACAATTCCAAGAGTTCACCCAATCCCAAGACCAGTTTTAACCACCACATAAATTCAAACCATGTCAGTTCAAACTCCACCGGCAGCAGCTAGTTGGCGCTCTGGCCTTGAAGTCCGCGGTGGGACCAGCGTGGACCCTTGTCCTTCGCAGCAGAACTTGCGGACGGGGGGCCCTCCAGGAGCCAGGAAGGAGGCTGGCCGCCTCCTCGACGCAGAGCCTCCCGGTTTCTCAAAGAGATTTCCACTCAGGTCTGTCTCCAGAGGTGGCCCTCCAGCCGACGTGGAACATTGCAATAGAAATCCAATTGGATACGACAACTTGCACGTATTTTAATAGCGTCATACCTAGAACTGAATTTTGTCTTTATTATTTTTAAAGAAAAGTTTTGTAAATTTCTCTATTGTCTCAGTTTACATTTTGTATATTTGTATTTAAATGAAAGTCAGACTTTGAGGGTGTATATTTTCTGTGCAGCCACTGTTAAGCCATGTGTTTTAAGGCATTTTAGAGTGGGCGGGGGGGGGGATTTACAAAAAAAAAAAAAAAAAGTGACTCAAGACTTCCAGAGCCTCAAATGAGAAAACGTTTTTATTAAATGTAGAAAATGATTCACATTTCACCTTTAAAGGATTGGTTGTATCCATCTCTGTAACCTTTCCCTCACACTGATGTTACCATGCTGTTGGCTTGTAACAACCTGAATTAAGTGCTCCAGACACACCTGGGACCTCAGCCCCGGTCAGAACATCCTCCGTGGGGTCTCTGGAGCCTCCTAGGGCCAATGCCAGCGTTTCCTTTAGAGGCACGCGGTGTCCGCGTTGCTTTGGCCTTGGCCTCCTCTTCCTTCTGGAAGGCGGCCGGTACGCAGAGCTGGGCCTCTTTCTTTCTAAGCAGGTTCTAACTGCTAAAGCCTGTATGTTTTCAAGAGGCTTGCATTTGGGGATTTTTGTTTTACTCTTATTTTTTAAGGGTTGTGTCGCGATGATAAGGAGTAGTCATGGAACCCCAGCTATCCCAAATCCTGTGGCCTGAGGAAGCCTCAGGGAGTGGGGGTCAGTGGAGTCCTACCGAATGAGTCCGTAGAGGGGGAGGGAGGCTTGCCCAGGGGCTCCAGGCACGTTCCTCAAGTGTTTACGGGGTCACAGGGTCTGGAGAGAGCTTCACAAGGCCCCGCAGATACCCCGGCCCAGGTGGCATGGGTGGGGTTGGCTCTCCACACAATGGCATGGCTAAGGAGAGGGCCGGGATACCACAGAAGCTCAAGACAAACCCCCTGTCACTTCTTGGGAGAGGTGGGACCAAGATGCTCTAACGGGGCATCTCAAAACTTCAGGCTCAGGTCGCCCCCAGGAGGACCCGGTGGCTTTGCCAGGCCAGGGTCTTCCAAGGGCAGTCCCCAGGCCCTTTGAGCCCCTGGCCGCCTCCTGTTGCCGCTGAAAAGTGACAAGGAGCAAATCCACCCTCGCCTCCCCCCTACCCCAGAACAGGGGGAGTGGTTGACACCCCTGCTCCCCTGCCTGGCTGAGTCCCTGGCGACCGAGTCAGCCTCACTCAGACGTGGTGTCAGCCACCCGGCAGTTGCCAGGGTTCCTCCCAGTGTGGGTCCAGCGCTACCTACAGGCGGCTCCGGTCAAAATGCGGATTCCTGGGCCCCACCCCAAACCTATGGAATGGATTCTCTGGGAGTAGGGCCCAGGAATCTGCATCTTTAAGAAGCTCTCCAGAACATTCTAACACGCCCTCAAGAAAGGGCACTGCTGCCTTAGCTTCAGCGGGGCTTCGGACGCGACTCTCCCAAAACGATTACTGCGAGCCGGGCCGCTTGGACGGAGGAGCGGTAGTGGGCATGGCCGCCTCCGTCCAGTGTCCGTGCTCCTCTGTCAGACTGGGCCAGTGGGTCCTGGAGCGCACTGCCGGAGAGGGGGTGGCCTCTGGGACTGATCGTTTTAGGTCACTTGACAAACAAATGGCAGAGCAGTTGGGCCGCCCTGGGATCCCTCCAACGTGCAGTATTCTTTTCTTCAAGACCAGCCCTGGCCTCACGAGGCTGCTTCTGGCACCTTTCCGGGGCTGCGTACCAGATAAATGCAAACAGCCATCCTCCGTTTTCGCCAACGAAGTGGAAAGCTCCTTGACCAGTATTTTAAGATCCTCAAGCTCTTGCTGACCCTCCTTTCTCAATGGAAAGGACAGTCATTTTCCTGGGACAGTCGCCAGCCCAAGCTCCCACCCTCCGTCCTTCCTTTTGCCCAATTCACAGCAACCCCCTGCTTCCCGAATGACTGGTGTTGAGAAGCCTCCGAGCCCCACACTGGCCGACCACAGCACAGAATCCTCACGGAGCAAGGAGGACAACATGCACCTGCCCCAGGTGTTTCTGCATCCCAGCAGCTCCAACGAGGCTAACACACAGGCCTCTGTGGGCCTCTTAAGAGGACTGGAGTCTTCCTTCGTGTTTGCAGCCTGTCCCCACCGAGTGCCCCCAGGATGGGGTGCCAGAGCCACCGCCTCTCTGTTCCCTCCCGTTCCTTTTGACCCTCCGTTTCCTGCAAGAGAAGGGAAGTCATTATTTAAAACAATGCCTGAAAATCAGCCCTCCTGTCCACCAAGTCCCCCAGTCCCTGAGTCACTGAAGGTCCTGCCCCCCACCCCCAGCTTCTCCTCCAACTTGTTTTCTATAGCTGCATTTTTTAAAGATATTTTTAAATTAGGGAAAAAAAAAAAACAAAACAAACCCCACCTTCCTCCCCATCCCCTTGCCTGGGATGAGGTGTGTTTGGTCAGTGAATGGATGTTTTTTTTTTTTTTTCCCAACATTTGAGCTCTTCACGGAAGGGCCTCTCTTTCTCCAAGCATGACATTTTCCTCGCCGGACGTTCTCTGACCTTCTGCCTTTGAGATGAGACACAGGGCCCTGCAGAAACTTCTCTGCTTCCACTTCCCAGGAGACAAGCTGCTGTCACCCCACTGTCACCCCAGTGGGACAGGGGTGATCCCTGCCACGAGCACCACGACTGACAAAGGTTTATCGAGCCCCCTCGGGGGTGGGGGAGCTCCCATAAGATCACCCACAATATCACCAAGGCCTGAGCCCTGCCTTCAGGGGAATGCTACCCCATCCCGTATCACTCATTCCCGACTCTTTCTAGGCTGGGAACATGGCTTTCTAAACCGCGTGCTTCTGAGGGCTGCTCACTTGCACAGTTGCTAAGCGTTGCTGTGTCTCCAGTGGCCCCAGAAGGGCTCGTTCCCTGAAATGCGCTGCTCTTAGCAAACCTCAGTCTTGGAGGGGCGAGCCGTGTGGAGAGCAGGGTACCCGGGTTTTACGCACGCTCGACGGGCAGCCCGCCACGACACATGGTGGGGAGTTCTGGGGACACATGTGGACGCCACCTTGGCATCGAAGGCACCACAGGATGCGGCCACCTGCCCGGGAGTCCAGCGAGCCCCGACGACGCGGAGGGCATGCCCCAGAGCAGCCGGGGTCTCCACACCTCCCAAGGAGCCCTGCCCACTGTCGAAGCTCCTCGTCGCTCTTCCACACCCCGCCCTTCCCTGAAAGGCTTGGGGCATCGGCTTCCCACCGACTCTCCCAAGTGAGCCCCTGACCCAGACCTCACTTCGGAGGGAGCCCCGCAACCTCCTTGCTCCTGGCCTCCCAGGCCTGGCCAAAGGGACCGGCAGCCTCGCGGACAGCCAGGATCACCCGCCCCAGACGAAGAGGAAGTGCCCCTTGGGGGACATCAGCCCTCCTCTTGGGCTGCTGCATGCTCCCATGTCGGCGTGAGCACCTGCACCTTCCGAGGACAAGCTCTTGCGTGCTGTCCTGTCCTCCTAGCGCCACCCTCGGAGGCAGGACCTCCTAACTTTACAGCCTGTTTGGAAAGAGAACGAGTGTGACCTCGCTGTGCATGTTGAAGCAACAGAGCTGAGTCACGACCAGCAGAGAGCTCCCTTCTTTCTGTCACAAGGGACCAGGACAGGGCGGCCTCGTCGTCCCCTGTGGCCCCTCCCCCGTCGCCTTTGGAAGGCCAGAGTGTGCGGGTCAGAGCCTGCTCCCTGCGGGCCGGGGTTCTCCGCTGGTCTCGTGCTGGGGACAGCGGTTAAAACATTTGAAAAGCTAGCTCTCCCCGGGGACGGAAAGACGCTTCCTAAAAGAAGAATCTGGATGTCTTTCTCCAGTCCGTCAATAAATCATTTTTGTAATAGATCAAAAGCAAATGTTCTCAAGTCGAAGAGCTTAGTGGCTATTGGTAGTGTTAAAATAATAATCCTTCTAGTATCCAAAGGTTTCTGGTTTTTTTTTTTCAGGGAAATTTTCACATTGATGATGAAAGAAAATAGTTCCGTTTTGGAGGTCCTTCCTGAAGATAAAGGCTTTTGTTCTGCTGCTCTGAATCTGTGTACGTTCCGTCTAAGAGGTCACTCTGCTGCTGTATCTAGATGGAACCACTGGTGGTGTTTTTAAGAGAAATAAATTCCTTAATGAAAATAGCATTTCTTCCTGTCTGCACATGGCTGTCACCCCCAAGATGCAAGCACCTGCCGACCCAGCGTCTTGCTTAACCCCTTACGGCTCAGCCCCACCCCAAGCCCGCCCAGACGCCCCCCTGACCACGAGAGAGTGTTCACTGGGGGAAAGGGTGTTCTCCGAGCCTCTGACCCGGGGGGTCCCATCACAGGGCGCTCTCTCGGGGACCTTCTCCCACCCTTCCAGAAACCTCCCCTGCCGGAGCCAGCCTCCCCGGCAGACAGAAGCCACCATCCTCCTGCGACATACGGTCTGAGAAATTCCAGCCCCATAGCACCTGCCGCCCCACCCGCTACACCCCTCTGCCCGGCAACTTTGACCTCTTCCCGGGCAGACGGACGCAGGCGGCGCCCTTCCCTCACCTCCTCCAACCACTCAGGCCCCTTCCCTCCTCTCACTCCGGACAGCTGTGGATTTAGTAAGTGAGGGCACCAAAGTGGTCTCCAGCTAATTCATTTCCAGGAAAGGCTCAAAGCGGGCATCCCCAGGGCATCAAGCTGCTGTCCCTCCAGGAGGGGCTTCCATCGGGTATCAGGATCTAAGTGCCCTCCACAGAGCGAGACCGTGAAGAGGAGAGAAAGTCGGGGCCTCGGGAACAGGCACTCAGTGGGCGGCAGGCCAGGACTCCTGGCACCACCTGGACGCCGGCCTCGCTCAGCGGTCAGGGGCCTGGCACAGCCTAGGGGGAAAGAGCCCGTTCAGGTGCCTGGAGGCTGAGTTCTCCTCCCTACTCAGTCACCAGGAGTTTGTTGAACTCCTACTTTATCCACAGCACTCAGAACCAAATCAGAAAAAGCCCCTGCCCTCCTGGACCTTGTATCCCAGGGACATGGGCCACCATTGGCCAGAAAACCACAGGGCACAGCGCAGGGCCTCTCACACTTTGAGGAGCACAGACTCACCTGGGCGGTGTGATAAGATGCAGATCCTGACTCAGTAGGTCTGAGTCTGGGCCTGCATTTCTAACAAGCTCCCAGGAGAAGCTGCTTGTCCAAGGACTACCCTTTGAGAAGAGAAGCCTGCACCCTAACGTCAGGTCAAGGTCTGCAGTCAAAGCAGGACCTACGTTCCCATGGTTGTCCCCTTCAGGTGCTGTACTCAGAAGTCGATGTGTCTTATTCACATTCCCATTTGCGCTGCCCTTGAGGGGCGTTCCTACCACCGGTCCTCAAAGTCTAGCCCCTGGACCAGCAGCGGCCACCACCCCAGGGACTGGTGAGATAGGCATTCTCAACCCCCACCCCAGATCTAATCAGGAGCTCTGGGGTGGGAGCCGGTAACAGGCTTGCAGGTGATTCTGATGCGCACTCAAGTTGGAGGATGGCTGATTGACAAAGTGCTTTCCCCTCCTGGCAAGCTCATTAAACTCCCTATGGACCGCTTTGTAGGTGGAGACCGCAGAGGTGCAGGTGGTTGAGGCTCTTACCTATAAACGGGAAATGGTGTGTATCATTGGCTGCCTTTGTTCTTTAAAAATGGGAGCAAGGACACAACGGTATATAATCGCATGGCCGCCTGCTTTTAAAAATGAGAGGAGGGGCTCCTGGGTGGCTCGGTCAGTGAAGCATCTGCCTTCAGCTCAGGTCATGATCCCGGGGTCCTACTCAGCGGGAAGCCTGCTTCTCCCTCTCCCTGTCTCTCTCTCTCTCTCTCTCTCTAATGAAAAAAATCTTTAAAAAGAGAAGATAGGGGCGCCTGGGTGGCTCAGTTGGTTAAGCGACTGCCTTTGGCTCAGGTCATGGTCCTGGAGTCCCGGGATCGAGTCCCGCATCGGGCTCCCTGCTCGACAGGGAGTCTGCTTCTCCCTCTGACCCTCCTCCCTCTCATGCTCTCTGTCATTCTCTCTGTCTCAAATAAATAAATAAAATCTTAAAAAAAAAAAATGAGAAGATAAGCCAAAACTGAAAAAAATAGTTACCTATAGGGAGAGATGGCCAACAGGGGACAGGGTGAGGGGACGGATATAAAAACCAGACTTTGCTGAATGTGCCTTGTCTTATAGACTTGACTTTGCACACAAATATCGAATGGAAAACAAATCTGGCTTTAGCGAGGAGAGGCTTTTATTCGAAAGGAGCTATTGCCGCAGTGGGTAGAGATACTGCAGGAGAGAGGACGCTCTGACCCTCCGATCTGCAAGGTCTCAAGGGTCAGGCCCAAAGGGGTCTGCTTTATGGAGAGGAGTAAACAAGGCGCCTCACATCCCACTTCCCCACACCCAGATTTTTCTAGAAGAGAATGCCTTACCCTGAGGCCAACCTATTCTCAGAAGGGGCTGTGTGCTGGCTCAGGCTGAAGATGGGCCAGAGTTCAGGGTCCTGGAGCAAGGAGAGAAACCGAACCAAAGTTTGGTTAGCAAGCACTTTGTTCGGATGTATCCGTGGGAACTGGTGGTTCAGCTAATCATTTATGAGGCAAAGGATGGGAATTTGGAGGGCCTGTGTCGGGCCTGGTCATAGATAAACAAGTAGGGGGAGGGGCATCCCTGGGGTTTCTCTAAGTCCGCAAGGGGAAGGGTGGTTTTTTGCTGTTTTCCCAGAACACAAAATGGTGAGTGGGATGGGACGCCTTTAACCATCTCTGTTCTCCAGGACCACAGGGCTCAAGTAAAATTCAACATTGTCCCATTTAGAAAGGTCTAAAGAACTAACAGGTTATTTTGAAAACTAATAAATAATGTGAAGGCATCAAGTCCCATTTGTCGAAGAATTGATGGGGTTGATGTCAGGAATACAAGTTTAGTTTAACATTCAAAAACCTATCCATGTAATTCGACACATTAACAGAAAAGAACAATCCTATGATCATCTCAAAACATGCAGAAAAAGCACTTGAGGGAAAAAAAAACAAAACCTGAGCGCTCATTCATGAAAAAAACCCTCAGAAAATTTAAGATAGAGGGGAATTTCCTTAACCTGGTAAAGCATCTACAAAAACTCTACAGCTAACATCATATTTGGGAGTGAAATTTTGAACACATTCTCCCTAAAAGCAGGAAAAAAAGGACTTCTAATTAACATCATATTAGAGGTTCTTACCAATGTATTAAGGGGAAAAGAGTTTGAAAGACAACGACTGGGAGAAAATAAACAGTCTATTTAGAAATAACATAATTGGATACAAAAGAAATCCAGAGGGCTCTAGCAAAAACAAAGACAAGAACAAAAACCAACACATGCACACAGGAAATCTGAAAAATTCGGCAAGGTCTCAGGACACAAAGTCAATGTATAGCAATCAATTATACACCTCTATATTAGTAACAAACAGAAAAAGAAATTTAAAAACAGCATCAAAAACCATAAAATACCTAGGGATAAACTTAACAAAAAATGTAAAGTACTTCTATGCTAAAACTAAATTATTGCTGAAAGAAATGAAAGATACAAATATGCCATGCTCATGAATTGGGATGCTCCATACTGTGAGGATCTCCATTTCCCCATTTTAACTATAGATGCCAGGCAGTTCTAATCAAAACCCCAGCAGGATTAGGGTTGCTATTCTTTCTAGCCAACCACATATCCGAGCGTCACTCATCTCCTCATAGAGAATGATCTCTAACCTCCTTTTGCTAAGTCAGACCCCTTGTGCAGAATGCGCAGCGGGATTTGGGAGCGTGGATTCCTGAGGAGGGTCTGAGTAAGCCAAGTACGCGCAGGTGTGGGCTGAAGTTAATTTCCACACATGTATTAGTCCACTGTTGATACCATACCGTATTTCAAAGTAAACTACACACAAGATAACACTGGGGTCGGGGGGAAGCCAAACCTCAGACCCCCAATCTTATGGAGCTTATCCAAGCCTGGAAAAAAGCTGAACTTGACTTTTGCCCAAACTTGGAAGTAGACATCTTCAAAGCAAATAGATTTTTCAGCTACTGGGAGAAAATACACTCAGCAAGCCTGGGGAAACTATATTTAAAGAGGGTTTCTTGTGGGCCACCTAGAGTTGGGTCTTGCTTTTTTATTCAATCAGGCACTCTCTCTCTCTTTTAACTGGTATGTTTGGACTAATCACATTTAAAATAATTATACAGCAATTGCACTACTAGGTATTTACCCAAGGATACAAAAATAGGAATTCAGAGGGGCACATGCACCCCAATGTTTATAGCAGCAATGTCCACAATAGCCAAACTGTGGAAAGAGCCCACATGTCCATCCACTGATGAATGGATAAAGCAGATGTGTGTGTGTGTGTGTGTATACATACAACGGAATATTACTCAGCCATAAAAAGAATGAAGTCTTGCCATTTACAACCACATAGATAGAGCTAGAGTGTATTACGCTAAGTGAAATAAGTCAGAGAAAGACAAATACCATATGATCTCACTCATACGTGGAATTTAAGAAAGAAAACAGGTGAACAAAGAGGGAAAAGAGAGATGTAAACCAAGAAACAGACTCTTAACTATAGAGAACACACTGATGGTGACCAGAGGGGAGGAGGGGAGGTGCGGGGGTGGGGAATGGGTGAAACAGGTGATGGAGATTAAGGAGGGAACTTGTGATGAGCACCAGGTGTTGTATGGATATGTTGAATCAATATATCGTACACCTAAAACTAATATTACACTATTAACTAGAATTTGAATAAAAGCTTTAAAAAATATAAATATGGGTGGATTAAAATCTACCATCTTATTAGCTCTTTTCTATCCGTTCCATTTGTTCTTTGTTTCTCTTTTCCTCCCTTTCTGCCTTCTGTGGGTTTAAGTGAGCATTTTTATGATTTCATGTAACTCCTCTATTGGATTATTTATGGCTCTTTTCAAAGACAGGTGGGTGCGGGATGTGTCTGACCGAGAGGGGAGAGAGGCCCCTTCCACTAGATGCGCCAGGCGGAGGGGAAATGATCTTCCTCTTCCCAAACCTGCCTCCTTCTAATCCATTCTCAAAAAGGCAGCCAAGACAGAAAACTTACCCCTCTAATGGGCTTTTCCCCCATGTGACACGAATAAGTATTTCCCCCACCCCAAGGGTTTGCCCCCAAGTGGAGGATGGTCTCCGAGAGAGAGAATGGGAGGGAGAGAAGATGCTGCAGACGAATTAACTAGCAAATTAACTAATTAAGTAGAGACAAGCTTCTGCCAGTCCGCGTAACCAGCGGGGCCAGGGGAAGAGCAGCTTGGCATCATTACATGAACTCCCAGTCAGGAGCAAGGAGTCTGGGCAGATGACTCTGATTCTGCCTTTGCAAAACGTCCCCTTTCCGGATGGAGATTCGGGTTGTCCTGGCTCTGAGGCTCACACTCTGGGACTTGGGGGGTGGTCACCGATCCATTACTAGTTATACCCCTGAAGTCTGGGAGAAGCTCTGGAGGCTTCCATGGAGGGGATTTGGTGAAAACTCACTGGGGCAGCGGTGCTGATGTGCACGCCCCCCGGCCCCGCCCCACACAGAATGTTCAGAGAAACTCAGGACCCTATCTAGGTGCTAAGTTCTTGAACAGCCCTAGTGAGCAAAAGTAGCCAGTTGGAAAACAAGACCAACCTTCTGGGTGACTAAATGTTTGGGAAGTGGGTGGGAGGGGTAGGTCGGCTCTGGAGCCGCTCCCCGCAAAGTTGCATGCTGAGATAGCCCAGCAGGTTCTATCTGAAAATCTCTGCTCATCTTTGCACAACTCCCTGTGGGAGAAGCTTCTGGTGTCTTGGGCTCACACTGGACCAGTTCCTTTCCCTAAACACCTGGGGATTTGGGTGCATTCCAGAGCCCTAGAAGTCCGTCACACGGTGATACAGGAGATAGGAGGAGGAGAACTGTTTACAGAGCCAAAGGGAGAGGGCTCTGGTGCTGCTGAGCCCTACCCAAAACTTCAGCGTGGACCAGAGAGGGCAGCAAGGGCTTCAGCGTCAGGCTGTTGAACAAGCCCTCCCAGGGATGCTTTTCATGGGCTTGATTATCGCATAACCACATACAATGAAATTCAACAATTGTAAGTGTACAATGCAGTGAGTTTTAACAAACGTATACAGTCAAGATACAGGACCCTTCATTCACCCCGACAAGTTCCCCAATGTTGCTTTGCCGTCAAGGGCCTCCCGTCCCCCCCATGCTTCCGACCCGCTAGCTGGGAGCCGGGAGGGTAGATGTGAACGGAGTAGCCCGGACGAAGCCCCGGAGTCCTGTGGGGTCTCCTGATATGAAGCTTATTTTCCTTTACGGTTTTCATTCCTATTCTTTTTTTTTTTTTTTTTAATTTTTTATTATTTGACAGAGAGAGACACAGCGAGAGCAGGAACACAAGCAGGGGGAGTGGGAGAGCGAGAAGCAGGCTTCCTGCCGAGCAGGAAGCCTGATGCGGGACTCGATCCCAGGACCCTGGGATCATGACCTGAGCCGAAGGCAGACGCTTAACGAGTGATCCACCCAGGCGCCCTCCTATTTTTTTTTTTTAAAGATTTTATTTATTTATTTGACAGAGAGAGACACAGCGAGAGAGGGAACATGAGCAGGGGGAGTGGGAGAGGGAGAAGCAGGCTTCCTGCGGAACAGGGAGCCCGATGCGGGGCTCGATCCCAGGACTCTGGGATCATGACCTGAGCCGAAGGCAGACGCTTAACGAGTGATCCACCCAGGCGCCCTCCTATTTTTTTTTTTTAAAGATTTTATTTATTTATTTGAGAGAGAGAATGAGAGAGAGAGAGCATGAGAGAGGGGAGGGTCAGAGGGAGAAGCAGACTCCCCACCGAGCAGGGAGCCCGATGCGGGACTCGATCCCGGGACTCCAGGACCATGACCTGAGCCGAAGGCAGTCGCTTAACCAACTGAGCCACCCAGGCGCCCCCTCCTATTATTCTTTAAAAAAACCATTTTATCAACGTACTCTAGACCGGTATACGTCCCAGAGCACTGTGAGTATCCAGGTCAGTATAGCTTCCAACTGACCGTCCCCACCTTCCCCACCTGACCGCCCTGCCAACCCGCTCTTGGCTTCTGCCCTCCGGGATGAGCGATCATAAACGTGTGTTGTTTTAAGCTCCTAAGTTTGTGATAATTTGTTACAGCAGAAATAGGAAACAAATGTCACTGATATTAATATATTCCTTACACTAATAGTGTCTGACACTCTTGTGCTTCACTCTATACCAAGCCTCTTACCTCCTTGTCTTCCCAGTTAGATTACAAATTCCTTAAGGGTATGAATTGCCTTTTATACTCTTGTGCCCCAATAGCACTTAACGCTCTTCCAGGAACTTAGGAAATGAGGAGCAAGGGAAGGAAGAGAGTAGCGTTTATTCAGTATACGTTATGTCCCAGGCACTATCCGAAGCATTTTCTATGCTTTATCTCATTCAATCTTCACACGCCTTAAAAAAGAAAAGAATCTATTTCACAAGTTCAACACTTTAGAAGTCATCACGTTTCCCTTGTTTATTTCCCTTTGGCTTTGCGGGTCGTCAGTAAAGTTCCATTTGAAAACCCCTGCTGGTGTCCCTTAAGCCAAGGGAAACACAGAGATGGGAAACACTTTGCCCATGCTTGGCCAGAGAGAATATGGAGCAGGGCCTGGCATGTGGCTGAGCCTGGAGCTCTGAACCAAGGGAGCTGGTGTGAGACCCAGCCCTGCAACCCACTGGTCCAGGACATTGGGCAGGTCACTTACGGTCCCTACATCTCAATTTCTTCCTCTGTAAAACCCATGCAACATTCCCTCTGCAAACGTTCACTGAGCTCCTCCTGCAGGCCGGGCCCGGCTGCTGGCCCTAGAGCTGCGACAATGAACAAAAAAGGCAAAAGTCCCAGCATTAAGGGGGCTGACCTTCCAGATGGGGTATGGAAACTCAGTAAGACACAGAAATAAATACAAAGTCTGTTTGTCAAAAATGCTCAGGAGAAAACAATAAAGCAGGGGAACCGATGTCCTTTGATAAGTGAATGGTTAAATTGTCGTATGTCCAAAATCGTGGAATACTGCTCAGCAAAAAAAAAAGAGTATTGAGACTCACAACCTGGATGGACCTCATTCTCAAATTATAGAGATGAGTGACAGGTAAGAAGTTTCTAGAGCTTTGGCGGTGGGGCAGGGGGGTGACTGTAGCATGAGAGAGATCTTTGTGATGATAGAATAGTTCTGGGGGCGCCTGGGTGGCTCAGTTGGTTAAGCGACTGCCTTCGGCTCAGGTCATGATCCTGGAGTCCTGGGATCGAGTCCCGCATCGGGCTCCCTGCTCAGCAGGGAGTCTGCTTCTCCCTCTGACCCTCCCCCCTCTCATGCTCTCTCTCTCTCATTCTCTCTCTCAAATAAAATCTTTAAAAAAAAAAAAAATAATATTCCTGTACCTCGGTAGCAGTGGTGGTTACACAAATCTACACACAAATAAAAAGGCATAAAACTATGCACACGCATTGGACCGATGTCCATTTCCTAGCTTTGCTGATGTACTGTCATGACGTGAGATGCAGCCGTTGGGGGAAACTGAGTAAAGGCTGCAAGAGACCCCTCCATACTGTCTTTACCACTTGCTCTGAATCTATAAGTATTACAAAATTCAAAGTTTTTATTTAATGTGTAGGAAAATGTAAACTAAAGGAGGGAGGAAGTATGGGCATTTTGCAGGGGAACCATGTGGAAATTTTGGGTAGGGCATACGAACACATAACTACTGCAGAGGGCGGGTGGGTGGTGTCAGTGAGCTCAAACGTAAATCCAGAATGCAGCAAATAGTAAATGTTAGCTTATTATTTTTATTAGAGAATGTAGTGTTAGGTTTTAAAAACTCTGTTCTTGGGGTGCCTGGGTGGCTTGGTTGGTTAAGCGTCTGCCTTCAGCTCAGGTCATGATCCTAAGGTCTTGGGATCGAGTCCTGCATCGGGTTCTTTGCTCAGCGGGGAGCCTGCTTCTCCCTCTGCCTGCAGCTCCCCCTGCTTGTGCTCTCTCTCTCTCAAATAAAATCTTTAAAAAAAATAAATAAAAATATAAAAACTCTTGCGTGTGTGTGTGGTTTGGGGCTGGGGTGGGCTATGGAGACAGTGACGCTGCCCCTTGAATTCGGTCACGAAGTCACAGCAGCCCCCCTTCCCAGACAGAAGCCAAGCACAGTGGGAGCCATTTCTCCCCACGTCCCTGAGGTCAGGACCACACTCCTGTTTCTGGCTCCCGGTTGTTACAATGGTGTGTGCCTTGCTATCCCTGTGTGTAGGGGGTCTGTAGGAGTAGATCAGAAAGGGCCCTCTTTCTCCTTTTCCAGCTGAGGCCATTCCCTGTTTTGCTCTTTGGAACTCGTAGGTTTCATCCCTGTTTTCGGTTTTAATGATCTGTTCCCTAGGAAGCCAGGGTGTGAGGAGAGGCAGGAGAGCATGAACCTGTGGTTTCCCCAAACTTGTTCTAGCAACAGAGTCTTTCTCCCCCAGAACAAATCCTTATGAGTCACCCAAAGGCCTGAAAACAGACAACCTTTCAATATTTTTGCTATGTTATCTTGGGGAAAGCGCTTCCTCTGGGCTCCAGTGTCTTTTGCAAAGCGCTTCACAGTTTGGCTCCAGCTTTAAAGAACTGCTCCGCTCCAGGGGGTGGGCAGGCTAGGAGGTCACTGCTGTCTTGGAGCCTAGGAAACTGGGCACAGAGGGTGTGTTTTTCGCTCTGAGCCGCACGCTGGGTGATGGATGAGCCGCTTTCCTCGCTGTGTCCTCCATCGTGCTTACCGCATGGAGGGTGGGTGGGTGGTCTTGTCCCTGCGGCCCCAGAGGGCGAGCCCAGTGATGTGTGTGGGTGTCCCACCTCAAGGCAGTCAGAGCCCGACAGCCCCGAGATGGAGAGAACCACCTGGTTTCAGACTTGTCTGCCCACTGACCACCCAGGGAACGGTGGCCTGTGTGAGGGGTCTTTATTAATAAAGATAAACAATACTGAGGGTGTCATGTACTTAATGCATTTCTTACTCAATTCTCCCAACCACCCACCTCCCTATCATTATGATTATTATCCCTACTTCACCGAAGGGGACACTGAGGTTTGGAGAGGTAAAAGAATCTACCCGAAATCATCCAGCCAGGACTCAAAACCCAGGTCTGTCGGATTCCATGGGCCTCACTGTTTCTTTTTCCTTTCTTTAAGATTTTATTCATTTATTTGATAGAGACACAGCAAGAGAGGGAACACAAGCAGGGGGAGTGGGAGAGGGAGAAGCAGGCTTCCCGCGGAGCAGGGAGCCCGACGTGGGGCTCCATCCCAGGACCCTGGGACCATGACCTGAGCCGAAGGCAGATGCTTAACCGACTGAGCCACCCAGGCGCCCTTTGTCTTTTCTTTTGTGTTTTGTTTTTGTTTTGTAAAAACTATCCCCTTTACCAGTGGAAGAGAGTTTTTATTTCCTGTGACGTTCTCTGGAGATATTCTCTGCACATATATATTCCTTTCTGTCTTACTCAAAATGAGGTCTATATAGACTACTTTCCACCTCTTCTCCCTGGGCCCAGTGTCCAAAAGTCCTTCTGGTCCTCACTACAGCCGGGCATCCTTCCGGGGGAGAAGGGCGAGTGCGTGTTCTCAGTCCCCCCAGGAAGGCAGGAGGGCAGTAGGGGGCCAGCTGGTCCCTTTGCCCCCCTCCTCCGGACGGGGCTCTGTGCAGACCTCCCGGAGGAGACCCGCTTGCTCCCTTGGAAGAAGGAACACACTTGGCATAGGCAGACGGGCCCTGTGCCCTCATCACCCTCCCCTGCCCCTTCCACCTGGGCCGGAGCCTCTCACATCCACTCTTCCTGCTTTGTAATGTCAGGTCCACTTTCCTTCCTTCTGTTCCCTCCGCAGAGGGCTGACGCTGTCACAGGACGGAGCAGATGGCGATCAGTTTTCCAGGGTCAGCACTGCCTCTCCTGGGAGGTGGCCCTCGGGTAGCCTGGGGACTCTGCAGCAGTAGGCAGCCAGCCTGGGGCCTGAGACCTGAGCCGCCTGGGCACAAAGCTGTGGCTGGACAACAAGGCCACGGGAAGGTTGGCGAGTCACCCCAAACCCAGAAGCGCCCCCTCGCCCTAACCAAATCAAACCAAGCACTCACTGAAGCCCGCCGAAGCTCTCCGTAGTCTCCCCCTGTTCCTACAAAGCTTGAGAAGCAGGAAGGGGAAGAGAGAAGAAGCATCTTTCTCAGTGTGGTGCTAAAGAGCATGCACCTTGGGGGTAGAGAGAACTGGCCTTGAGTCCTGGCTCTGGAACCCACCAGCGACATGACCTGGAATTAGTTACCCACTCTAGGCCTCAGTTTTATCAGCTGTAAAGTGGGCGTAAGAATCCCAACCTCATGAATTGCTGTGACAAGGTGTATAAAGCATCTGTCACGGTGCCTCGCACCAAGGAAATACTCGATACATTTAGTACTGTTGTGGTTTGGCTTCTCGAAGTGGAAGAAGCTGGGCGAAGATGTGCTTTCAGGAGCCGTTCAGCCTCAGCCCGGCGCCGCGGGGCCAGGGGCGAACATTGCAGCGTGGAGGTGGTGCTGGTGCTGGACCGTGGCAGGCCTGCGTCAGTCAGCCGTTGGCCATGGGGGCCGGGAGGGAGAGCTGCAAACCTCCCAGGCACCCCCAGATGAGGCTGGGGGGCACCCCTCCCGAGAAGAGGCACCTGCGAGTCCTCACTGGCCAAGGCCTGCAGCACCTGGAGGGTGGACCCGGCCACCAACAGCATCGCGACGTTGCCATCGTCCCTAGCAGTGGCGGCTAGAGCGCTGTGTGGAGGCAGACTGCCAGGCTGAACGCTGGCTCCGTGAGAAAGAATGGCTCGATCGATTAGTGATGTCTGCAGTGGGCACAGGACGGGAAATCATGGCATATTTGCTCCTGAACCTGAGGGCCACCCCGCCCTTTCCAGCACTCTCTCTCTCTCTCTCTGTCTTGAATTCTAGAACCAGGCACTTGTTCACTCACCACGTAGTGATTGAGGAGCTACCAAGTGTAAAGTACTGGACCTTTGCAGGCCTTGTGGGAGCTTACTGTCCAGGAGAGAAGAGGGAAAGAGCCCAATCACAGGGCTAGTGAGCACACGAGAATAAAAATGTAACCCAATCCATCCCCGACAGCCATTCGATAAGGTCAGTCAGGAAGGGCTGTGTTTTCCAGCAATACAAACCCTTCTCAAATCTCAGCCTAAACAATCAAGTCCTGGGTTTTGCTCACTTCCTCTGAATATGTGTTCAACTCTTCGGGCCTCTCCCATTGTTCTCCAGGTGGTGTACCACATGTTTGGTACGAGATCCGGCTTTGGACGCAGAGAGAGATGGGATGGGGAGGGCTGGGATTGGGGGGCTGCCACTTACTAGCTGTGTGACCTTGGGCAAGTTACTTAATCTCTCTGAGTCTGTTCCTCGTCTGTTGAACTGATCCAACAACAGCAGCTGCCCCGTACGGCCAATGTCCCCTGCGCTGAGGTAGGAACCGTCCAGCCCCGAGGACCGTGCTTGGCAAGGAGGATGTGTCCCGAGTGGAGGAACTGTTTTGCAGCAGTGGGGACCTCCCAGCTCACTAAGGAGAGTACAGGAGGAAGAGCGGCAGGTGGGATGGTCCCCAGGGCCTGGGAAAGGGGGGCCACCTCAGCTAACGGCTTGTCTCGTCCCTTTGCTGGCAGTCAGGTGTCCACACGTGAGCGCCCCTGGGATTTAGGAGCCCAGCCCGCAGCAGGCCATGATCTTCATCACTCAGCGGTCAGGTGGGTCTCTGTGCCTGTTTCCTCGGTGCTGACAGGCTCCTGAACCCTGAGGGAGGTTCTCCAGGTAATCCCAGACCTGCAGGGGCCTTCGAGAACCCGGTAGGGCCTGGAGGGTCGCGCAACCCTGCTGACCCTGTGAGAGGGACTAGGGTGGCGGCCCAGATTTGCTTCCCTCTGGGGAGCCCCGGGGAGTGGGAGAGAGGGAGTGATTGTGGTGGGGGGCGTGCAGCTGGGCTGGAGGTGATCTGGGCTCCCCTGAGCCTCTAGGTGCCCTACACGTCTCCCGGTGGCCCTGGGAGAAGGGGTGGCTTTGTTCATTCTCCAAACTGTCTCCAACCCCCAGGGGACACGCCAGGGTCAGCGACTCCAGAGACCCCACCTGTCCCCCTGCCAGTTGCTGGGAGGGCCACTGTGAAGAGGGGCAGGACGGGTCTGAGAAAAGCCTCAGCGCCTCCTTCCTTCTCCATCCTGCAGTCTGTCTGTCCTGCTCGCCTTGTCTCTGTGTGTCCATCCCTGTCTCTGCTCCGTTCTCTCGTGTCCGCGTGGTTCTTCGGATTGTGTCACTGGCTGGGGTTCTCATCCATCTGTCACTCCCTGTCTCTGGACCCATCTCCCAAGGTCCCTGTGTGTCTGTCTTTCTGGCCCATGCTCTCTTCCCACCCCACCTCCCCTCAGCCCTCCCCTCACTCCTCTCTCTGAAAGGAAGCCCATTCCCTATGCGCCAAAACCCCAACCCTCTGAGGTTTCAGGAAGGTGGGGTTTGTGGACTCAGGCCAGGCCCCCTGAAGCCAAGCAGGGAAGCAGTCGACAGCTCCCCCAGAGCAGCGGTTTTGGCCACCCCTTCATCTGATCTATTGAACTTATTTCTTTCTAACACGTCCCTCATGGAGTAACAAACAACCAGTGAGTCCTCTCCCCCCAGGGCCCCTTCCTTGCAAGGCATTTTGTCATCCAAGAGCTGCTTGTCGCCAGAGCAGGGAGGGATAAAGCAGCCTGATCCCAGCCAGCAGGGTCTGGGGGCTGCGAGCCGGGCTTTCTGGGTGTTTCCCACAGGCCATCCAGCCCACCTTGGTTTGGGATTGGCCGAGTTGGCCACACGCTGGGCGAGAATGGCGTACTTTGTGCTGAAAATGCCCAGGGGCCAGGAGGCTGAGTTGGCAGGAGACCCTCGTCATCTGCAGAAACGTACCTGACACCCTGGCTTTCACTGGGAACGGGGACAGAGGTGATGCCCCCCGATTCAGTGGGCAGGACCGGGTCATGTCCATGGCTTCTGCGCCACCCTGTGGTATCTGGCGCCACCTGGCACAGCGGCCCCGTGCCCCAGGCACCTCTCCGCTGCTGGCCGAGATCTTCCAAGCTCGCTCCTTCGCCATGTCCAGGCCTCCAGCTGTCCAGCCCCATTTTAACTGGAAGGACGTTGGCACAGAGCAAACTGAGTGCCCTCTGCCGACCTCCTCACCACCTAGCTTTTGATCCTCTAGCCATCTTCATGCGAGCCGCACAAAAGGGAGTCCAAGCCAGCAGCAACAAAGAGGGCAAAACAGCAATAAAAGGGTGAGGGACTCCGTGGATTTTTACACCAGGTTTCTGGGGGTTCAGAGAGGTCCTTCTGTGCAGCCCGGCCTGAGCATCTGGGCTGAGTCACTGGCCCAGCTACAAAGGCCACCCTTCCCAGTGGCCCCAGGCCTCCCTGAGGATGCCAAAAACAACAAGTGGGTTTGAGGTTGGAAAGTGTAGTTCAGGGATTTGGCGTGTGTTTTTGTAAATGATAGCCGAGTATTCAGGCGAGTGAATGGGAAAAGCTTAGGTGATTTAAATATAATGTAGCAAGCTAGGGCAAGGTGGTGGTGAGGCTGGTGGGCTCGGTCCCGCCCGGGGCCCAGGCTGTGGGCGGTGTTTTCAGAAAAGGCTTTGTCCTCTCTGCGGCTGGCCTGGAAGTTGGGTGTTGGGGCCCTTTCTGGAGGACTGGGATGGATCAGGGACGTCACACCTCTCTGCAACCTAACTTGTGGAACAGTCTTAAAAGCTGAAGGACTGAGTTTTAAGAAAAATCTTTTTATTTTCTAAAGAAGAATCCATCTGAACTTTATCTCTGTCCTCCTAAATCTGCTTCATAGCTGTTTCTCTGTTCATGTCCCCCTAGATTCACGTGTTTGGCTCTCCTGAGAGCATTTGGTGCATCCAAACACCACATGGGAGATCATCGTGGGGTGGACACAAATGGCCTCTTGGGCTGGAAGTCCCCCTGATTCCCTCCAAGCCCCCAGGGTTTGGAGACACTTTCCCCTCGGCCAGTTTTACCCTTCCCCCCCACCAACCCCGATTCCCATTCCACCTTATGCCCCCTCCCCCTTCGAGGACAAACCAGAGGTTCAACAATCCTCATCAGACTGGGGACGGCAGCCAGCCAGAATAACAAGCCTTTATTTGTTTAAAAACAGAACTATAAACCAAACCAAATAAATGTATTATTTTTTTCCAGATACATAAAAGAAAATACATTCTTGTTATTGCAAGTGAAGAGTGAGGGAGAGGAAATGGGTGGTGGTCACTGAAGGAACAGACACCCCACTGAAGTGTCTGGGGTGGTGTTTGCTGGAGGGGCCCCAGCCCCAGAAGGTCATGGCCTCTCACTGTGCAGTCTGTGGTTCATGGGGTGGGGATGGCCTCGGGAAAGGAGGGAGGCATATCTGGGCTGAAGCAGGTCAACTCCGAGCCCTAGGAGGTGGCAGGCAGAAAAGGCAATAGATGTACGCAGGTGAAGGCTCAGGGACAGGGGCCTTGACACCATCTGAGAGCCTCCGAGTCCAAGAAGGTCACATGATTTAATGTAGAGATTCAACTCTACCGACCCGAGGGTGAGAAATGACCATTTGAATCGTTGAGGCAATCCCACGCCCTGTGCCATGCGGGGAGACTGTCCCTCCTGAGTAAGCACGAGGGATATGCATGGGTCTGATCAGCTGGTCCCTGCCCAACTCGGCTAGGTCATCTTGCCCCTGAGTGTAATTCCAGAGTGTAAGGAGGCCTATTTTTCACCAGGCTGGGCCCTCTTTCAGGCCGACCACTGGGCTAGGTGTTTGTCCTCTAGACCTGGGCATCTGTTCCACCCTGGTCTTCAACTTAGTGCCTTCTCAAGGGGCTTCCACGGGAAATTCTGACCAAGCATGATTTTCACCTGACGCAAAGGAGAGGGGAGACAGGGACAATGAGGCTCATGGAACTGAAGAAGGGTGGATTTAGGGGTCTGTTGGGTCTCGGGAACTTGAGAGAATAAAGCTCCATCCCTGCTGACCCAAAGTGGCCTCGGATGGACCTCACCTTGTCCATAGGGGGCTGGGCAACTCTGGCTACCAGCAGGCCCCCTTGGGGATTCTGGGATGAACCTTGGGCATTTCCAGGGGTGACCCCCCCCACTCCACCTCACCCTCACTGAGGCCTTAGCCCCTCCCCACTTTATGGCCTTAATTAAGCCTCTGGTGAAATGGGATAAAAAGATCCCCCCCAGAAAATGGGGACCCCTGAATTAGATGTCCACCGCTCCCGCAACAGATGAGACGCTCTTGGGTGGTGTTCAGACCCCGAGTTAAATAATGTAAATTGGCATCTGAGATAAAGAATTTCCTTGCTATTTATTTTTAAGTTCTTCTGGTTACAAGGAAAGCCTGTCTGCCAGGGCGACCACAAAGTCCCGTGGAACAGGGGCTTAAACAACAGATTTCTTTTCTCACAGTTCTGGAGGCTTAAGTGTTGGCAGGACTAGTTTCTTCTGAGGCCTCTTCCCGACTTGAAGATGGCCATCTTGCCCCTCTGTCCGCACACGGTCTTCCCTCTCTGCCGTGCCGTGTCCTCGTCCCCCCTTTTCAGAGGGACCCCAGTCAGACTGGATTAGGTCACTCTCATGACCTCATCTGCACTGAATCACCTCTTTAAAGGCCCTGTCTCCAAATACGGTCACATGCTGAGGCACTGGGGGTTGGGACTTCACCCTCTGAATTTTCAGGGGAGACACAAACCTTCAGACCATAACATTTCAAGAGCAGGGTCCAGCGAGCCCGGGCCCCACTATGTCCAGGCTGCGGCACGCCGGGCACGTTGTCTGAATTCCGTGTGCCTACGTCTGTATCTCACAGGGAGTGCTAAGGACCAAGCAAGCTAACCCACGCAGAGTGCTTAGCTTAGTAGGAGGTCCACAGTGAGTCCTTGATTCGTATTAGCTATTGTAACGACCAGAAAAAGAATCCTGAAAGAGCTGAATCCCATGTGTGTGTATTTATTTATTGTGTGTGTGCGTGAACGCATGCACAATGTGGGTATTTATTTTTTAAAGGAGAGAATCTAGGAACCAACAACCCATATAACTCCAGCACAGGTAGGTACTCACTCTGGGGAAGGAAAGGAACCGGCAAATAGTCGATGAGCACGCGGCCTCCATGGGCTCCTCCTGGGGCCAAGTTCAAATGCAGGTTCCTGGGCCCATCCTAAAGGGACTCTTTAGGGGGCGCCTGGGTGGCTCAGTTGGTTAAGCGACTGCCTTTGGCTCAGGTCATGATCCTGGAGTCCCGGGATCGAGTCCCGCATCGAGTCCCGCATCGGGCTCCCTGCTCGGCAGGGAGTCTGCTTCTCCCTCTGACCCTCCTCCCTCTCATGCTCTCTGTCTCTCATTCTCTCTGTCTCAAATAAATAAATAAAATCTTTAAAAAACAACAACAAAAAAGGGACTCTTTAGGATGGGGGCTTGGGCATCTGCTTTAACAAGTGCTCTGAGTAATTCTGATGTACTCTACGTGTTAGAACCACTGACCTGGAGCCAAGCTTGGCTCCCTAAGGGGCCTTTCTCAGGAATGTCCATTGTTAGGAGTATCCCCCCATACTGACTGGAATATAGAAATGCAGGGGGTTTTGTTGCTGCTTTGTTCTGTTTGGTTTTTAAGTCAACTTTTAAATTTTGAGATCATTGCAGATTCCTATGCAGTGGTAAGATATCAGAGTGAGGTCCCATGTACCCCTCACCTGTTTCCCCCAACGGTGACATCTCAGACACACGAATATAGGAGCACAAGCAGGATGTTGACGTGGATCCAGCTGCCAGAGCACATCCATCAGCACAAGGGGCCCTAATGCTGCCGTTCTGGAACCAGCCCCTTCCTCCTGCCCCACAGCCTCCTCAACCCCTGGCAGCCCCCGTAGACGTGGCAGGAAGGGAGCCCACAGCAGAGCGCACATGCTCCAAGCAGAACGACCAGTCTGGCAGTAGAAGAGCCCCAGGGCTCGGCAGCATGAGCCAAAGGGGCTCGTTGTTTTAGGAAAATACTCCAGAGACAAATCTGTTCAACAGAGCAGTGCGGATTTAGGGAAGTCCCAAGTGCGGTGCGCACGAACTTGAAGTCTACAAAAACCCAGAGGTAGAGTGGAAAGGACGCAGGACGTTGGAGGCCCCACGCTCTCTGCCGGCCTCTGTTAGGGGGCTGGGGGCACAGTCCGCAGGAGGTCATGGCATTCCTGCCTCTCGGCGTCTGAACTGAAGGAATAAAGATGCCGCTCAGCCCCGTCCCACTCTAGACCTCTGTGATACTTGAAGTAAGCTTCGTAGAGTGAAGAGCATCTTGGAACCTGTTTTTTCTCCATGAAAATAAAAACTATGCCAGTGAACTGGTTCTACCCCTAAAGAAACCGCGTGGTTTCTACAGCCTGAACTTGAGCAATGCTGGAACGTCAGGAAATTCTTTCCTTCTGTTGCATCTCGTAAAATCTTCTGATGTGGTGCCTGCTCTATTATCCCCCCTTCGATTTCACGTAGAAGCTGGGCAAATGAGTTGTCTCAAAAAATGCATTTTATTGTCCCTCGTTCTCACCCCTCTGCCCCCTTCCGGCACCCTTGCCTCCTTGGGGACCCACCAAAGGAGGTTCTTCCCAGAGGAGAGGCGTGCAGAGAGTCCTCTGAGATGAGCTGCCAAGGGGTTTGTTTGCTTTTCCTTTTCATCCAAATTCCAAATGCCTCCGATCCAGCACCTGCAAATTTTCCTGACGTATCTTTTGAACTTGCTGCGCGTGAAACGGTGGACGGGTTCATCTCTCAGTGGCCATGTATGTGGCCTTCCCCTACCCCATCTGTGTCGGAGAGACGCCCTGTTCCCCCTTTCCTACCCCACCCCGCAACAGCAACAACAAAATGGAAATGAGAAGTTCGACAGCAGGCGTGGCTCCCTGTAAACACCCGGGAGAAAATAAAGCCCCCGGCTCCCTGGGCCTGCTCCCTTTCATGGCTGAGCTGAGAACACCATCAACAGTCCCCGTGCTGAGGGGCACATCCAGGCGGGACAGATGTAATTCAGCAGCAGTGTTTCTTTGTGTGTGCAGAATAGATAGTACGTTTGCTGAAGCATTATGTGGGATTTTGCTGTCACTCATTTTCACAAACAATTCGATGAGTTTTTAAAAAGTGCCTACAACCAGCAAAGAAAGGCCCGGGGGAAAAAAAAAAAAGTGACAATTCAGCCTCGTGTTCCAAAGTTACTTGAGATTTGTTCTGGGGACAGAGAAGCCAAACCAACTTGGTGACTCTTTAGGCCAAAGTTTGGATAGATAGCCAGGTGCTCAAAGGGCAGGCGGCAGGAGAAGCACCAGATTCACGGTGAGAAAAGGAAGCTTAAATACCTGGTGTTCCTTGCAGCTGTGATATATGCCTCTGAGTCTTACTTTTGCCATCTGCTTAATGGGCACAGTGATGCCTGTGTGTTCTCCACAGACTTGCAGCGAGGCTCAAAGGACATCACTTGGAGGAGTGAGTGCTTTGTGATCGATGGGGTGGGGATTGTTGTTTAGGGAACTCGAAAGACAGTGCCATTGCCAAGGTAAATCAAGTGAGCAGAGCCTCCCTAACCACACCCCATAACCCCTCCATCATGGCAGTCCCACTTGCCTCTCCTCGTAAAGCCCAGGGATTAATAAAGTAACCCTTATAAAACCCAGAATCTACATGGTCCAGTCTCAGAGGACTGAAGAAGCACAGCCCAACGTGTTTTCTTTTCCCCCCAAACCCTGAAGGAGATCAAAATGCTGAGTTCCAGGAACTTATTAAAATCCCTGTTTCTCTCCCACGCCCTTCCCTCACCCCCTCCCCCAGTCGCCGGGCACCTCCCCCCTGCTTCTCCCTCCCTCCCGCTCCACCTTTCTGGGTTATGTGGCTCCATCTAACCTCTCTGGGCCTGAAAGAACCCTTCTTCTTTGTGTGTGGGATGGTGACCCAGCTTTTTGGCAAGGATGGGATTCTTGCAGGCAGCTGGTAACAGTGGAAGACTCCTGGGTTAATATTTATTATCTCACTGAAATTGTTCCGTTTGATGGTGTCCTCCAAGCTCTCCGGGGCCCAAACTTAAGAGCTTGTAGAAATGTTGAAATAGATCTTGCCTCTCGGGAATATTCTTTCTGTCGTAAATCTCCCCTAAGCTCACTTCCTGCTTTCCCTCAGGGTGAAAATGAAGATGTGAGCTCATGTCTGTTGAGAAGCATCTTCCAGAACATAAACCCGCAGCCTCTCAGAGTTGCCAGAGGCTCAAGGGTCAGCTAGTCGAATCATCAGTGACATGTGCACATGGCCTGGCAGGCCACATTCCACCAATACGTGCCAGGCCTCTGCCTGAGTGTCTCCAGAGACGGGGGGGCGGGGGGGCCTCTCCTGCCTCCTGAGGCCGAGCACGTGCTGCTTGGCTTCTTCCCGAGCAAATCCTCCTGAAGGGCCCCCTGGCCTTCACTGCCCAGGCTCTGCACCTTCCCACCCCACAGAGCCGGCTCCCTGTGGGGGATTGGAGGAAGTCGAAAGAGATGACCCAGAAGTGTCCACGCAGTGCCTAGTGAAACAGACGTGCCCAAAATGTTTGAGCAGATGAATGTTTTTAAGGCACATGATTGAACCTTGACCAATCAGAATTCCGATGGCTTCTTGTCGGATATGCAGCTGCAACTGTTCGTGAGCAGGGGACTGGGAAGTCGCCGCAGTGCAGAGGGTGAAGGAACAAGGGCCCCAGCTGTAGCCGAGGGCAGGTGCCGGGCCCAGCCGGCCACTTACCGCGGGGCCGCGGGGCTCCTCGTCTGTAGGATGGGGTTAACGCTCGCTGCACAGCCAGCCTTTTAATTTCAGGGGACATGATGTAGGTGTGAGCTGGAAAGAACTGTGTAAACTTATGGGATATAAACTTACTAAGGAATGAGGAAAGAAACCCTAGAAAGACCCCCCCCCCAACCTTTCCATTTAGAATTTTAAATCATTCACTCCAGGAATGTCGATAATTGCTCAGAAAAAGAGCCCCCAGATCCTCCCCCCACCAAGATTTGGGGGAAATGGCCTTATTTGCTATGGAATGGGAAGGAGAAAAATACAAGGTAGCATCAGTCAATAGCCCTGGAAAACTGTGCCAACACCATTAAGTTAAATCTCCCCTGACCCTAAGTGGTGCCTTGAAGATACATTATTTGCACCCCTCTCCCCTTACCCCACTGGGGGAACTCAAGAGCCAGGCCGGGCCTCTTCATCTCCGGGTCCCACACACCGCAGAGCTCAGGGACTGTCACGTGAGCTGTGTTTACCCTGTGTTGGGCTCGAGAGAAAAGGGGAGTGAGAAGCGTCACAAGGCCACCAAACTCACTCCCTTGGCTGGAGCAGGACCCAGGCTCTGTTGGAGGAGACTCTATTTTCCCATCTTTCCCCATTTTCTTCTCTGTGAGTGGACTCTGTGTCAGAGATGAACTAGAAGGCTTGTCCTAACACAGGGTCTTTGGATTATGGGGGGGGGGGGGCCGTGAGCTCAAGAGTGTTCATTTAAATTTTTTTTTAAGATTATATTTTATTTGACAGAGAGGTAGAGAGAGAACACAAGTAGGCAGAGAGGCAGGCAGAGGGAGAGGGAGAAGCAGGCTCCCCGCTGAGCAGGGAGCCCAACACAGGGCTCGATCCCAGGACCCTGGGATCATGACCTGAACCAAAAGCAGCCGTTCAACCAACTGAGCCACCCAGGCATCTCCAAGAGTGTTCATTTTAATACGCTTCCCAGATGTTTCTGGAGCAAAGCAGACAGGAAGCGCAGCTCTAGGTTAGAAGGCAGTGTTTCTGTTCACCTACCTGAGACACACCTGTCCTTGTTCACGTAGCCTTCAAACAACTTGGAACACTTGCAGAGGAAGTTACCCGAGACTATATTCATCCCATAGTTCCCACAGATGCCACAGCAAACCAACAGGAGTACCCTAGAACGTTCTACATTTTCAGGGAAAATACAGTGGCAGTGGATGCCGTGAATTAGCTCAAGTTAATGCACAGTTTCAACATTAGATCACGCTACATTCCTTTCCATGGAGTCCTATCTTCGCAAAGCTGGGTTTTTGGGGGTCGCTGTGACAAAAAGTCCCATACGAAAACCACTGTGGGACAGGACTAGGGGCGTCAATCTGATTCCAAGATCTGAGAAACTGGGGGGGGGGTTCTGAACAGGTGCACACATTCCGTTAGTAAGTATTCTTGGTTATTTTTGAATGAAACAGAACTATACTTGTAAATGTTCCATTTGTGTTAGGTTTTCTTTTTTTTTTTTCCAATCAGCTGCTAAGTTGTGAGACAAAAATGCTTATGAAGTTGTTTGGACCTGTTTAATAAATGGAATAAATTTTTGTTTGTGTAACTTTGGGACACTGTGAAATTTCCTGAGACCCCAGTGCCATCGTGAACTGAGAAAATTCAGGAGCCTCTGGGCTCACGGGAAAGGTCAGGAGAAGTGGTGTTCTCTCCTCCTCAGAAGCAAAGGAAATATAAGTTAGATGACACCAGGAAGAGACAAGAAATGAAAAAAAAATGTAGGGCATTTTACACTACACTTAGCCTGGTTTCTTCATTATATAAAAACTTAAAAAGATGGGGAGACCGGTCTAACTGAGAGACATTACAATGCCTCCTCCTCGATTGGATCCTGGTTTGGAAAAAGGACATTTCCAAGTATGCTTTAGCTCGGGAAGTTTGAATATGGAGTAGGTATTAGAGGATCTTGGGAATAACTGTTCATTTTATTAGGTGTAATAAATACTCTTTTAGGTGAACCATCCTGTCTAATTTTTTAAAAATCTTTCAGGGAAAAATATGAACAGATAGAGGAAACATGGCAGAGTGCAATAATAAGTACAGACGATAATTCTATTATAATCATAATTAAACTTTTACAAATATTCTGAAATTATTCCTATAAAACATTTTTTTAAAGTCCTGGTTTAGTGATAAGCTGAGCGAAACAATTTGTCAGCACTGAAGAAGCTGGGATGTAAAGACATGGACAAGTGCCCTGAAAATCCCTCCCAAATTTGCCACAAAATTGTACAAAGGTAAAATGGCACCTTGGCTGCTAAAGGTTTTGCCATGTGACTGATTTCCCTAATGGCAAAGAATCAGAAGAAAGTCTGAAAGAGCTCTGTGCATGGAGGAGAGGCCACTTGGTTCTCTGCGCAGCTAGACAAGGAGTTGGGGACAGGGCATGGACACTCTCCATCTGCTGAGAGCCATAAAATATGGAAGGTAGGAAGGAGGAGAAGCAAGGTGGGAGCTCTGGCTTCCTCGATGCCCCCCTGGTTTCAGGGCTCAGGTCAATGTTCCTGTGGGTTCCTGGGCATCTTAAGAAGATGCCCCTTAAAAACTATACCCCAGGGGCACCTGGGTGGCTTAGATGGTTGGGTGTCTGCCTTTGGCTCAGGTCATGATCCCGGGGTCCTGGGATCAAGCCCCACATCTGGCTCCCTGCTCAGCGGGAAGCCTGCTTCTCCCTCTCCCTCTGCCTCTCCCCTCCTCATGCTCTCTCTCTCTCTGTATCTTTATGTTTCAAATGAATAAATAAAATCATAAAAAAACTATACCCCAGATGCTGGTGGTGCTTCCATATTCCCTGAGCTGCCCACTTAAGATTTGTCTACTTTACTGAACATTAGTTTTATCTCAATTTAAAAAAAGCCCCCCCCCCCAAAATAATCACTCCAGAGAGTAGGGGAAGAAAGAGTAAAATTTTAGCTTCTTATCTTGGCAGCTTCAGAAATAATAACTACATTTCAGAACAAATACCAGAGCTGAAAGACGGGGATTTGGAGATATATTTTAAAATCCAGCCATGGGAGAGGGAGAGACTTAATAGCTCCACTATTTTAAACCTTTAAGCCTCTGCACACACAGTCATTTCTTGATCTCGTTGTTAATATAACTTTTTAGTAGCAGGCAGTTTATTGCATGAAGTCTTAGAGTTCTTTAAGTAATAAACTCGCATCAAAACATTGTTACCAAGGGTTTAAAAAAAATTAGCAGTGACTTTAGAAATGAATGAAATGAAGAAAACAGTCTCCCACTGATGGCCCCGGGGGGGGGGTTATCTGGGGTCTCTAGAGCCAGCAGAGACCAAGGTAGGGGCATGGGGGACAGGTGGGAGGTCAAGAACGAGTGGAAAGAGAAAGAAAACCTCAGTGCAAGCCTGAAAGGGCCTCGTCCTCCTGCCTGAACAGCCCTGGGACTGTGGGAGCTAGGAAAGGTAAAGCAGCTACCCCACCTTCCTGCCCAGTCTCAGCCTCGGTGCCACTCACACCTGGATGCCAAGGTGGTGGCCTTGGTCAGCTGACACACAAGTCGTATTTCCAGGGCTGCCCCGTCCCTGGGCCCGTGCTCTCTGAAGCTGATTGGCACAGAAACCCCTTTAGGGCTGGACCTGGGGAGGAAGGACTGCAGTGCACCTGCGGGGGTGGGGCTGGGGGTGGGGTGAGGGGCCCAGGGCCTCAGAGGGTCCTACACGGCTCTCTCCCTCCACAGCTCACTAGCTCCCCCGTGAGCCCAAGTCAGGAACTTCAGGAAGGCTATCCTGCCGGGTTCCTCGGCCTCGAGGACTCTGGGGCGCCCTGGCCATCCTGCAAAGCACCAGGGCAACTCCTCCCTGGCATGCGAAGGTAAAAATGGACCCACATTTTCATGTCTCCAGATCACCCACCTAGAAAAATTCAGAGAAATGCTCCCTCTGGGAGGGACAGGGTCAGCCTTCCTGGGGGATCAGGGTCTACCCTCTGTAATCATCAGGATCTGTGAATGCAGATGTTTATCAAGCAGCCTACAGCACTGTATTTCTTCCCCCTTCTTTTTAGGAGGGTTGGGGTGGGGGGGCATGTGGACCAAAAGCCACATACTTGCAAAGGCATCCTTCCTCTGGAGACCAAGAAGCAGCAAATTCTTTTCCTGGGAACATCTCTATCAAGCAGACATCTGTTACTCTTAGGCGATCTGTATGCCATAACAATTTAAAAAACAGTGTTTAAATGCTTAAATAAGAAGAAAACAGTTTGCCCGTGTTGCAAAACAGCTTATAAACCGTACTGGAATTAGCACAAGGGAAACATTTATCTTCCCTAGATAATCTTGAAACTGGACTTTTTTGGGGGATGGTGTATAATTATGTTTACTGGCATAGAAAGATGGTCATGATGTATCACTAAAGGAAAAAACTGGTGGCAAATACAAAACCGGTCTATTTAAAGGAGCATTTGACTCTTACTTCCCTAGTTGGGGCAAAGCCCCTTCTGCATGTCCTGCAAAAGAAAAGGAAGAATAGGCCAAGAGCGGCTGGGTGGTGGCCTTCTCCCTGGGAGAAAAGAGAATTTCCTCTCTGTTCTCTAGTTGGAATGGCCAAAGATTGGCCCAAGCTGAAATCTGGCCCCACTCAGGACCATGACAGGCAGTGTCCTGTGGGGTCTGAAAGACCTGCATTCTAATCCTGCCACTATCCGCCATGAGCCGTGGTCCAGGTTTGGTGCCTCTGAAGAGCATTTCCCCCGGGATACAGTGGAAGTGTCCTACCATCTGCAGTGGGCCTCACCCAATGCCCAAGCTCTGGGAGGCACCCAGAAAGTGGTGGGTCTCTCCCATCCTCCCAATTCTGCATTTTTATGACCATCACAAGAGTTGGCCATTAGCCATGGGCAACAGCAAGGTGCCAGACTGTGCAGGAAATCAACCAAAATTCAAGATGCTGATCCATTTGGCATTTCATTCGCTCATTCAGGAAGCATTTACGGAGGGCCTGGGGCTATGTGGCTGCTCTGGGCCGGGCACTGGGCTCACAACCCAGAACACAGTGAAACACAGGGGTCCTGTTCCTTAGGGAGAGAGGTCACAAACCTGTAACAGATAAATAGTCATGTGCCAGGCTCCGAAGGGGCTGGGAATGGGCCTACAGGTGGAGGACAGCTTAGCGGGGTCCTCAGGAAAGGCCCCTCCCAGGAGCTAACATGTGGCCTCACACCAAGGACGAAGCCAGCCACACCAAGGTCACGAGGGCACAGCCCATGAGAAGCCGTGGAAAGCAGCATCTCGGATCAGAAAGTAGGTCCGGGAGCCGTGGGGGGGCAGAAGGTGAGGGGGGCTGGGCTCGGCTCTCCTGGCCTCTGATTTTTTTCTTCTGCAACCAAGGAAGGCCTGGCAGGGGCTTGCACAGGGGAGCAGCACGGGGAGGTTTGTGCTTTTACAAGATAGCTGCTGGGTGTCGTTGGGGAGCAGGAGTGCAGGGCGGAGGACGGGCCATCGGGAGGCTGTCTCGGGCTTCGGGGCTGGCGAGGAGGGAGGCAGCTGGGCCTGGCTGGGGCCGGGCTGTGGACATGGGGAGGCATATTTGGGCTCGATTTTGGAGAGAACCTAGAGGACCAGCTGATGAATCAGACATAGAAGTACAGGAAAGGGGAGGTTCTTAGGCTACAGCCAGGTGCCCCTACCTGGGGGCATTGTGGGAATTGGCCAAGGTCCCCCTATCCCCAGACGGATGCAGCACCGTGAACGCCCCCCCGCCCCAAGCACCAAGGGAGGACACGACCCACAGGCCCCTCACTCAGAAGTACCAAGACAGTGGCCCCCCAGGTTTCTGCTTGGGCAAGTTTGGACTCACAAAGCGCGGAGAGCCTGTGGGAATCCAAGGAGAACTAGCCTGCTCTGCCCAGGGTCTGGGAGCCACTTGGGCAGTGATCCTGCCCCCGGCATGAGCTTTCTGCCCTCCTCACCCCGGCGCCAGCCCTCCCTCAGTGCCCACTGCCTTGGATGCAACCAACCTTGGGAAGAAGCACAAGTTTAAAAAACCTGGACGCTAATGGTACAATAAGACCATTTAGCACTTGAATAAATGCACGTTCTAGAACATCTGCAGCCAGAACGAAGGTAAATAATGAGACACTATGAGTCATGACTGTGCTTGCCTAGCAGTTTACAAAGCTCATAAACAAAGCATGCTCCCAAATTCAGAGCCGGGACCTGGCGGTGGGTACCAATTCGTCAGGCCTCGACGCTGTAACACAGGAAGGGGCCTGTGTCCTTGTGAGCAAAACCACAACGGGAAACTTGGCCAAACTAATTCTTCACTTCCCAGAAGTCACCTGAGACTGGAAGGAAAAGCTTATGCTCACAAGAACAGAGCACCCATTCTCGTGTTTTTGGAAGCAGTGATTTCCCCAGAGTCAACATAAAGCCTGACGTCCTGATATTTAGGGGAAAGATAAAATGACTGAGCTTGCAAACTGAAGAGGAGCACAACCAGCCAGTCCCGTCCCAGTGGCCCCTCTCCCGGGGTGGGGGGTCGGTGCTGGTCACTCCTGGGTCCAGTATTTGGCCTGGGATCTAGCAGGGGGTCATTCAGCCTCTGTCCAGGCAGAGGGAGGGCCTGAAAGGGAGCTGGGATCAGGGGCCAGAATGCTTGGTTCCAGCCTCAGACTCTCCCACTCACAGGCATGCTCCTGTCTGACTCAGGTCACTGGTTCTTGTTTCCCTTCTCTAAAATGGGGGAAGTAGCTGTTCCCCTCCCCCTCCACTTTTTTTTTTTCCCCAAAGGAGGCTCCACACCCAGCATGGAGCCCAACGTGGGGCCCAAACTCATGACCCTGAGATCAAGACCTGAGCTGAGTTCAAGAGTCAGATACTTAACGAACTGAGCCACCGGGGTGCCCCTAGTTGCCCTACTTTTTAAGCTTTGGTGTAAGAGGCAGTGAGAGCGAAGCACTTGAAGGGGGGCTCTGCATGTATGTTAGGTGCCCCCCATGCCTAGGAGGGAGAGCTGCCCGTGAGAAGGCAGGGCAGTGAGGACCGTGCAGAGGACATGGACCACAGCCCCCTCCTGGAAAGGCAGCCAGGTCAGAGAGTGGATCCAGGGGTGTCCTTAAGGACTGCGAGGTCACAGAGGAAAATGCCACCCAGGCCGTGCTCTCTGCACAAAGGAAGGCGAGCTCAGGGCACAAACTCTGCAGTGGACAGAGCGTGTGTGAATGGCCTGACACAGGCAATGGGGAGTGACGGGGCCTGCAGACACCTGGTGCGGACGCTCACGCTCTGTCCTAGGCATTTGCATGGAAAGATTTAAAACACCTGCCCTGTCACACGCATCTATGGCCTGCAGGTTGGGAGTGGGAGACCCCACAGACTGTTGTACTAAGCATTTTTTTTTTAATTTTTTTTCTGATGTCGGGGGCCTTGCTGACCCTGGAGGGGTGCCCTTCCCAGGGCTCGCCCGTTCCTGGAGCTAGCACATCACTGGGGCTACCTAACCGATGCAGAGCTCCTCTCCCAACCACATCCTTTCTCGGGTTCTCACCGGGCTCTCACCCTCCGGGCCACCTGCCCTCATCATCTGGGCCCAGGTACCGGACAACCAGGGACAGCCCCGGGGCCCCAGAGCCTGGGGAGGTGATTCAAACCAGCCAACCCCACGCCTGCTTACCTCGCTTGGCCTTTCCCAAGGAAACCACAACAGATGCCCTTGCCCACAGCTTCCCGCTGTTCCCTCTGCTCCCCAGCCCCAGGCAGCTCTGCATGGCACGGCCTGCCCTCCTCTCAGGACCCGTCACAAACTCCCTTTGCAATGGTCATCATCTCCCGATCTCCTCCCCACACCTGAGTGAGAACAAAACCTCCATTTGGTAACACCTGTGCATGCCACGAGCGCATGACTCCTCGCGGCTGCCTCCCCCCCCCCCCGGGCCCCCCCGGCGCCCCCCCCCCCCCGGCCCCCCCCCCCCCCCCCCGGGGAATCTCGGCACCCAGCCTGGTCGCTGGCCCCCTGCAGACACGACTGAGATCCTAATCAACACGTGCCTGGATGGTCAGACGGGGGTGGTCAGGGGGGTGAGGGTGAAAGCTGGGGGAAGCGTCTATCTGGCTGCCTGGATTCCCCACACTTCGGCTTGCTTCCGCAGTAGCTTCAGGAAGCTGAGTTCTGTCCAGGCCTCAGCTTGGCAGTTGGTGGAGGGTGGGCAGCCAGGCGGGAGCAAGCCAGAGGAAGTGGCGGGAGCGCGCGTTAAACATCCGTGGCTCGCATCCCCCTGGTGCCCAGCTTTCCAGGCAGCTCCTTCATGACCGGCTTCCCTTTGCTAGACCATCTCCTGGCTGGCTCTGTTTCCTTTATTCAAGCGCTTATAAAGCGGCCACCACTCTAAAGGGTCTCGGAGCCCGGTAAGAGGTTCCCGGCCCAGCTGCAGTGCCCCGTACAAGGCTCTCCAAAGGGAGCACCGAGCCGCTTGCTCAGCTCGCTGGTGACCCCAAGTTACCCTCTCTCCACAACGGTGCGGTGGGTGTGCAGCCCTGCACTTTTCTGGTTAGGAAACTGCAAATTGCAAATAGAGGATGGCGTGTCCCTTGCTTGTCCGTCTCAGCGACAAGACCTCGTCCCAGGCAGAGAGAAGGCCTGTCTGGGATGTCCTAGGGAAGGCAGGGAACCCCTGTAAGGGGATCAAACATTTGCCGTTTCTGATGAACGCTCAGTCGGGTGACTCGGTTCTCAGCAGTGAATGGCTCCCTGAAGGCCTTCCCTTCCCCAGGCCCGAGATAGATGGACAGGAAACCTTCGACCACAGCAAGTGGACAATGACACTGGGGAATCAGGGGAACAGCAGAGGGCTTCACGTGAGGGGAGGGTCATCGTCGCAAACTGGCTCACTCAGAACAGAACCCGTCTCTGCCCGTTATCCCGTAATGACTAAACTCTGTTCCCTTCTCTCTCAAAACTATCCTGGTGTGATTAATAAACTACACAGTCCCCCTCAACATCAGGGAATTTTGCAAATGGAAAAGTCTGAGTGGGAAAGCTCACAAGTAACAGTCTGGTTGCTCTGTTTGTACAAACAGGAGCTGAAGGTTTGGCAAACATGCTGGAGAGGTCTGGCAGCAGCAGATGGTGGGAGCAAGCAGCAGAAGGGAACCGTGCCTGACCTTGGGCTCTGCTCGCAAAGGGGAGGCGGGGGGGGCGGTGCGGGTAACCTGGGCTGGCTGGCACAGCCCTGGCCAAGCAGGGCTTCACTCACAGCCTCTCCACCGAAGACGAGACTTTCAAAGAGCATTTCTTTCCCCTCGTTGGAGTGCCAAGCCTGGAGTTAACAAGTCCAGTAAAGGGTAGGGCAGAGGAGAAAGGGTTCCAATGTGTCCCCAGATGGGCTATGGGAGAACGGAACATCCCCCCAACTCCGTCATCGGCACAGGCCAATTCATTCAACACCACCTTGCGTTGTCGCAGGGACCCTGAGTGATTTTGCATTTATCTTTCTTCCTGGTTGAGATCTTGTTTCTGTCAAGATGAACTATTTATCTGTGTTGCATGACATGTCACGGACTGTAGGCAAAACCAGGACAAACCCACACATAAGAAATAAGAACCCTCCGAGGGTGCTCATACACTGCTCCCCAAATCTGTAGAGGCTGTCAGTGATGACTTTTCTTTTCCCAGCCCTGAACTTACTCTCGACAAGTATTTAACCAAAAGGCGCCTGACAGACGACACTCCCAGGGGCCTGAGTTTGTCAGATCAACTCATTCTCGAGCTCATTTGCCAAGTGAATCTGTGGACATGCATGACCCCTCCCCCAGAGGCCGGGCAAAGACTTAAAAGGTAACAGGTGGCTCTAAGTTTCACCTGGTGGCCTCAGAGGACATTTAATCAAGTTACAAAATGCTCAAAGTATCCAGTGTTTAAGGACTCTTCTGCTTATGTGTGCTTGTGTGTGTGTGTGTGTATGTGAACTAAAACTTCAAAGCTATTTGTTTTTTTATGTAAGATTAGCCATCATGCAAAACTCACTGGTCAAGCAGTTAATAAAATACACATATCCCACGGAAGGGTTTTGTACATTTCAGTCCTTACAGATAACAAAGCAATTATAAACCCTGCGTGGTCCTGAGAGGGAGTTCCTTCACTTCTGAAAGCCGCCAGTCCTGCCAGCTCTTCGGAGACTCATGTGTTATAAATTCTTGAAGCCCTTTTAGCTGCAGTTTGGGCATCGGGGGGATCTTCTTCCTCTTCCTCGGTTCGCTTGTGTTTTAAAAACAAGTCAGACTTCAAGAAGCGGCTGTAGCTGTCATACTTCATGAGGTTGAAGATCTAAGGAGAAAAGGAAAAAAGAGTCTCAAAGTTGAGGCTAATCAGACCCTGAGTCATTCTATCAAATGTTTATTAAATACCTATCACACGCCCAAGAAGGCAACTACGTGCAAAACACACAAAGCAAGTAAGTCATGTGCTGGGCAAGGAAGATTTCCTGGATGGTTTTGGTAATTATGAGACCGTCTCAACGGAATATAATAGCCACACGAGCGAAGCTGCCTTTACCTTCCTCGGAAGTATAAATGCACACAGCACTGATTCATACCCTTGTATCAAGAGGTCCGTTAAGAATCTCTACTTTATTTAAATAGATGACACAGGGACGTATTTCTCCAGAACTTGAGGTGGCAGAACAGAAACCATTCCTGTAGGGAGGGTGGTTATTGGAAAGGCCACCGTCCTCTCAGATGATGCCAGTATTGTTAAGAACCCCCCAGAAGTCCGGCATCCAAGATCTCAAATAAACCTGTTATTATGCCAAGAAACAAAATGGGGCTACTTTAATGCAGGCAGGGGAGTGAAATGACTGTGTTAGCGAGGAGAGGCTCTGGGAACAGGCCCTAATTAAAGGAGCAGTTGGCTGCAGCGTGTGGACCCTGCACACTCATTCAGCCCAGGAGCATGGCTCTGGGAAAGCAATGACTCTCGGGTATGTTCTGCAGGCACGAGGGGAGGACCCCTAATGGAGCCTAAGTCTCCTGGATTATAGGGCTGCCTCGTGTACCGCAGGTCCTCAGAGAATTGCCCCCTCTCCTTAGCCATGGTCCCTATTCCCAGCATCCCCTCTCCCCCACTCCTACCCGATCCTTTGCCACCCTCCTCCCTTGCCCTACAAAATCGGTGGAGAAAAGAGAAGCATTTTCCAGCTGTTGTGGAGTACATTCTCTTGAGAAATCTTCCTCCTTGTCTCTCTCTCAAACCTTTCAACTGAATTTTCAGGACATTCTGCAGATGAAAAATCCACGCCGTGCACCCTGGTATCTTCGCTTCCTGCACTACGATGGGCTCAACAAGTGGAAAGTTCCAGAGGTGTCTAGAATGTCACTCACAGCCAGGAGGGGTTATCAAGTGGGTGGTAAAACCCTGACACCTTTTAAATTCCACCTCTCCCAACACACACGCAAACTATTTTGAAACCGAATGTCTGATGGAGTCTAAGGACTCAAAACATCTCCCAGGGGGATGGGAGACCTGGAACCTTCTGCCTTTGTACCTTCCTTCCCCCAAGACGGCTTCACCCACAAAGAGAAGCGCCTAAATCATTCTGCTATCACCAGAGTCCACTGCTCAGGGAAAGATTTAGGACTTTGTGTTTTCCTTAAACTCTTACACTAGTGCCTGCCCTTCCTTCCCTGGGTGTCCCCCCAGTCCTGCCTCAGATCTGCAGCTGTTCAGGAAGAGCACGCCTCCGTAAGTCTCCACCTTGTGCCTCTCCTTGGCCATCACCTCTTTTACAGCAATCTTGCAATCCTAGACTGATTTGCTGAGGTTTGGAGAAATGATTCATTTTAAAATAACAACAACAACAAAAAAAAAACCCTCCCAGAAAACACAAAAATCAGAGGCAAGGGCAAGGCGGGGGATGAGGAATGCCATTATCAGTCCAAGGCCACCCACAGATGTGCTGTGCAGGTGTGACCATCCCTCACCACCTGCATTATTCAGCTTTTCCAGGCACAGAGCTCCCAGAGGGCACTTTGACATGCGCACCTAGCTGGGAGGCTGGAGCGAGGCTCCGAGTGACTCACAAAAGCCACCTCGTGAGGACCCCTCCTTGCTCTCAGCCCTGCACCCTCTCCCACGCCAGGTCCGCGGCAGATGGGACCCACCACTGCCAGCAGGATGCGGTTCGACCCAAGTGTCTCGTCTGAAGTCTCTGCGTGTGGGAGTGGGACATCCTGTTTGCCTGCCGCAGCTCGAAGGCTCACACTTCAAAGAAGAGAAGAAAAAGGCACCCCGGGACGGAGGAGGCGGGGGACAGAGGGCAGGGGGTTGCTTGGGCTGGGCGGTGGGCAGGACTCGGCCTTCGGGAGATCCCCAGAGGCCGCAGGCTCTCGGCACTCCGCGGTGCCAGCCAGCTCGAGGGGACGGGTCTGCCAACTATTTAACAGGAGCGTAAGGGCCACTCCCTGCCATGGGCAGGTGTGAAATGCCCATGAAGGCTTTCGGGCTAGGGGTCCCTCCGCCAGGGGCCTTCGCCTGCCCCTTGGAGCTGTGCAGTCACCAGGTGGTGGCCGCAGCCATCAGACCCCTATGGGAAAAGGAAAAAGGAAAGTGATTTTCTGGGGCTGCGAGCTGCCTAAATAGCTCATCGCTGTCACCAGCAAAGGGGCTCCTGGGCACTGGCCTCGGAGCATATGGCAACAGGGTGCTCCCATCCCAGGGCCCCCCATGGGGGGTGCTCAGTGAAAACGGCTTGGAGGATAGAGAATGCTCCTAAAAGTCCCTTCCCAGAAAGTGGCCAAAGGCAGCGTACCCCACTGCTGACCGCAGGCCACACCCTTATTTGTCACGGGGCAAATGGCCACGACCGGGGTCCAGTAAATACCTGCCCAGTGAATGAACAGAAACCACCCAATGTGCAGGGACAGAGGGCTGGCGAAATGAACCAGGGGGGTACCAACCCCGCCGAGAGCACCTTCCAGCCCAGCGCCAGGCCGCGCACAGAGCATTCTCTTGTTAAATCCTGAGACCCTATGAGACCTGATTGCAAAGAGAAGAAACTAGGCCTCAGAGGTTCGGTGCTTTGCCCCCGTGGGTAACGTATCCATCTGCGGGGGCTGCCGAAAGAAGTAACACAGACTGCGGGACTCAAACAACAGAAAGTTCTTTCCTCGCCTTTCTGGAGGCTGGGAGTCTAAAATGAAGGTGTTGGCAGGGTGGGTTTCTTCTGAGGCCTCTCTCCTTGGCTTATTTAGATGGCCCCCAACTGAGGAGGGTTCAACTTACGATTTTTTGACTTTATACTGCTGCAAAAACGACGCACATTCAGTACAAACTGTACTTCGAATGTCGAATTTGGATCTTTTCCCGTGCCAGCAATAAGCGGTCAGATCCTCTCTGGTGATGCTGCCCCGTGATCACAGGCGCAAACAGCTCATGCTGACAACCATCCTACTCGCATACAGCTGTTCTGTTTCCACTTCCAGTACGGTATTCCATAAACGATGTGAGATATGCAACCCTTCATTGTAAAACAGGCTTTGTGTTAGACGATTTCAACGAGCTGTAGGCTCATAAGTGTTGGGAGCACGTTCAAGGGGGCCAGGCTAAGCCATGAGGTTTGGTAGGTTAGATGTGTTTAATATCATCCTCAACTTGCAGTATTTTCCATTTACTGTCAGGATGCACCTCCATGTTGAGTCGAGGAAGATCTGGACATGGTGGTCTTCCCACTGTGTCCTCACACGTTCTTCCCTCTGTGTGTGTCTATGTCCTAAACACCTCTTCTTAGAAGGACACCAGTCATATTGGATTAGGGGCTACCCCAATGACCTCATTTTATATTCATTATCTCCTTAAAGGTCCTATCTTTAAACACAGTCATATTCTGAGGTACTGGGGCTTAGGACTCCAACATCAGATTCTGGAGAGGACACAGGCCATAGCAGCCCAAGAGAGATGGGCGGGATGCGAACGCGGGTCACCTCGCTCCCGAACCCATACTCCGAACCACTCGGCTGTCCTGCCACCCACCTGGCAGACCAGGAGGCAGTCACTGAAAATGAAGTCTACAAAAAGAGTTAGACGTGGAAAGAATGCAACATGTGATTATTACACGTCTAAACACTAAATTTAAAAAACGTGCTAAAATGAAAAACAATCCCAAATATGTTCCTCAAGAGTGTATCTGTGGGGGCGCCTGGCTGGCTCAGTTGGAAGAGTGTGTGACTCTTGATCTCGGGGTCATGAGCTCAAGCCCCATGTTGGGTGTAGGATTACTTAAAAAAAATAAAAAAATCTTTTTTAAAAAAGTGTATTTGTGTGTATAATGGGAAACAAATATCCCTAAAAATCAGTGTGGTGGGTTGAACGGGGGACCCGCAAAGTGTACGTCTACCTGGAATCTCAGAATGTGTGACCTTATCTGGAATAGGGTTAGTTGAGGATCTCGCGATGACATCTTCCAAAAAGTGGTGTCTTCCTAAGAAGAGAGGACACACAGAGGGACACAGAAGGGGTCACATGAAGGCAGAAGCAACAATCAGAGTGATGCAGCCGCAAGCCAAGGTACAGCAGGAATGCCAGCCCTCACCAGAAACCAGGAGGAGGCAGGGAGAGAGTCTTCCGTAAGCCTACCGGAGGAACACAGGCCTGCCGACACCTTGACTTCAGACTTCTGGCCTCCTGAACTGAGAGAATAGATTTCTGTTTTAAGCAACTCAGTTTGAGATCATTGGTTAAGACAGCCCTTGGAAACTAACAGTCGGCTTCTTGATTTCAGCTCACTCCTGCTTGTGCATAGACAATGAGATGGCCCTAGGTGTTCCAGAAGATTCTACAAGAGGAGGACTCTCTGATGGGGAGAACTGGCCTCACAGGGCCTGAACTGAGAGCATCACCCTTCCAACACACCTCAAGTTGTCCGCGGGGAAGAGAAAGCAGAAGGTGGAGACAAATCGGGGGTGGGGGTGAGGCTCCAGATGGGCAGACGGCATCGGAGCAGAGCGATATGGCAGACAGACGGTCCTTCTGAGAGACGGGCAGCCGATGAAGCAGAAAACCCCAGTTGGCAGCTAAGGGGCATTCCATACCTTTTTTTTTTTTTTTTTTGGCCAAGACAGCTGGGGCTCAGCAGGTTGCAGGTTTGGGCAGCCCCACATCTGTCAGCGGCATGCCTCGACTATAAACCATTCAGCCTCGTTGCCTTGGGCTCCACTCCGGCAGGTGGCCAGAGGTGGAACTCTCAGTGATACAGGCAAAGGGAGCCTCCTGCCCACGGGCATCGATGCGCTGGGTCCCATCACACAACCAGGGCCCCTCCCTCTCCAGATCCCGGGCCACTGATTGATTAGGATTGGCCTTTCTGTGAGGGAGAATATCCACGCGGCGACTCCAGCTGGAGGTTGTTCCGAATCTGCTGCTCCCAGAAAGGACACCCTCCCAGAAGCACGCTCGGCTGTGGAGAAGACCGGACGCTTACGCAGGCTTGAAGGCCCCTCGGGAAAGATTTCATCGCTGTCTCCAGTAAGTGCATTTCAAGCCTAATCTTTTAATGCCTCTCAGACAGCGGGAACATGAAAAGACCTAAATGAGCATCCTCCCTCCTTTCCAAACCCCTCTGCCATGTTATTTCAACTGGATGCAAGGAGGAAAAGAAATCCTCTAATGCAGCAGAAAATTTTAGTAGTGAGATTTCATATTTGCTTCAAGAACTGGGTTCTTGAAAGAAGGTGGCAAATGCCACCATCTCTGAACTGCGCCTTCTAGAACATGCTCTCTTCCCACACACCCAGACCACAGACATGCTTTCCTACCCACACGTACAGATAGAAAGTGCCAAGAAAGCGAGCTACCTCCCTCCAGCCCTGAGGCCACGAAATGATCAGAGGCCATGGGGCAGGGCACACACAGGGATGTCCCCACCACGGAAGTTCTAAACCGTCTCCCCATCTTCTGAGTGGAATGCATCCAGAAGAAGGTCTGAGGGCAGCCAGCAAAGAGCAGCTCAGCTCAGCCCTTGTCCCAACCTGCCAGGCCAGGCCGTGGAAGTTTCTCTCCTGCTTCCCAGACAGGCTGCCAGAGAAGGACGCCATGCTGGGTGGGATCAAAACTCCAGAAGGAGGGTGGACATGGGCAGAGGAGGAGAGATCCCTGCTCAAGGGTGATACCCCTCACAGGCCCATGGGTCTGGTGCTGTCGCACGGAGCAGCGGAGCACTTGGTCCACTTTTTTTTTTTTTAAGATTTTTATTTATTTATTTAACAGAGAGAGAGAGAGAGAGAGAGAGAGAGCACAAGTAGGCAGAGCGGCAGACAGAGGGAGAGGGAGAAGCAGGCTCTCCGCCGAGCAGGGAGCCCGATGCGGGGCTCGATCCCAGGACCCTGGGATCATGACCTGAGCCGAAGGCAGACGCTTAACGACTGAGCCACCCAGGCGCCCCACACTTGGTCCACTTTTTCCTGGAGTCCATCACACTCAAATCCAAGGCTCAAATGACATGCTTTCTACATGGAGTGAAGGTATTTTATTTTTGCCTTAACTCAGGAGAGTTAAAAGCTATTCTAGCACCCACCCCACCTTCTTCCCCTAAATACCTTTTTAAAGGTATAAAAAAAAAACAAACAAACTCAAAGTATTTCAAATACTATCCTTCCTGCCCCGCCCCATCCCTCCTAAGGCTGTGGTAGACGCAGGGAGCCAACTTTTCTTCCATTTGAATGAAAACCCACGACCTGCCCTCTCGGGCTTTGCACACTGGACAATGCCAATTTCGGAACTGGACTTAATCTTCAGGGGCAGATGTCAGCAAGCACCCACAAGGCGGAGGCGCCCAGAATCCCCGGGCACAGCCACCACTGCGGACTGGGAGATACAGGGGGTGGGGGAGGGAGTGGACCCCCACCTGACCCCGGAAGCACGGCAGCCCCTCCCCCACGGCCGGGTCCTCCCCCACCGGCCCACCCCTTCTTGATGTCTAAAAAGGAAGTGTTTCTCACTTCTCGGTTTCTGGGGAAATTCAAAGTAAAGACACTGCCAACAAGGGGCCGGACGCATGGTTCCTTTCTCTGTCAAGGATGTGGCTGGGAGCACTGACATCTCACTGAAGTCGTTTCTACCTTTTTTTTTTTAAGCATCAGGGGTCGAGGGCTTCCTTTCCTGTGGAGAAGGCCACCTGCATTCTGCCTTCCCCAGACCAGACTTAGCACCAAGCCTGGGGGAGAGTGTCCCGGCAGCACTTGCAACCTGCTTTAAGTGTAGGCACTGGGATCCCTCAGGTTTAAGAAAGAAGAATGAGCAGCCCTGCTCCCCCTCAAACCTCTTTCATGGTCCCAGAAAGCAATGATTTCAAGGTGCCATGTGCAATGACCTTGACCCTCCCATCACCTCCAATCTCCGCGTTGTCCCAGAGGGAATCAATCTGGCTAGTCTGTGGAATTCAAACCAGAGGCTTCAGAGCAAGAAAGGTGGTAGAATGGTGCAGAAGAGACACTTCTAGGAGCAGAGTTGTGTTTTAAATCATTAACATGGCACAATCTCAAGTCACTGAGCAGATTTCAAAGCATTCCATTCTTACACCTTCAGGGAAGGGTCTGGAAGGATATGAAACATACGGGCGTTATTGTTAGGGAGGGAGAGGGAAGGCACGGCCTGAGGTGTTTTAACGTCTTACTTCAGACCCTCCTGGGTTATGTGAATTTTCTTTTCTTCTCAACAATGAACATGTAGTTATTTAACAATTAAAATTCATTTTCAGGGGCGCCTGGGTGGTTCCGTCGGTTAAGCGCCTGACTCTTGATTTCGGCTTAGGTCGTGATCTCAGAGTCTTGAGATCGAGCCCCACATGGGGCTCCGCACTCAGCATGGAGTCTCTCTCAGCTCAGATTCTCTCTCTCCCTCTGCCCCTCCCCCCACCTGGGCTCTCTCTAAATAAGTATACAAAATCTTTAAAAAAATTAATTTTTAAAATTAACCTGCTCAGAATCTGAGGTGACACAGTAACGGGATGTGCTCACGGCTCGTGCTGGCCGAGGGGGTCCCCGGGCCGGCCCTCCTCCCTGGATCTCCCAGCCATGTGGCGGAGCGGCCCGGTATGTTCACCCTGCTGAGCTGACAAGGCCAGCAGGGACAGGCACTGTCATCTCTTGTACAAAGGAAAGCATGTTAGGCTGCTGAGACCGATTTGACCCCTTCCTGTCGTAGCTGACTCGGTGCCTGAGGGACCGACAGGGATGTTCTAGAATCAGCCAGGCTGGGGGTACACGAGAGCCCGGCGGGGCAAGGGAGACGGGTGAGGGAAAGGAGAAGGCGAGAGCCCTGGCGGGTCTTTCAAGGCCAAAGACAGCACTGCTGTGAAGCATGTGTGGAAGGAAAGAGGCGGCCCAGACCAGGAGGAGGACGGCAAGGCCAGGTCCCACGGGGCGGCAGGCCAGCAGGTCGGTAGGACGGGTCCAGGTGCACAGGAAGCCCCGCACCCACGCGGGGTCCCCTCTCGGGCTAGTCGGGTCGCCTTCCCCTGGGGTGAACTTTCTCACTTGCAAACCGAGGTGCCATCTTGAACCTCCCAGCTTCAAATAGATGCACCATGAAAGCACTGTGGGAGCAGTGAGGAGGCTCAGCCCCAACGTCTTCCCGAAGTCACGACGGTGCAGAAAGCTACACGTTATTGGCTGTTTCTAGGTGGGGACCCGAGGCTCGGTGAGGGCAAGGCACGGCCACTCTGCATGGCTTTGGAAGCCGGGGTTTCTCAACCTCAGCACTGTTGACACTTGGGGCCGGATAATTCTGTGTCGGGCGGGGCTGCCCCGTGCATTACATTTACCAGCATCCTGGCCTCCACCCACGAGGTGCCGGTGGCGCCCCCACCCCTGTTGTGACAGCCAGAAAGGTCTCTCCAGACATTGTGCAGGATCCCCTGGGGAGGGAGGCAAAATGGTCCCCGGTTAAGAACTGCATGAAGTTAAAGTTTATCTTCATGTGACATTCTAAAGGACACGTGCAGTAACACTCACGGAGGGCCCTGAGTAAACACGCCACAGATACGCCTGCATTTCGCCTCCCAAGCGTCTTATCATAACCTCCATTTCACCAAAGAGGAAGCTGAGGCACAGAGAGGGACTGCATCCTGCCCAACATTTCACAGCTACTAAATTCTAAAGTCAAAGGAAAGGGGGAAACGTCAGGTCTAAGGAAATAGGGGTGTGACGAGCAGGGAGCGACTTTCTAACATCAGGGCACTGGAGGTCTGCAGACGGCATCTGGTTACCACAGCTTCAGGGCCTAACCCCAGCCAGTCCCTCCTGACTTAGTTTCTACCATCTTCCTCACTGACTGTATACTCCAGCCATACTGACCTCCTCCAACACACCTAGCAGATCCCCACCCCAGGGCCTTTGCACTTGCTGTTGCTGCTCCCTGGCAGGTCCTGCCCCCTTCTCACCTGGCTTCCCCTTGCCACTCAGGGCTCAGTCACCTCCTCAGGGAGCCCTCCTTGACCATGAGATCCAAAGTAGGCCCCTCCCAGTCACTTTTAGCCCACCACCTGCTGTATTTACTTCATAGCATTTATCTTTTTCTGTCCTCATGGTTGGACGGGGGCTGATTTCTTCTCTGCACACACAGTTCCTAGCATGGTCCCTGGTACACAGTAGGCTCTCCATCAAGATCGTAGCATAAGGGAGTGAATGAAAGAACAAATACCAGCAAACCGACCAGAACTGAAATAGACCTGCCAGCAGAGGATTTTTATAAGAAAAAAAAAAGACACTGCAGGAAATTGCAATTCATTCAAAAAACCAACTCTTTGTAAGGTCGCCTCCTCCTTCCTGCTTCCCACAACTTAAATTTGTCCTTTGATTCTAGGCTAAGGTTCCAAGGAAACAGCCACCGTCCAACCCCCACCTCTCACGGCCTTCCCAGCCTTGTGCTGAGCACACAACCAGGCCACGTTTGCAGAACTGAGTTAAATCAGAGAACAATCTCTCCACTTCCATAAATTTTCAAAGTGATGGAGTTTTAAGCCCCCAAACTTCTCTTAAGATAGCGAAATGTCTAACACAATCCTTCGCAGAACACGTCAACCACAAGTTCAGCCTGATGGTTTGGGGGATCGGGATCACTAATGGTGTCACCATCCCATGGCACAGGGATGCCCCTGGGGTGGTGTGTGGGGCTGGGGGCCCCCACACTCGGTGGCTCCAGATATCGCTGTGCTGGGGGGGGGGGGTTGAAGTTTAGTTTCATTTTTCTGTCTCTGCCCTGCCTGTCAGTTGTCGCTTCTTGCTGCCCATCCCTGCCGGGCCTCTACCAGCATCTCCAATCCGCCGTGACCTGAGAAGCCGAGGCCGCTCGAACTGTGTGTAAACCAAGAATACACAGGACTTGAAGACCCAAGAAGCTCTCCTTTAAATCAGATGCGTGAATGTGGGGTCATCTAATTTAATGCCCATGGAGGATTTTCCCACCTTTCTAGGCTCCGGCTGCACCCCTGAGGAGGGGCTGAGGCTCCCTGAAGTCTCCCTGGTGAACGGGGTGTGGGGGGAGCACAAAGCAGGTGCTCAGACAGCTCTGTCTGAGCCAAGTGGTACTCAACACAGAACCACTGAGGGGGGCAGGGCTCGAGTTAGGTGAGCTCTATGGTTCCAAACATGCTCCTCTCGGCTTCAAACTCCTGCACTTAGAAACACAGGGCCCGGGCGCCTGGGTGGCTCAGTTGGTTAAGCGACTGCCTTCGGCTCGGGTCATGATCCTGGAGTCCCGGGATCGAGTCCCGCGTCGGGCTCCCTGCTCGGCGGGGAGCCTGCTTCTCCCTCTGACCCTCCTACCTCTCATGCTCTCTGTCTCCCATTCTCTCTCTCAGATAAATAAATAAAATCTTTAAAAAAAAAAAAAAAAAGAAAAGAAACACAGGGCCCTCCAGGGGGCCCTCTGGGGCACAGAGAACTACAGGCCATGCTGAGCGCACATTTTGATGGTTACCAGCAAGGCTTTTGAGAGGCAGAGTTTTCCGAAGTGAAACAGAACGCAGAAGCCCTTCCCAGGCACTCTCTGCGGAATCAGCTCCAATGCCAAATACCTTGTTTCCGCCCTGTTGCACCTTTGGAAGATAGTGCCTCTTTCTCCCTCTCAAGTAACTGAATTTTTAGCAACAGGATACACACAAGTGCTTTCTTCACATTAAGTACTTTGAGCTGCACTGTGGCACATCGGTACTTAAAGGAACGAGAAGGATGGAAAATCTAGAAATCAAATATTATCTGTGGTTTTTTTCCAGGTATGGAATTATGAATTTTTTCATCTTTATATTTTGATTTCCCAAACTTCTTTTGTTAAGCATGTAGGATTTTTATAGTCAGGTAAATAGAAGTAATTTTAAAAAATATTTTTCTTTGGGGGTGCCTGGGTGGCTCAGTTGGTTAAGTGTCTGCCTTCGGCTCAGGTCATGATCCCAGGGTTCTGGGATCGAGCCCCGCATCGGGCTCCCTGCTCGGCGGGAAGCCTGCTTCTCCCTCTGCCTCTGTCGCTCCCCCTGCTTATGCTCTCTCTCTTTCTCTCATGAATAAATAAAATCTTTAAAAAATATATTTTTTCTTTGTCATTTAAAAAAAGATTGGTCTCTGTCCCTTGTGTTTCCTTCTTTCCATGCATCCAGGAGAGTGTGCCCAGTCACAGGGGTCCAACTCCACCTGGGGACATGCTTCAGGCCTAACTGCAGGACATCTGGGTCCTTGGGAGCCCGAGGTCCTGGCAAGTGGAGTGACGTCTGCCTGCTGCATTCCTCCCTACTACCTTGGCTTCCGCGGTCCCGGAAAATGGGGTTGCCGGTATTCACCTGGCCCTTCCAGTCCCTCTGCTCCAGCTGGTCTTTTGGGGCTTTGAGGAGCTATGAGGGGCCCCCATGAACCCAGGCTGTGAGCATGGCAGAGACTGTGTGGTCTTTGAAGGCAGGTGGACAAGAATACATCTGGTCTCTAGCACTTCCTGCTCCGTTTGTGACTTTGTACTAACAAACCACCGAGTCTCCCTGAACCTTGTTTTTTGCATCACCAAAATGGGAATAATAATAATCGTGCTGGAGATTAATGAGATGGTACATGCCAAGTGGGCATCAGACACTGAAGGGTACCCCTGAACAGTAAATACTGTTCTTATTGAAAATATCTAGGACACAGGGGGTTCAGTCCAGATTCTCAACTGGCTGTACTTTAAAGTACCCTGGGAAGCTTTTAAAAGACTCCGAGGTCCATGAGGCACCTGGGTGGCTCAGTTGGTTGGGCATCCGACTTTGGTTTCAGCTCAAGTCATGATCTCATGGGTCATGGGATCGAGCCCCAAGTGGGGCTCCATGCTTGGTGGGAAGTCTGCTTCTCCCTCTCCTTCTGCCCCTCCCCCCCTCTAAAATAAATGAATAAATCTTTAAAAGAAAAAAAAGCCTCAGAGGTCCAGGTGGGGCAGATATCCTCATGCAGCTATGGACACAAGAAGTGCATTTTCACCATACATTCTATTTCCTTTCCGGCCACAAATCCATGCCCATGGCACCCTTCCCATTGGCTCAAAACCACCACCTCCAGGAAGCCCTCAACAAGTCACCCACAGCCACTGGAATTCCTTCAACACCTAAATTTGGTTCAGGATTCAATTCACGTGGAGTTTGCCCTTTCCACCGTGTCAGCTGGAAAACATTCTTGAACTACTTTCCATCTTTGTATTTGCTACCTGAATAACTGTTCCTAATCTCACTCTGAGCAAAGATGGGGCACCGTGGATGCTGGGACAGGCTCTGGGCTCTGTGCCCACTCCAGATGATCCAGAAAAGGCCAACCGAGGCACTGTACCAGTTCCCTGAGTGTGGTGCCAGGACCTGAAGCATCCGCATCACCTGGGAACTTGTTAGGGAGGCAAAGTCTCAGGCCACCTGGGAACCATCACATTTGAAGGTTAACTCTGGGGGTGAGGCCTAGCGTCTGTTTGCACAAGCCCTCCAGATGGGTCTGCGCTTGCTCACCTGCGAGGGCTGCTGAATGAAGCTAAAGACTCATTCGCACCTGTGAGCCAAGGAAGGCCTTTGCTCCCTCGATAAGGATGGAGCAAGGAGAAGCTTGATATTGGTCTGTGTTCCATGTCAACGAGGGTATAGATAACATTTCGTAAGTGCACTCTGAATAGTCACATCTGCAAATTCATGTCTAAGAAATCTCTGGAGTGCAGTTTCGTCCCTTTTCCTATTACCACCGGCATATCTCATAAAAAAGCTTGCCAGAAAACTAATTTACCCCTTATAGGTCCATTTTTTAAACTCAATTTTTCCTGTGTTAAGTGGAATAAAGTGCCAAATGTTAACCTTTTCCTTATAATTCAGGAGCCTCACTATGAACTAGCTTACAGCCTTGGGCCACCAGCAGTGGGTGGCCATGTTTAGATATTTGCACAAAAACAGCCCCAGTTTCCCTACCACTGTGAGTCCTTATGCTTGCTTTCTAGAATTTTCTCTCTGTTCCTACCTTCAGCAGTTACATGTTGCTTCTTCAGTGTGGGCTCCTAGAATAGCTCCAGCCTCCTTTCTAATCTGGGTTGAGAAGACAGATAACCCTGCTGGTTCAAACTGTGTGTAGACCAAAAGTAGGCAGGCCTGAGAGAGCCTCCTACAGATCAAATCCCGAGCCTGGCATTCCAGTCCCCTCTCGTTTACCAACCACAGCCCTTCAGTGTACCTCAACTTGCCCAGCCAGAGGGGACGGCTTCTGGGGTGTCTAACATTCTTCCAGCCTGGGAATAGGTGTCACATCCAGGGGCAGGTAGGGAAGTCAGGTTACCTGGTCCTGGAGTTTCTGGAACATCAGTGGGTGTGGTTCTTCCAGTATATTCTCATTGAGCCGGGACTGCCCCTCGACATTGACTTGGGATGAGGCCTTACTGGACAGGAAGGTCATGTAGATCTCTTTTGCCTTTTCCTGCATCTGGAGGAGACACAGGGAGCCTGTTACCTGGGAGCCCAGCCCTTCCCGCCTGAGCCCAGTTCTCTACTCCAGCCAGACCCAGAAGCAGCTCCGTCGCCCCTGGGGGCTCTGGCTGCCGCCCTGGGGCTACGCTCTGTGTTGGGAGGGCTCGTGATGGGCCTAGGCCCTACTCCCACCCCTGCCACATGTCTGTAGCCATAGCTCCTGTCACGAAATTGCGACATTATCCATTTAGAAATGAAGAGAGAAAGAATCCCGGCCCAGAGTGAATGACAGTCTGCACCATTCAGGACCATCCTGTGAAGCCTCCGAACGAAGGACTCGAGGGAATATTGTTCAGTCATAAAAAGGAGCAAAGCATGGACACACGCTACAACATGGTGGAACCTTGCAAACGTTGTGCTGAGGAAAGAAGCCAGGCCCTAAACACTGCACGGTTCCATTCACGTGAAATATCCAAAAGAGGCAGATCCACAGAGACAGAAGACTGAGTGGTGGCCCAGAGCTGGGGGAAGGGGGCAAGGGGGAGCGACTGCAAATGGGTAAGGGGTTTCTCTGCAGGACAATAAAAGATTTCTGGAACTAGGGGCGCCTGGGTGGCTCAGTTGGTTAAGAGATTGCCTTCGGCTCAGGTCATGATCCTGGAGTCCCGGGATCGAGTCCCGCATCGGGCTCCCTGCTCAACAGGGAGTCTGTTTCTCCCTCTGATCTCCCCCACTCTTATGTGCTCTCTCTCTCTCTCATTCCCTCTCTCTCAGATAAATAAATAAAATCTAAAAAAAAAAAAATTTCTGGAACTGGATAGTGTGAACGTACATAATGCTGCTGAACTGTATACTTTAAAATGATTAAAACAGTAAAAATGAGAGCCCTAAAAAATGGTTAAGTGGTAAGATTTATGCTATGAGTGTTTTACCACAATTTAAAAAATCAAGTTTGGGGTGCCTGCGTGGTGCAGTCGGTTAAGCGTCCGACTCCTGATTTTAGCTCAGGTCATGATCTCGGGGTCGCGAGATGGAGTCCCACATTGGGCTCCATCCTGGGTGTGGAGGCTTCTTAAGATTCTCTCTCTCCCTCTCCCTCTGCCCCTTCCCCCTCTAAAAAAATAAAAGTTAAAAATAAAAATAAAAAAGATAAAAAACCAAGTTAAACCATGCACACATATCCTAACCGGTCATTAAGCACCTACTATGCCTGAGACACATGCTAGGGGTTTTACAGCTATGATCCCATTTCCTTAATCCCCTGATCATCCAGCAAAGGACCATTTCCTGTTGATGTCACTTCCCTGATGAGGACTCAGAGGAGAGGTGATGTGGCTTATTCAAGGAGCCTGCAGGGAGACTGAGGGCTGTTTGGCTCCAAAGCCTTGCATCCCCCCACCCTCCCGGCCCCAGTCCACGCCTGTGAGCTACATCACCCCCCCTAGGGGTCCAGTCAGTCCACATTCCAGGACAGGGATTTTTTTGGTACCGGGATATGAGCCTAAGCAAAGGGGAGAAGGCTCGCTGCCCACCCTGAGTCCCAAGTGCCGACCTGCTGGAAAGTATCAGTCCTAAGTAGATACAGGCCCTTAAAATGCTTCTAAGCACAGTTGGAAAAGATATGCCCACGTGCATTCAGGTTGCAGCGAAAACCTAGAGCAAAAACACTTAGGGTAAGTGCTCTCTGTCTTAAAAAGAGCATGCCTCCTTGCTGAGGCTGCACAAGGCAGCCTGGTCCTCCAAGGCATCCCCTCAGGGTTCTATTTTCTCCTAGAGAAAGGAGGCACCTCGCTGGTGGCCAAGATGGGGGTCGGTTCTCTGAGCATTATAGCCTCATCTAGTACCTCACCCCACAGAGCAAGTCGGGAGACCACTGCTTCTGATCTGCAGCCACGGAGCCATGATGTGGGGGGTGGGGGGGACCTGGGGGGCTTCATGGGGCCCAGAGAAGAGCCATTGTCTCCAGAGAGCCCACCTGGGACCCTGAACAGGCTTGCAGAGCCCGGCTCAGGACAGCCCAGGCTCTGGAAACATTTGGCCTTCTAGAAACCACCAGAAGGCTTCAATACTTGGTGCTTGAAAGGAGGAGAGTTTAACTTATTTTGGTTCCAGGGACTAGTTGACAAAAGATGCCATGAGGCCAAGGTTTGACCATCCTACCCCCCCTCCCCGGAAAGAAAGTCTTGACAGTACATGCAGGAAGACTTCCCCAGGTGGGAGATCAACGCCCCAGGCCATGGTGTCATTTCTGGATCAATTATTGCCATGGACCATTAATTGATGTCCAACTCAACAACACAGGAACATCTTAGGCTAAATATGGCTACTCCAAGGGACAAGTCTGGAGGCCATTGCAGAGATCCAGGAAGGGCAGCACTTTGGAGTTTCTTGCTTTCCAAAGACCCACCGCTCCATGAAGTCACGAGCCCCACTTCCACCACCCCTTCTGTCCGTGAGGAACAATTTGGAAAACCACCTCCTGTTTTAACAATACTTCATGAGGGTGCCTGGGTGGCTCAGTCGTTAAGCGTCTGCCTTCGGCTCAGGTCATGATCCCAGGTTCCTGGGATCGAGTCCCACATCAGGCTCCCTGCTCAGCCGGAAGCCTGCTTCTCCCTCTCTCTCTCCCCCTGCTTGTGTTCCCTCTCTCGCTGTGTCTTTCTCTGTCAAATAAATAAAATCTTAAAAAAAAAAAAAAAAAAAAGAAATGACCTCTTAAAAAAAAAAAACAAAAAACAAAAAAACAATACTTCATGAAAATACAATTCCAACTAGTCTGATCAGCAAACTCCATGCAGAGCTCTGGAAATAGAAATCACTTGGGTCTCTCCTCCCCCTTGAACATTCACACACACGTTTTCCAGATGAATCCAGGATATCTTGGGTGGTTCTGCAAAGGAGAAGTGTACCGAGTAGCCTAAAGCTTGGAGGTGGGGGCGGGAGGGGCCTGGAGGAGAGGAAGCAGGTTGGGGGGCGGGGTGTGAAGGTATGCTAGCCTCTGGGAGGCTCAGCCCCACCCTGAGGTCCCCAGCCACCCCTCCTGAGTCTGTCTGGGAAGTGTGGGGTCCCCGAGGCACCCAGTCCAGGGCCGACCTGGTGCATGGCTGCCCCCACCCCTGGCTGAACACAGGGCAATGGCTTCAGCCACAGAGCTTATCTGGGCTGGGATAGGAAGCGTGACTGAAAAGGGAAACCCTTAGACTGCAGACCACAAGCCAGTCACGGGAAGGCCTGGTGCCCATGCCGAGAACTCTTAACAAAAAAGAAGAACCGGGTCTCTCGAGTTATTTTGGTAGATTTTCCATCGCTCTGTTAACCCTCTTCTAGCCCCGCTGGGACGGGGACAGAACGTGCACCACCAGACTGGTGGAGCTGCCCGGGTCTACGGTTCTGGGTGTGAGCTCGAAGGATGGCCAGCTTCTCTTCCCCAGCCCGGCCAGCTTCCCCTAGGACACCTGCTCTGCGGAGAGCCAACAGGCCCAGCATCTGACCCTGCCTGTCCAGAAGGTGCTAGAAAAGGATCCCCCAGGGCCCATGTGATGACTCCTGGCATCAACCTGAGGACCGCCTGTGGGAGTGTTTGCACCCAGATGAGCTTCTCCCAGACACCCCGTGAGTCTGGGGCCTTCACTCCAGCCTGGTAATGCGTCAGTCATAACAACGCCCAGGCAGAAGTCAGCGCTCAAGCACTGCACCCTCAGCACATGCGTGTGGAAGGGAAGCAATTCGTTTAGTATCAGCCTGAGACACAGCAATCTACCCAGAAGAAAGACAAAAGCATCAGCATCCCAAAGCTCCTTGCTCTTTCTTCTCTCCCCCATCCATTAAGGGGCTGAAACCTTTTCCACTGGGAAAATAAAACCTCCTTCCACTCCACGTGCCCTTATCGCTAATGACCTCCCCACTCCTGACTTCTTCCTGAAACATCTCAAAGGAAAAGCGTGCACTTTGCATTTCCATCGCCCCCCTCCTCGGCCCACTCAGCCTGGCTTCTGCCCACCTGCTGCCCACCTCCCAGCAGCTCACTGACATGCAGCAGTGCCTCAGTCCCTCAGACCTTCTCCTGGTCTGCTCTCTGGCCCCTGGCTGCCCTCCCAGGATCCTCCAACACCTTCCTGTTTCTATCTGTCTCCTTTGTAGGTTCCCGTCTCTCTGTTCCCCCATAAATTCTGGGATTCCCAGACTTTTGCCCTAGCAAGGATGCTTTCCTAACCACGTGCTCTCCCAAGATTTCAGCCCAACCCTCTTTCCCAAGCTACTGACCATGGAGCCAACTGATTTCTAGAAATGTGGGCTTGGATGTCCCACAGACACCTCCAACTTAACACCAAAAAGCAAAGTGGCCCCTCCTGGCCAGTGGTCCTGCCATCTCTACTTCAGGAAGCTGAGAGCCACGGTCCCCAACACCTGTCTCACCCCACACTGCACCTGTCACCGAGATCTGTTCACTCAGTTCACTCTGCCTCCTTCACGTGCCTGCACAGTCAGTCCTTGTCCACTCCCAGCATTTGGCCGGAGATAGACCACAGGAGAGGACACATGAGAAAAGTTAAGGATTGAGCCACTACCTTTATTCATATCAGCTTCAGAAAAAGAAGGAGGCAAAGAAAATAGCAAGTAGACGATGCGAGAATATTTCTGAGAACTGGCTCAGGAAATGGAAAGCAGTTGGAGGGACAGCGGATGACTCCGCAGAGAGTGTGACAACAAACGTGCACCTGCATGGGTGGGGAGGAGGGTGCCAACAAGGAGCATCCGAAAATGGCAGGAACTCAGGGGGCATCAGGTGGCCCAGACAGAAGGGACGAGGAGGGCAGCAGAAAGAAGCCATTAGACCCCCAGGGCCCCGATACCCCCAACCCTGAGCAGTTATCCCCCATCCCTTCTCCATGAGAGACCAGAGTTTTTCCACTAGAGAAACTGACTCAGGGAAGCTGCAGAACAGAGGCACGAGGAGGGGAAGGATGAGACACCAAATGGTGAAGCGGACCTCTACTTTGGACCCCCAGCAAAATCCTCCCAGTGCCGCGCACTGGACGTACGTGCGGTTTATGAGCGTATCAGGCTTGTGGCCACCAGGAAGAGACTACAGGGCCCCAGGCTAGAGAAAACAAAAGCAAAAAGGAATTCCACAGAAGGATGTGGAAGTCAAGTTGAAATCTCCAAAAGAGAAATGGGAACCAAAAGCCAAAGAGATTAAAAAAATGGGAGGGAAAAGAGGTAAAAGTGAAGGTCTCGCTCTGTCCAGGGGAGGAGGGCCGTCACTGGGAAAGAGGCCAGAGAAAATGGAAGGAAAGGAGTAACCAGAAGTCACGACAATCGTAACAACCTAACATTGCCCAGAACCACACATTTCCAGATTAAAAGGCTCCACAAAACGCCCACGTGGTGGATGAACCCCAACCCCCCAAAGCCTCTGACTATATAGTTGTAGAATATTTGTGATGAAAAGAAGAACATATGCTATTCCAGAGGGAAAAGAGCAAAAGAAACAAAACAGCTTACATATAAAATACTAATTCTTAACAAAAATGGAAGACAATGGGGCAGGTATGTTCCAAGGTCTAAAGGAGTGTCGACCTAGAATTCATTTCTGTTCCATCACAGTATCAGTGAAGTGGGAGAGTAGGGGAAAAAATAACATTTTCACTCAACAAGATCTTTAAATGTCCACCTGCCATGTCCCCTTCCGCAGGAAGCTACTGCTGGCCGTGTCGCCCCAGGATGAGGGAGCGACTCGGGATAGAGGAGGTCCCAGGTCCTGGAAGCAGGCAAGGGGCTGAGGAATGCCCATGGTGGCAAAGGAAGGCCTGGGGATGCCCCGGTGGGAGCTGTGGCCAGAGGGCTCCCCAGGGGATGGTCCCCAGGTGAACCCCAGCTGCAGAGGCGAACCGAGAGGCCTGAGCCCATGCGACACCGTGTCGAGAGGCATTTTAGAGGGCTGCTGGAGGTTATAAAAATAAAAAAAGCACAAGATGGTCCAAGAAGAAAAAACATGGAAGCATCCCCTTTGGCTCAGCAGCAAACAGGAAAGAGACTTCATCGTGAAAATACAGTAGACAGGGATGTGAGTAAGTGAAAGCTCGGTTATAGCAAGAGGAAGCTGGTAGATAACATCTAGAAGTGATGAGTTAGCTTGGAAGGAACAGGAGCGCAGGGCCAGCCAATGCTGGGTCTAAACCACACCGGGAGCAGCTGAGCTCTGCTCGGGCCAGCCTGGACCCAGCCAAACCCATGCTGAAAGGCCCAGCAAGAACCAGAGGGGGAGTGAAATCTGGAGGGTGCTGCGGGGTGAAGGGCACCAGCCCATCTTACTCCAGAAGGAGCGTGGGTCACTTGGGGATTTTTGAATATATATATATATATTTTTAATAAAGAAGATGGTGTTGTAGCCTTTTAGGAAAACCTTTACTTTGGTACTTTTTTTTTTTTTTAAGATTTTATTTATTTAAGAGAGAGCGAGAGCGAGCACACGAGTTGGTTGGGGGAGGGGCAGAGGGAGAGGGAGAAGCAGCTAAGCAAGAAGCCTGATGGGGGATTCCCTGCCAGGACCCTGGGATCATGACCTGAGTTGAAGGCAGACGCTTAACTGACTGAGCCACCCAGGTGCCCCTGCTTTAAGTACTTTAAATAAGAACCTCAAACACTCTAAATCCTGGATCAGGTTGTAGTGTTAAATAATATGTAATTGAAATCATAAATACCATAGATCCCTTCCCCTATAACCCTGTTAACTCTAAAATGCTATAAAAAGGCAAGGTACCATTATATTTAAATATCAGTACCAGTCCCTCTCGGAGCTATGATTATTAGAAACCTGCACTGCGGGGTGCCTGGGTGGCTTAGTTGGTTAAACGTCTCTTGATTTCAGCTGGGGTCATGATCTCAGGGTTGTGAGATTGAGCCTCATGTCGGATTCCCCATTCAGCTCAGAGTCTGCTTGAGACTCTCTCTCTCTCCCTCTGCCCCTCCCCGCCACACTCGCACATTCTCCCTCTCTCTCTCTCAGACAAATAAATAAATCTAAAAAAAGAAGAAAGAAAGAAACCTGCACTGCCCTTCCCCTCCCCCTCCCCTCCCCCTGGCTTGGTTTTTACAAATCTGCACAACCTGCCATGTCCATCTCCACTCTGTCACAGAGTGAACAAGCCCAGTATGCACATGCTGCTGAATGAATGAATGAGTGAATGAGTTCAGGGATACCCAACACCTCGTTGGAGCTTTTCCTGAGGTTTTATCACTCATAAACACTGCTCAGTTTTAGAAAACAGATCCATCTCTTGTGCGAATTCATGAATTCATGGGGGAGAGGCACTTTTCAGAAAAATTTCAAGCCATAAAGAAATTGAGAAGGGAGAGAAGTGCTTTGAAAGCTGTCTGCTGAGTATGAACACCCTGAAAGGTACAACCACCCTAGGTTCCCCAAGGAGGGCGGGGGTACAGGGCGTCATCCTCCCAACTTCCTAAAGCCCAGCATCCCTGCTGCACATGCAGAGTGTCAAGACCTTCCCGTTCCCTTGGCGAAGCACGGGCCAGGAAAGAGAGCGGGACACAGTGCAGGTCCACTGTTGGAGCTTCTGAGAAAACATGTCTGTCCCTAGGGCCATCACCACAGCAGGAGGGGAGGGCGCTAGGACCCCGCCCTAGGTGGGTCCTCAGGCGCCAGCTGACCTGAGTGGGGAGAGCAGGAAGTAAACAGCACCAGGCTGCTCTAGGCACTTGAATACAGTGGGGAGAAGACAGACAAGGATCTCAGACCCACGGAGCCTTCGTGATAGAGGGAAGACAAGACAGTACAGAAAGGAAATAAAGAAATCCTACACACAAGAGACCAGAGAAGTTGTAAGTGCTCTGGAGAGATCCAGCTGGATAATCCTAGGGAAAGAATGAAAAAACAAGCCAGCACAGAGCCTATTTAAAATAATGGAGGGGCGCCTGGGTGGCTCAGTCAGTTAGGCGTCCAACTCTTGGTCATAATCTCAGGGTCGTGGGATGGAGAGCCCCATGTCGGGCTCCACGCTCAGCATGGAGTCCGCTTGAGATATTCTCTCCCTCTGCCCCTCCCACTCGTGCTCTCTCTCTCTCTCTCTCTCAAATAAATAAATCTTAAAAAAAATAAATAAAGCAATGGAGGCAACGTAAGATTCATACGGATCCCACCACCGCCTCTGTTCACTGTAGAGATACACCCTCGACAGACTCCCTGCTGGACCAGACAGGGCGAGTCTTATTGTGAAACTTGGTTGGGCTCACTTCTCCCCCTGCCTCCGTCCTCCTCCACTTTTTAAAATTAGTGATTTGGAACTTACTCCTGGTTTTACTTCCCCTGTAGCCAGACCCACTGGAGAATACACAGGCCCCGCAGTCAGAGACCTGGGTCTGCGCTCTGGCCCCGTCCGCACCAGGCCGGGCAGCGTGGGCAAGCTGCTGCGTGCCCTCCCAAACCACAGCCCACACATCTGGAAGGATGGGGACAGTCATGAGGCTCAGGGTGATAACCCAGACGAGGTCTGGGCGCCACGGGCCTCACGGATGCTTGCTTGCTTGCTTCCCAGCACTGTCTGCCTTCTCAGGCGGCTGGCTGGTGAGGCACTCACTGCATGTTCTAGGCTTCAGGACACGAACCTTCAAGGGGTCATATGCTGGGTGTCGGGGTGGGGGTGCAGCGAGGGGCTGCCAGAATCTGGAAGCTCTGCCTGTAGGATGCGGATGGGCCAGGGCAACCCAACTCCGTGGCCTTCCAGTGTTCACCTGGACTCCCAGGCTCTCCAGGTGTGAGCTCCCCTCCCTCCCAGCCTCAAGCCCAGAAGAACTGGCCTGCCCCTCATGCGCTACTCTCCCACCACCTGGCCTTCCTTCGGCTCTTCTCTCCAGGCTGTCCTCCCCACAAGCTACCCACACCCCCAAACTCCACTTCAGGTGTCAGCTTCCCCACCGACCCCCACCTAGGCTCCCATGGAACCCACACTTCCATTTCTCTGCTTAGCACACTTGCAAAGGCTTGTTTAACAAGCTGCTTTCCTTCTCCATGCCTGTTCCCTAAAGAAGCTCATCCGTCTTTGTCCCTGTGTGTCCCCCACACACTTTACAGGGCCTGGCCCTAAACAGGCCCTCCACAGAGATCTGGTGGACTCAACTGAATCTAAGGACACACAAGCATGATGCAGGGAGAGTGTCCAGGAGACCTCAGAATGTTGGTCCAAGTCCCAGCTCAGCTGTGGCGGGGTGGGGGGGGGCTCAGCTTCCCGATTAGTACAATGTGGTGGCAGAGTGGTGGAGGGAGGGCCGGCCGACCTGTAGGCCCCTCTTACCCCTAACACATAAAGAATATGGCAGAAGAATGGACATCTGTTTGCCTGCTGGGCTCTCGCCTAGGGTTTTAGCCTGAGGCTGGACAAATCAAATTGCACAGTCCAGCATTTATGGACAGTGGCCCCTGGGCCCTGTCTTGGGTGCTGGGGCCGAAGGAAAACAATGCGCACTCCTGTCTCCAGGGTGGAATCCCAGCTTTCCAGGGCAGGCAGACTCACCTGCTCACTTTTCCCCAGAGGCCATTCACCGCCTAGTAGGCTCAGACAAAGTCATCCAGGGAAGAGAAGAAGCCCAAAGGAAGCAAATGCCAAGGGTCCTGCTTGGGAAGGCTTTCTAGGCTGACCTAGGAAATTCAAGCTAAAGGGAACCTATCTTAGCATCCACCCTCAACCTCACAGAGAGGAAGGTGGTAGAAGGAAGGCCCCGCTGCTCCATCTTGGGGGAAGTGTGTCTGAGTCAGGAAAAGGCTCTGAACACACCAATGACGAACATTCTCCAAGCTGTTGTCTACAAACACGTGCGTAACGGCTACTGGCTTCATGGAATCCAGGTTTTAGAGACAGAGGCTCAAAAGCTGGCAGCCCACGAGCTGCTTCTGCCCATGGATATGTTTTGTTTGGCAGGCAAGGTTTTACATTTTTTTTACAAATTAGTTCCAACATTTATTCCTAAGAATCCAAACGTCCAACTTCTCTGGAAAACCAGGCAGTGCTGGGCTGAAGATGGAAGAAGGTGCCTTAGGAAGAAAGGCCCGCCCCTTAGGGTTCTGGGGGCAAGGGTGGGCAAGCGAAGACCTGGGTGGGCAGAACTCAAAGCACGGAAAGCCCAGACAGCCACAGGCCCCAAAGTCAGCTAAAGAATCAGCCACAGCTCCTAGAGGCGGGGCCAGCTACCCACAATGGTCCCAGTCCCCACCACTCCCTATAGCCTCACACCAAAAGCTTCATGGATTCATGTTTACTCACCGGCCCCTGTAGGCATTTAGCTGGTAGCCTCTTAGACATACACAGGCATAGGCCTCACAAACGTACCCAATCCATAGGCCTTCCTCCCCATAATCTCCTTCACCTCCCCTCGCACCCAGCCTTCAAGGACAGAAAGTCTGCTGACATCAGAATGAAAGGTTACCTCCTGCAAAGAGCACACATCTACCCAGGAGAACAGTCAGAAACTTTCTGTGCGGGATGCCTGCCAACTACAGGATGTTTTGTAAAGATACATTGAATAATTGACAATCTATCTGATTCGAGTTGCGCTTTTATCGCCGCACATCTGTTTATCGTTTTACTACATCCGTACAAAATGCCGACATGTCAAACTCTGGGGAAGCATCCTCATAACTTATTTATGAAGAAAAAAATCGGGCGCAATGATAAACTCGAAATGACAGAATCGTTATTTTTACTTTAACTATTTGTCCATTTAAACAGCTCCATTTATTTTATTTATTTTTTTTAAAGATTTTATTTATTTATTTATTTGAGAGAGAGAATGAGAGACAGAGAGCACGAGAGGGAGGAGGGTCAGAGGGAAAAGCAGACCCCCTGCTGAGCAGGGAGCCCGACGTGGGACTCGATCCCGGGGTCCTGGGATCAAGTCCTGCAATGGGCTCCCTGCTCAGCAGGGAGTCTGCTTCTCCCTCTGCCCCTCCCCCCCGCTCGTGCACACTCTCTCTCCCCCTCTCTCAAAAATAAATAAAATATTTTTTAAAAAATTAACACACTTTTTAAATTATTAATATTTGATCAACACAAGATACCTAATTTGAAGCTTCAGTCTTTCCCTAAATCCAATATGGCTCAGATTTCTTCAGGCAATTTCAAAGTCTACTGGAAAGGCAGCTGTAACTTTATAATGAGAGGAAAAAAAAATTATCAAGAACGTGATCACAGACTGGAAGACATACCTGCTTCTTATCCTGTGTTTTCTTAAAGTCTTCACATGCTAGCCAAAATAAAACATTTTCTTCACTGAATTCCTTTTTTAAAAATTCCTATGGATAAAAAGAAGAAAAAACATCAAGCAGTATTCCACTTTAAGGTAAGAAAGAAACAAATAATGCATTTTCCTTCAAGGGCTGGTTTGGCAAAATGCAACTAATGAGTATGGTTCGGTCACCCTTCGAAAACTCCATCCTGAAAAACAAAGCGTATGTTTAATGTTAAAGCTAGAATTTCATATGCATTTGAACTTAATGACTTGGACATCATCAGGAAGAGTAAAAATGAAGCAGGAATCTCCTCACAAGTCTAAGCTGACAATAAATTACCAAAGAGTAAATTTAAGTGGGAGATATATTAGTTCCTTCCAGACAGTGTTTAAACAAAGTACATTCCTCTAAAATCAGGCCCATTTTTTTTAAACAAAAGAAAAAAAAACATATTAAGCATGTCTAAAAATGTCACGATGCAAACTATTTTAAGTTGGAGGTGTGTTTTCTTTTGTCAGCTGTTTGGGGGTTAGCAGCACAGCCCACCATCACGCTGTGTGCAGAATGGGGCCCTTCCTGAGATCTAGATGGTGCTCCCAGCGGCCTGGTGTCCAGGAATGTTAGCAGCCCAGCCGGCCACCCCCTCCCCTGGTGCTGCAACAGGGACCAACAGCATCAGGGCTTATGCTGACCTGAGCCAAGACTTAAAGACAGGGAGGGTATGTGCTCTGGTAAGCGCTGTGAATTGTTCAAGACTGTTGAATCTCAGATCTGTACCTCTGAAACAAATAATGCAATGTATATTAAGAAGAAAAAAAGAGGAGGAAGAAGGTAGCGGGAGGGGAAGAATGAAGCGGGGGAAATTGGAGGGGTAGACGAACCATGAGAGACGATGGACTCTGAAAAACAAACAGGGTTCTAGAGGGGAGGGGGGTGGGAGGATGGGTTAGCCTGGTGGTGGGTATTGAGGAGGGCACGTTCTGCATGGAGCACTGGGTGTTATGCACAAACAATGAATCATGGAACACTTCATCTAAAACTAATGATGTAATGTATAGGGATTAACATAAGAATAAAAAAAAAAAGAAAGAAAGAAAAAAAAGACTTAAAGACAGAAGACAGTGGGACTCAGGCAGATACGGGGCATTCTCGAAATTCACATGTGGTTCTTCTGACACCTGGGGTTTCTGCTAGCCAAAACAGTTCTTTCTAGGCAGCGCCGACACGCCCCATCCATCAGCCCTCCTCTTGTCGTTCAACTTCACTTCTCCAGCTGTTGTCCACCTCTCTCACCGGGTTAATAAGGAGTCCCGAGAATCCCCGACACACAAGAGAACCAACTTTCACATCAGAGAGACCCAGACCACCCCCTCCCAGCTGTCACAGAGCTAGGAATTCTTTGTGGATTCTGCCAATGAGCAAAGTGCCTCTTTTCCCATCACCGCCTCCCCCTCCCATCCAACTATATAAAAACCAGAAACAGTCGGTGCGTGCCCCTCCGCTCTGGTCCAAGGCTATCCGCGAGAGCGTCTCCACCTTGGCCATGGCAAGTGAGAAGTCCTTATTCTCAGGTTGGGACACACACAGTGAAACCAGCCTGTGTTTCCCCCACAGATGTCTACACTTCTTCATGTGCTGCATCGATCCCGGTCAACAATGAAAAAGGCAAACCCTAAATCTTTTCACGCCTTCTGGGTCTTCAAGCAGATTCTCCAGAGAGGCCGCCCATTTGGCTGTGCTCTTGGGGTTCTGCTGGCTACTGCTCGAACTCCCGTCGCTGCCGTGGATGTCTGCAAAGCAAAGTTCAGACTGTGTATGTGGTCCAAAGATACTTCCATGTAAAAATATCTGCAAATAACGGTCATCGTCATCACCACTGTGGCTAATACAGGTTATGTGGCAGAATCTATTCCAGGCATTTAACACAGGGAACTCGTTCTAGTCCCGATGATAACCTTAGGAAGGAGGCACTGCCATTTCCTCCATCTTACAGCTGAGGGAAACTGAGGTGCAGAGCAATGACAAGAGGGCCGTGTCCTTGCCCACCACTCTCCACCCATCCTTCCCCCACCCAGGGTCCTCTGGCCAACCCTCAGGCAGCCTTTGAGTCTCACTCAGACCATCCTCCCCGGGACCCTGACACAATGGCAGCTGCTTTCCCATTACACTTTGTGCACAGTCTTGTAATTACCATGCTGTCTCGTGAGGGGATTTGCACGACTGACGCACTAGTCTGAAAGCTTCTGCGTATCTTTCTGTTGTATTGGCAATATGTAGCTCATTGCTTGGCACATGAATAAAAGTTTGCACCAGGGTTGGGCCAAGGGTGGGAAAAGGGAGACACTGCCTACAGGTGCAAGGTTTCAGGGGGTTGCTAAAAAACTCAGGCATCAAGATAAATGGTATTTTCATGCAAATTTTGAGAAATCAAAATATGCAAAGAATTCCATAACATGGGGCACCTGGGTGGCTCAGTTGGTGAAATGTCTGCCTTCGGCTCAGGTCATGATTTTGGGGTCCTGGGATTGAGCCCCATGTTGGGCTCCCTGCTCAGTGGGGAGCCTGCTTCTCCCTTTCTCTCTGCCTCTCAACCAGCTTGTGCTCTGTCAAATAAATAAAATCTTAAAAAAAAAAGAATTCCATAACAAACAAAATACCAAAATTGTAAATAAAGACAGGATCGGTATTACTTTTTCCTTTGCCTCCAATATGGCTCAGCATCACACCGTTACTGTGTGTGTAGATTGAATGAATGACTCTTTGTACCCGCACATCTGCTGCCTTCTCTTCCTCAAGACACCTGAAAAGTCTCTTGACTAAAGTAAAGGGGACAGGGGACCTCCAACTAACACACTCTGACTACTTGCCCACAAGGAAGTGACAACACAACACGCCTCATTCTACAGAATTTGGTCCCTTCCTGGAGTCAAAGGAAAAAACCATGGAATGTCACTTCGGGTGGGCCCAGGTTCCAAACCCAGTTTAGCCAATTCAAACTGGGTGGTAAGGGGCAAAATTCTGTGTGCAAGATAAAGCTAATCCTCCTATCTGGCTGGTTATCCAAAAGACTAAAAGGGGAAGCACATCAGGCATCTAGAAGCTCACAGTGGACTCAACAAATGTTAGTTCCTCTCTCCTCTTGCCTAAAATAATGATTTATCAAGTGAACTCTTTTCATAGCTAATGCTTTGTCTCCATTGCCTTTTTTCATTTAAAGGTAGAAACCTGTTTCTATAAAGCAAAGTTTGAATGTAGGAGAAAATACGCTTTTAACTAAAAAATCAGCAAAGCAAACCATTTGAAAAGGATAAATGAAAAAAGTCCTATGAATATTAATTGCTGCAAACAGCTAGGATGCCACACAGGTTAAAATGTTTTTGGAAGAAAGTTGTATCCGAAAACATTGGCCTTAACAGAAACTCAGCTTGCATGATCTTTCATGTTCTATTGGGGGTCCCGCACGTGTTAATTTCTCAAGCAGCTGGGACCCTGTCTCCCAGCATCTGGGAGAACTACCTGGATTTTAGACATTCGCTGGCTGACTGGGGCTAAAAAGCAGAAGCCAGAAGCCCCGTGAGGGGTTGGGGACTGTGTTTCCATACACACTGGTGATAGAGCACATAAGAGAATGACCCAGGACAAATCTATTCCTTCCATCGAGAAGCAAACTCACTCAAACACAACACAAATGGACCTGATGCTTCTCTAGAGTGCATCTTCAGTCTGTGGATATTACATTAGTTCCCTGCTCTCTTTGCAAATGCTAGAACGGCAAGCCTCTGAACACTGAGTTTCTTCCTGACAAAGTACAAATCGAATCAAGAGATCACCATTATAAGAAAGTTCTGCGAGAGGGTTCATTCTGCCAAGCATTTCACCAATTTACTCTCCTGTTCGTGAATACAGCTTGACAATTTGCTTCCCTCCCTCAGCAGATCTTCTGTGACGTAAATACACGCGGAGACACAAGTGGGCCACTCCGGGGAACAGTCTTAGGCAGCCACAAATTTCTCCTGCTATCACGCACCACCTACTTTGCCCATAAGTTTTCAACCTTGGTCTGAAAGGGTTCCAAAGCTCCTGACATTCTTCTCAATAATAAACCAGACCACATTTGGGTTTTTGCTGCTACGCTCTCTTGCAAATAAATACACTTGGTGGATTCCCATTTAACCAAAATGGGAGATAAGATACCTGGCCCCACCATTTGATAGTTGTCACCTCCCCCAACCCTTAATTTGTACTCCAATCATTTTGCATATTAGATTTCTGTTCCAGCTTTCACTTGATCAAAGACTCTTATAACTCAATACAACTAGTCTGGTATTGTCCCCCTATTTTATAGACTGGGAAATAAAGGTTTGGAGGATAAAATAAGGGTTCAGAGGGTAAATGACCTACCCAAGGTGACCCAACTAAAGAACTACTCGATGGAACCTGTATTGGGACTTCAATGTGAAGGTGACTGTCCCTCCCAGGGCCACCTCCACAGAACCCCAGGGGCTCCTCCAGAACACAGGACTTGGCAAATAAATGGCCCTTCCTCTCAGTTCTCAGCTGGGCTACCATCTCCCTGCCATCAAGAGAAATGAAATACATTGACCCCCCACACTGTTACTGAAGGGCACAGAATTTCTAGGGCTGGCTCAGGAAGTCCACCAAGATGCAGCTACTCTCCATAGCCATAGCCACTGGTGTCTGGCTTTGGTGCCCTTGATAAAGACAAATTCCTTCTTGCCTTTTTGCCCACTTCTGCCCCCACCATCCTTACCGTGGTTATCTTCTTCCCACACTCTGATGTGTGTTTTTGCTTTTCCCAGAAGTATTGGTTTGAATTTTTCCAAGATTTCTTGATTGCCTTTCAATTTTGACAAAAGCTTTTGGCTATGCCCTTTTTTCCTTAATCCTTCTTGATTGTTATCAATATAGATAGATAGCTCTAAATAGAAGCACATTTGCAAACTCCAATCATTTAATGGTGTATCTCTCTCTTTTTTAAAGATTTTATTTATTTTTGACACAGAGTGTACAAGCAGGGGAAGCAGCAGAGGGAGAGGGAGAAGCAGGTTCCCGCTGATCAGAGAGCCCCATGTGGGGCTCGATCCCAGGACCCCAGGATCATGACCTGAGCCGAAGGCAGACGCTTAACCGTCTGAGCCACCCAGGCGCCCCTAATGGTGTATCTCTTTTCCAAGTCATGCTCCTGACCTCCAGTGAGACTGAGCAGAGGCCCCTGCATCTGGCACTGCCCTAGAGATCACCCCTCAAGTCAGGTCATTTCTATTACTCAGGGTCCCCCCACTTAGGAGACTTTCACTACTTCTTAATGCATGTAAGCAAAGGCTTCCTAAGACAAATTTATCTTAAATGTTACAATCAGTCCAGCAATTATAAGAAAAAGGAATAACTTTTTCTCTATAGTATGCAGGTTTACTTCTGAACTTAAGAATAAAGCAAAACCAAGAGTTCCCAGCTTCCTAACTCCTGGCACCTGGGGCCATAAAGGGATAATATTCTTTGTTTTTTCATTGATAAAAGTTGCCATTTTAGATGGATTACAACACAAGAAGGTAAGCTCGGAATGCACAGGAGGAAAAAGAAGTCAAACGTAATTTTCCAGCAGCTTTAAGATCAGTCAAGCTAGTAAGGAACTATCAGTGACACCATTTGTTTCAATTTTGTCCAGCTGTTTATCTTGTCTTGTTTAGTTTACCTATAAAATATTTTTACAATGAAAAAAATTTTTTAACCTCCTGAGGTCTTTAAAGCATTTTAGATCAGATTTTTGTAGGCACAATACTTATTTTTCAATACCTTTATATTCAGATTAATCTATCATTAGCTAATAACAGCAGCAAACACTTATACATTGCTTACAGTGTGCTGGGGACAGTTCCAAGCTTTTTCTGTGGCTTAAATCATTCATACCTCACAATGACCCTGTGCTTAATATTGTCCCCACTTCAGATGACGAAGCACAGATGCAAGGGTCACCCAGCTAGGAAAGGGGGGGACCATGCTCCAAGCACAGCTCCAGAGCCCACTCTCTTTATCATGAGGCTCTCCTGCCATTTTTGTTTTTGATAACTGCTGATCTTCACACTCACAAAGGCCAGAACACAACGGCCTTGAAGAGAAGGACAAAAACTGCACCGTGGGAAAAGACTGAGAAAACCAAGAGGGAATTCAGCGCAGACAAAAACCCACACCAGACCGGGCCAGAATCATCTAGCATGCAAACACAATGTACATACGTTTTCCATTTACATTTATGCTGTTCTGTGTGGTTTCTGACTTCAGCAAAAGCCATTATTTCAAAGATACAGATGGCTGAGGCTGGTTGCTTGCAGCATATTTTGTAATGCATTATTTATAGATGCTATGATGTCATATCTACCAGAGACTTTCTCCAGACATTAATTCCTTGGAAATCCATACTCAAAAGGCATCTGTAACACTCATCGCAACTGAAGGCTTACAGCATGGATTCCTGCTATTAGTCTGCAGGAAGGTCTGGATAATGATCCTGCATAGACAGTTTTTCCAAGTCAAATAATGTCCTAGTAAAATCTCAATACCCAACTTCCTCAAAGCAGAGTCAGTGTACATTATCAAAGAGTTTATCCTAAGTACCCCCAAAACTTAGAGCATTATTAAAGAAAACAAACCAAACATTCAAGCCCAGGAAGAGGCCGAAATGTTCACTCGAAATTCTGAAGCGGTTTGATGGAACACAAACACACACACACACACACACACACCATACTCCCATAAATATTCAAGGAAAAGTGCACACCCCGAGAACCTTATTTAAAACCTCACATCAGGGGCACCTGGATGGCTCAGTCAGTTAAGCGTCCGACTCTTGGTTTCAGCTCAGGTCATGATCTCAGGGTTGTGAGATAGAGCCCTGTGTGGGGTCCACACTCGGCACAGAATCTGCTTGAGATTCTTTCCCTCTCCCTCCCCCTCTGCCCCTCCCCTCCCTCTCTCTCTCCCAAATAAATAAATAAAACCTTTAAAACCTCATACCAACTATACCACATCAAACATATTACATTTTTTTAAAAAGTCATCCAAACTTAGAAGCAGAGAATCAGTTTGTCACAACTGGTGATCTATGTAAGGTTCCGGAGAAAGTGGGTCATGGAAACGCTCTATCTAAATATTACTTAAGTGCTTATCGGCTCCAGTATCTAACTTCTGAGAATAACTACCCTTCAAGGATGCAATTCCCTTGGTGGGGAGTTTTGCGTGAAGTGCAATTAGCAGAATATAATAATAAAAATGAAAAAGTTTTAAAATGATCATAATAATAGCAAACATCAAAGACCAGAGAAGGCGAGCAGGCTACAGAGGGCTGGCTGGACCCAGAAAAGGCATCATGGCATTTTTTTTTTTTTCCAAGAAGCCAGAGACCTCAGAGAAAGCCAAGGGCTCGGGCGGGGCCTCCCAAGGGCACCTGTGTCCCTGTGTCTCCACTCCACTCTCCCCCCCAGCCCCTGCCCTGCGCCGCTGTCAGCAGGGCAGTGGGCAAGCTGAGGACATCTGCCCAAGGGGGGTGGGGGCCAGTCCTTACGTTCCATGCTCTGGGGTCCACCTGAGGAGTCTCACAAAGCCCAGGAACCCACTGCCTTCTCAGAGACGCTTCGTGGGAGACAGGCCGGGGGCTGCGGGGCTCCTGAGCACCCTTGGGTCTGGAGGAAAAACAAGACTCCACATCCTCTTTTGAGTGGACTAAACAACAGATGGCCACTGGCTTCCAGTTTCTACCAGAGGGAAGGAAATCAGAACGCCAGACTGTTATTTGTAGCCTCCCTAGAATCTCTACTTTCTAGGCAAAGGCCCAGAAAAAAATAAAATTACCCAGGAGCTCTATCCTGGGGGTGAAAATGAAGACCCTGTCCTGATTTCCTTCACTTCCCAGAGGCCCCCCACTCCCCACCCCCAGGGCCTGACATTCGTGCTCAGATGTGCCCTCACCCCCGCCCCCGGGGCCCCTACGGCCAGGCGGGCAAGTGACCTTCTCCCTCCAGCATCAGAGGGACTGTGCATTTCTCGGGGAGGAGCTGTGTCTCCCCTGCAGTCCGCCATGTCTGGCACTCATGTTCACGTTTACATTGATGGATGTTTTCTGATAGATTGGGGGCGAGACAGCGAGCAGGACCACTGTCAAAACAGCTGCCTGACTGAGCGCTTGCTATAGATCTCGGCTCCACCTCACAGCGACCCGCCCAGGTCGGGCTCATCGGGGGCCCATTTTACAGAGGAGGAAACTGAGGCACGGTGAGGTTAAAGAAGGGGACGAGGTGGGACTCAGCCCCAAGCCCTCTGGCTGCAAAGCCTGGGAAGGGAAGGGCGGTGACAGACACAAGAAGTGAAAGGCGGGGCCCTTTTTCTCACAGAACTTAAAATTAATTGAGAAGATGAGACCAGGAGCTCCCACATGGCTATCTGCCCACAATGCCACAGGCTGGCATGAAGTTTTTTTCACTGGTTCATGTAGAAATGAAAATAAGGATAAGGAAATAGTTACCACTTAAGCTGTCTTGATACCATCAAGGCGGCCTTGGGTTGTTTTTAGGAAAGAGATCATTATATTTATTTACATGGTACAAAATTAAGAGACACAGTGGGAGCAGAGGGGAGAGCAGGGCTTCCTGTCAGCTCTGTCCGTCAGCCACCCAGTGCCTCTCCCTGGACACAATAACCTCTAGAAAATTCTGGTGGATCAGGACATTTCCTTACATGAGCTTCTGTCTTTACTCTCTGGGGTGTTCAAATGCCCTTTCATTCATGGAATGATAAAGATGGCTGATGATGGCATTGTTTTTAATGTCCTGACTGGAGAAAGGAAGAAAGGGGGGGAAAGAAAGAAGGGGCGGGAGGAGAGGAAAGGGAAAAGTTGTCAGCTCCATATTCATATATATATATGAATAAAAATATATATATATATATATGTATTTTTTTTTTAACTCTAAATATATCTTAACAAGATGACTAAATGGATACCGTGTGAACTCATGCAGGTAGCTCTGGGCTTGGGTCAGAGATTTGAGTTCTCTGGTCTGTCCCTTCTGAAATGGGTGGTTCCGGACAAGTCCCTGCCCCTTGGTGGCCTCTACAGCTGTCCAGGGAGAGACAAAACAGGCTGCATTTCAGGGGCAGAGAGGGAGGGAGGCAGGAGGCTGGGGAGAGTGGCCCTGCTGGGGCAGAGGGGGACCTAGCTGTGGGAGAAGACAGGACAGAGGACACCCTCGGATGCAAAGGGGCAGAAGTGGGAATGCGCAGCCCCCCACAGGCAGAGTGAGAGCCGGGGGGCTGGGCCTGGGAGAGAAGGCAGGCCCGAGGAGGGGTCCCTGAGCGCCGCACAGAGGGGACAGCACAGCTGACCCGCAGACCCTTGGCAAGGCCCTGGAGGGATGGGAACTTGCTTAGAAGGGAAATGAGTCCCCGGAAGTCTGCAAGGGTCTGTTCCCCCCGCAGGGGATGCCTCCTGACAGCTCTTATCAGGGAGCTGCTGCTGTCGCCTGCCCGGGGCCCCCTCTGCCCCCACCGCCCCTCTCGGGCTGCAGCAGAGGAGAGCTATCTGGGGGAAGCAGAAGACAACCAGCAAGAGGAAATTTAGTACAATTTAAACAGCAACTTTCTGAGCCTGGAGCCCTGGGCCGAGGGGATTACTCAAGCGCATGGAGGATGCGCCTCAGTCCACCCAGGAAGCCCCAGGAAATGGCCCACCAGGCACCTGCCAGGTTCGCCAAATCTCTAACAGTGCGGGAAGGAGATGTCAATCACATACAAAGTCAATGAAGGCAAATAGAGCTCCAGTAGCCCCTGACACCCACCCGTCTAGAGGGTGCCCTTGGTGGCATTCAGAGCTGGTGGCATTCAGAGCTGACACCACGGACTCAGTCGGCTCGTGGGCTGACCACACTGGTCTTAAAACAACACCCCTCAGCCCAGCCCGGCCTCTCTGTCCTTGAGCTGCTCTCCCTGAAACCACAGGATGGCCGTGATGTTCCGCAGAGACAGTTTCCCCAGAGGCCAAGACTGCCCCGCTGCTGGGTTGTTAAAACAAAGACATTAAGTTGCTATGTTGACTGTCATCTTTAAATAAAAACTTAAGCCCAGCAATAAATCCGAAACTGGTCCCAAGGGTTTAATGGGATAATGTACAACAGACCCCCTCCACGGGTCGCCCCTCAGTCTGCTCGCAGCGGGAAGGTTGTGGCTTTGGCTTTGCTTTCCAGGTGAGCGGCATCACGATTACCATCAACAGTGTGAGCCGTTGTGGGGGGCGAGGAGGTGGGCAGACAGACTTCAGTGGCATAAGAATCAACCTGGGAACTTATTGAAAATGCAGCTTACTCTCCCTCCCACCTCGGGTCCCCAAGACTGAGTCAGTGGGTCCAGGTGTGGCCTGGAAAGCTGCATTTTATCCAACCCCTTCGCACCCCCAGTGGGTTCATGAACACACTTTGAGAAATCTCCAAAAGGAAAAACAAGGGAATTGCACTTTGAACCTTGGAATTAGGGGTTAGGAACTCCAAACTCTGAGCTTGAAGACATGGTCTCCAATAAGGTTTTGCTGAAAAGCAAGAGAAGTCTAGACAGTAGAAGGTTCTGGGAGGCAGGACTGCGGCTGGGTCCATATCAGGAGTCTGCAGGGCTGGATCCAGCACTGGTGGGGCTGGAAGCTTATATAATTTGGAGAGCCAGTTTAGGAAAAATAATTCGGAGTTACCAAATAAAAGTGTAGTACAGGGTCCCATGGATCACTTGGCTAGCTTCCCAGTACCTCTGCCTCGGGGCCCACGTTCCCTTTCTCACTTGACTCCTTTTCTCACTGCTGGATGGTGATGCCCAAATGGCAGGGCCTCATTTGCCCTTTCCCGTCAGTGGGGTACACTTTAAACCTAAAAATCCAATGGCGTTTGGGCTCTTGGAGGCCAGGCACCCAATACCAATCCATGATGCTTAGCTACTAATCTTTCTGTCACCTAATCCCATGTCGTAAGGCTGAAAAGTGGCTGCCCCCAAAGAGGTACACTTCACGAGTGTCCCCAAATTGCCCCAGTCTTTCTGGGGTACAACCCTCACCCATATAACACCCCCCAAACCAGGGATGCTCTAAAACGATGCAAAGCAATGAATAACCAGGCAGAGATGTTCAGAGCAGCTCTGTTTATAATACGAAAGGGGGAAACCAACCGTTATTACTCATTTATTACGTGCCAGGCATTGCACTAGGGACTTCATATGTTCTGATGTGTCTAATCCCAGGACTCTATGAAACCCACTTTATAGATGGGAAAACAGACACAGAGGTATGTCAGTAAACCAGCTCTCGTAGAAAAAAAAAAAAAAAAAAAGCTTGATCTTTAGCATTTGCCCATTTCCATGGTAAAAATATCCACCAACAGCCAATTTCAAGCTATCTGTGATTTAGCACCCAGTTCTCAAATTTCCCAATAATTTAGCAATTGGCTCAGAGGTCAGGAACTTGCCCAAGGTCACTGAATGATAGAGTCAGGGTGGGAACCAGGAGTTGAACTTGAGTCCAGGCTCTGACTACAGCTCCACAGGCCTGTGAAGAGCCACCAAGAGGGAATGGCTAAAAGGAACATCTGAAGCAATCCTTTGACCCACAGACAACACAGCAAGATATACAAAGCCCATGACACAAATATAAGCTCTTTACAATGACCCTATGAAGTCCTACTTTATTAGGGGTGTCCTGAGTATTAACACAATGATTTGCATCAGTTGATGGATGGGAAACCAGCTCCCTTTAAGGGCTCACAGAGGGATAGCTGTTTTATTCCCATCTTGCAGATCCTCATTCGCACAGACTCGAAGTTTTCACAGTGGTGGAGGTGGGATTTGGTCCCAGCCGGTCTGGTCCCAGTCCATCCTCTTAACTGCAATGTCCCTCATAAAATATGATATTCAGGGAAAACAGGACACGGACCAACATGTCCAGACTCCTAGCACTAGGAAGAAGTGAGTCTGCGAGTGGAAGGCAGCAGAAAAGCCTCTGAACTCCACAGTCAGGCCAACGCGGGTTTCAAAGATTCTCCATCACTCCCTAAGTGTGACTTGGGGCGGGTTACCTAACAGCTGCCCGCTTCAGTTCCCTCTTCTGGAAAGTTGCCTTAACAGTACCTATCTCACAGCCTTGCCCCTAAGGGTGGAGAGAGAACACAGAACTGAGTGAACAGAGACCTGGGCCCACATTAAGAGCTCAAAGGAGCAGAGCCATAATTGTGAACGAAAAGGGTAAGGTGGTTGGCATCCAAGGCACGGTCTCATCTTCACCGTGGATTCTTTGTCCTATCAAATTGCTCCATATTGTGGCTCAGCCTGGTCCATTGTGACAGCCAAGCCGAGTCCACGGTAAGGTCAGCGCTCCCCTGGCGCGGACTACAGATGTGCCTTCTCCACCCTGGTGTTCACCCTCCTCGGCGGCCCCACATTTCGGCCCCGCAGCGCAGAACTGAAGGCGCCGGGCGGCCGGGGCCCCGCTGCCAGTCCGATCCCGGGGGTCCAGCCCTGCCTGCTCTGGGCGCCGCGCGGGCATCATTCGCACCAACATCCCGCAGCGGAGGGAGGCAGAGAACTGCAGACGGGAAGGAGCCCGCGCGACTTTCTGCTTTCGGATCTAGAGCCCGTACTCCCTCCAAAGTTTGGGGGTGTATGGGATCTCCTTTCTTCTCCCAGACCATCACTAAAAAGAAAACTCCTGTTGTTCCCCCTTTGCTCCAAACTTCCCGTCGCAGCGCCGCTCGGGGCTCTGCGCTCCCGCCGCGGCTGCGACCGCAGGGACGCCGGACGGAGCGAGGAGAAGTGGCGCGGTCCGCGGGGACCCTCGCCGGTGGCATCGCCAAGCCGCGCCCGAGCACAGGAGGGAGGGAAGGATGCCCGGGACCCTGGGCGGGCAGCGTCGGCCGAGGCGGCTCCTCCGGGCGCCCCGATCCCCAGCCCGCGGGGCCGGGAGCCGCTTACCTGACGGCGGCCGCTTCCTGCTGAGCCGGCTCACGGCGCGGTTAAACATCGCCGCGGTCGCCCGGGGAGGAAGGAGGAGCAGCCGGGCGGCGCGGCAGCTGAGCCGGAGGACGGCGAGGAGGAGGAGGCCGAGGAGGAGGAGGAGGAGCCCGCTCAGCACCGCCCCGGCGCGCCCGCGCCCGCCCCCGCCCCGCCGCCCTCCCCACCGCCGGGCGCCGCGTGGCGCGCTCCGTGCGCCCTGCCCGCCCGCGCCGGCGGGGGCCCCGCAGTGCAGCCTCGGGGGCCCGGGCGGCCCAGGGCGGCCCCGGGTGCCCCAACGCCGAGGCCCGGCCCCGCGCTCGGGATGGAGGGCACTGGCCTGGAGGGAGCCCGCGCCGCCCGTGGCTTAGGAACCCTGCCCGGGCACCCGTGCGCCCCGGGGGGCCCCCGCCGCCCCCACGAGCTCGCCAAGGCAGCCGCCCCGGGCCCCGCCCCGCCCGCCTCGAGACTCGGCGTCCATCCCGGCCTCCCGCCCTCTTCCTGCAGCCGCGAGAAACGGGCACGGCGCCGCGGGCGCACCGCGCTCCGTGGCTCCGTGCGCCTTCGCGAGGCGGCAGGCCGGGGTCCCCTCCCGCTACACGGACGCGGACGCCGAGGCCTCGAGGTTCTGCAAAACCCGGACGCGGCCCACGGCCTTCGCCTCCTCGCCCCCGGGATCCAGGATCCCCGCGGGCCCGGACCTGCCCGCCCCTCCACGAAAGCCGGTGGGGCACGGCCAGGGTCCGGGCCGCGGGGAGCGAGCCGAGCTGCGCTGCGCGGGCGCCGGGAGAACTTGGATGCCTTCTCCCCGTGGCCCGGAGGCTCCAGGGGCCTGCCTCGGTGGAATTCTGCAGGAACCCTTAGGGTTCCAGCGCCGAGAGATGCCTCTGCCCCGCACAGCGACTTGTTGGGGACACTTCTCTAACTTTGGGGACACGTGGCGCAGCTTCCGGCAGGGCCTTTAGCTCAACTCTCGGAGTCACTCAGGTCCACACTGCGCTCCGGCTTGATTTCTCCTCTACCGCCACCAGTCACCTGCTCAGCGCGGCGCGCCCCGCCCCCCTACCTATTGTCTCATTTCTGTGCAAAACAGCCCCCAAGGGGGTGTCATTAGCCTCATTTTCTTGAGCGTTCGGTTTGCGAAGAATTGTCTTTCTGGAGAGTCTTATTTTTCTCCTTGTGTATCTGGCTTTGTCTCCAAATTGGTCTTTTATTTTTAGCTGTGCTAATTGCTATTTTTCTAAACCGCTCCCCAGTCGTCGGGCCCTGCCACCCATCCTTTTGCAGTGTTTTCTCTAGCTGGCACTTTCTTTTATATCTTCTATTCTGAGCGGCCCGTTCTGCTCATTTTTTCTCCTTCCTTCTACCCACCCGCTCCGTCCCAATTCCACCCCATCGCTGGCCTTCTGTGCTTCTTGTTTCTGGCCCTACCCTTGCCCTCTCAAAGCCACTTTTCCCCCGAGTATTTCTGAGCACCCACTCTCCCCTCCTGCCAGGAGAGCTTTTTCTGGCTCCTGAAGATAGTGAAGATTACGGGGGTTTTGAGCTTCCCTGGAGGATGGTCACTACGGGGACCAGGAACAAACTTAGAACCCAGCAGAAAAGCTCAATTTAAAAAACGCCTCCTCCTGTCCTTGGCCTACTCTGGGGGTGGGCTCCCCACCTGCTTCCGCACCCTTTTTTTTTTTTTTTTTAAGATTTTATTTATTTATTTGACAGAGAGACATAGCGAGACAGGGAACACAAGCAGGAGGAGTGGGAGAGGGAGAAGCAGGCTTCCCGCCAAGCAGGGAGCCCGATGCGGGGCTCGATGCGGGGCTCGATGCGGGGCTCGATGCGGGGCTCGATGCGGGGCTCGATGCGGGGCTCGAT
>NW_023270265.1:42535648-42675062 GCF_011800145.1 Mirounga leonina
CGGGGCTCGATGCGGGGCTCGATGCGGGGCTCGATGCGGGGCTCGATCCCAGGACCCTGGGATCATGACCTGAGCCGAAGGCAGACGCTTAACGACTGAGCCACCCAGGCTCCCCTGCTTCCACACCCTTTGTAACATGCTGCAACCACAGGCAGCAGCTTCCTCCGATGTAAGAGCAGGGCTTTGAAACTCAGGCAGAGTCCTGGATCCAAATGAGGTTGCTACATTCTCGAAGCAATGCCGAGGGTATCTGTGCCGTGGATCTCCCCAGAAAACCGTCCTAGAGACCAAATTACAGGTAAAATGACAGGTAATCCTAACACAGGAAACAAGAAGACTGGCACAGTGGGTAAGTATCAGGCATAGCTAAATATGCCAGTTGCCAGGTCCAGCCCCACAAGTGTCCTGAAATGCCCTGGGGTGGCCTAAGACATACCCATGAGTGCCTCCTGAGCTAAGAAGGCGGCTAGGCCTTTCTGAAATAGGAGGAAAATAGCCCAGCTTCAAACCACTTTCACGGTCCTCTTAGCGTATCAGATGGTGAGTTCAAAAATAAAGACCATGGTCAAGGTTTAATGTACACAGTTTAGAATTTCTGCTTCGGAACATTAAGAGACTGTCTGGGTGAAGTTGTTTGAAATATCTGTTTTAAGTGTCTAAAGATCCAAAAGTCAGTTTTCAACAGGCACTGTAGAAAAGACCAAATATACAAGTATAGAGCTTCAGGGTTCCTAAAGCTTGCCAAAAGAACACACACACAATTAAGTTCTGCCTGCAGTTTGCATGTGGGCTGACAGTGCCCACCATCCAGATAGCATCACTCACTTTCTGTAGCTCATCTCAAGCCTTCTCAAATGATGATAACCAGTCTGGACAGGAAGAGGACAGGCAGCTTGGCCTCTTCCTACCCCTGTTGGTCTCATCTTTGGTTGAACAATCTTCATTCAGGCAAGCAAGGAGAAAGAGCCTAGGATGTCAGAGTGATCATTGACTTCAAAGTTGAATATTTTTTGTTCTACTCAGAAACCTTTAAAAATTAGTAAGCTGTGAGTATATTATAGAGTTTCTTATATTTTATTGTATAGATTGTATTTTTGAGTCTCTCATAAAGAATATTCTAGGCCAGTTGAGGCAGGTGAGTTATATAGTGAGATAAATAAATAAGTGCAAATAAGTGCCTGACTTGGAGTCAAGAGACCTAGGTACCAGTCCTAGGCACATGCCAGCCCAGCTAAGCGTCTTCAAACACAGCCTCACAGGATTGGACAAGGAAAGGATGCCACCTACATTCTAAGGGTGTGGTGTTCACCAGCAATAAACAAGAAAGCCACCTGGCACAGTGCCTGGCACATGTAAGCTCACAAAATTTACTGGAATCTGAATTACTCTTGCTCCCCCTTACAGTGCTGCTTTAATAAACTGTAGCCTATGTGCAGTGAGAAGTGGCATTTTAAAAAGAAAATATGGGGAATGGGCAGGGTTGGTCACAGTGAAAGAATTGACAGGCAGAGAGAAAGAAGGAAAGTAAATTGTTACAACCTCTCTGGAAGCCAAGAGAGGCAGATATGTTAAGATACATATTTGGCAACATGTGTAAAAGCTTTCAAAATGTTTATACCCATCGGACCAGTGAATACTTGTACAACTAGTAATTTATGCTGAAGAAAGATTAAGAGGGGCAAAGACTTCTGGGTACTGTTGAACATCCCAACTCCTCTTTCACTGGCGCTGTTCATAGTGCTATAAATACTCATTAATGGAGTGACTAAGTGACAGTATATTCCTATGATGGGATATTTAACAGTTGTAAAAACTGTTTTTTTCATTGAAAAAAATCAGGATACAAATATAGAGAAATTTTTCACTGGGGAAGGGGAGGAAATACAGTTGATTTGTGTAGAGAAAACTTGCAGAAAACTATACGAAAACGTTACTAGCACTTTTATCTAGATGGGATAAAGGGTGGTTTTAATTTTCATTATTACATTTTCCAGTTTTGCAAAATTTCTGTGATGTATATGCTCTGAAATCAGGAAAAAACATCAGTAGTTGGAAACTGGTCAAAATCTCTATGGGGTTTAATGTACCAATATGTAAACCCACATTTTTACAACATGAGTTTTGCTGTCTTTAAACTCTGCATTTCCCATGGAGGGAGCAAGCAGACGCCAATGGCCTTTCCCATCTTTGATCTCCCTCGCATATCAAGTCACATATTCATGGCATATCACAGCTGGAGGTCAGCGGACTACCCTGCAGATCAGGAAACTGAGGCCCAGGGTGCCTGGGTGACTCAGTCAGTTAAGCTTCTGCCTTTGGCTCAGGTCATGATCTTGGGGTCCTGGGATCGAGCCCCACATCGGGCTCCTTGCTAGGGGGAGAGCCTGCTTCTCCTTCTCCCTCTGCCTGCCGCTCCCCTGCTTGCGTGCTCTCTCTCTAATAAATAAAATCTTAAAAAAAAAAAAAAAAAGGAAAGGAAACTGAGGCCCAGAGAGCTTCGAAGAGGATGAAGATGTGTTGCTAGGTCTCCCTGAGAGATTTGAGCCCATTCTTCCCTCCCCGCTCTTGAACCACTCTCCTAGGTTTCCTTCTGCCACATTTGCTGTTTCCCCCCCCACACCACCACCCCTTCTTCACAAAACTGGGCACTGCACGCTCAGTCTTTGGAGCTCTTCTCTTGCACACTCCCCTGATCATCTCATCAAGTCTTGTGCTTTTAATACCATTTTTTTAAAAAATAGACGTTTTTTAGAGCAGTTTTAGGTTTACAGCAAAATTGAACAGAACATACAGAAGAGTTCCCATATGCTTCTTGCCCCCCAACATGCACAGCGCCCCCATACCCACCTCCCCCGCCAGAGGGGTATGTTTGTTACAACTGATGAACCTACGTGAAATGTCATAGTCACCCAAGCCCGTATGAAATCCCATCTTTATACCACAGAACTCCCACACTTCTCTCTTCAGCCTGGACTTGCCTGCTTGACATCTTCTCTTGGATGCCTAATGAGACCTCTCAAACTGAGTGTGTCCAGAATGGATCCTCCTCTTCTGGCCCACACCTGATCCACCTACAGCCTTCTCATCTCAATTAAGGGCAAATCTACCCTTCCCGTTGCTCAGACCAATTATCTGGGAGCCATCTCTGATCATTGTTTTTCTCACACCTCACATCTCATCCATCAAGTCATCCTGCAGGTTCGACCTCCCAAATGAACCCAGAAATCTATGCTTTCACCATTTCCATCTCCACTATAAGCACCATGTCCAAGGCACCACTCACTGCCTGGACTAGAGGCACGGCTTTCTACAGGTCTCCCTCCCTGCCTCTGCCTCGCAGCAGTCTGTTATAAACCCAGCACCTAGAGGGATCACTGAAACAAGGGAAGTCTCACCATATCAACCCTCTGCTCAGACTGTACTGGGGCCTCCCTGTTGCCCCGGGAGAAAGCCCAAGCCCCTTATAAAGACTGACAAGGCCCCATGTGACCAAGACTTCCATTCCCCTCTGACCTCCTTTCCAGGTCTTCCCTCTGCCCTCCAACTCATCTGCTCCCGCCCAACCTCCTTATCCCTCAAACACCTCCACACGCTCCCACCTCATGACCTTTGCACTGGCTATCCCCTCTGTCTGGAACACACCACACTGGGTGTGTGCATGGCACACTCCCTCAGTTGCTTCAGGTCTTCGGCCAGATGTTACCTCATCAGTGTTAAATGGCAACCCCACCTCCTGTACTTCATGCCTCCTTTCCTCCATCCCTGCCATGGGGCTCCGCATAGCACATAGCACCTTCTAGCATAGTGCATTTTACTTGTTATGTTTGCTGACTGTTTCTCCACATGGCCCCTACACCCCCCCCCCCGCCCCCACCTTCCATTCTCCCTGGAGTCCCAGCCCCTGGAGGAGGGCCTGTCACACAAGAAGCACTCAATAAAATGTGTTGATGACCCAAGACAGTCCTTATCTCTTCTCTCCCAAATCCCCAGTCAGATGACAGAGAAGCTGCTAAACACAAAGTATATTTTTATAGTAAGGTATAAATCCACCTGGACAAGGTGTATGGGAAAGGAGGCAATGACGGAAGAGAGATTTTAACCAATCTGAAAGCAGATGGGAATGCAGAAACTGTTAAGTCAGAAATTCTACTTCTTACATATCTACTCAAGAGAAATGAAAACAAATGTCCACACTAAAACTTGTACACAAATGTTCATAGCAACATTTTTTTTTTTTTTTTATTCAAGAGGAGAGATAGAGTGCACAGGGGGGAGAAGGGCAGAGGGAGAGGGAGAAGCAGGCTCCCCGAAGAGCAGGGAATCCAACTCGGGGCTCGATCCCAGGACCCTAAGATCATGACCTGAGCCGAAGGAAGACGCTCAACCGATTGAGCCACCCAGGCGCCCCCATAGCAACATGACTGATAATAGCCCCAAAGTGGAAACAACCCAAATGCACATCAACTGACAAATGGATAAACTGTGCCATATCCTTACAATAGAATATTATTTGTCAATAAAAAGGAATGAAGTCCTAATGCATGCTACAACACAGATGAACCTAAAAAAGTGTTGCACTGGGTAAAAAGAACCATCACAGAATAACATACATCATATAATCCCATTTATATAAAGTCCAAAATAGGCAAATTGGTAGCCACAGAAAGTTGATTAGTGGTTACCTAAACCCTAAGCAAGGAGAGAGTGGGCAGGGACTGTTGATAAGTACAAGCTTGCTTTGGGGGGATGATGAAAAAGTCCTAAAATTAGATTATGGTGATGGTTGCACAACTCTGTAAATATATCAAAAATCATTTAATTGTGTGTTCAAATAGGTGAATTCGATGGTATACAAATGGTATCTCAAAATTGTTTACTTTTTTTTTTAATTTACAAAGATCAAAAACAGATCACATACAAAGGTTCAGAACTCAAACTGTCATCGGACTCCTTGGAAAGGTACTGGAAGATACACTGCACCAAAAATGGGGGCACTTACTATGTGCTTGGCACATTCTAAATGCTGTTTGAAATACTCTTCTCATTTAACAACCCCTTACCGGGGGCTCAATTCTAGACCGCCTCTACAGACGACTAGATCACCAACTGCAGGTAAAATTGTGGCTCTTCATGGATTAAAAAGCACATTCACACATATTTTTATTCAATCTTCACTAACACGGTGATAGGGGAGTTTCTAGATGTAGAAACCATGTCCGAGAGGTCTGGAGAACAGCTCAATATCACAGGTATAGGTGGAAGAGGAGGGCTGGAGTTCAGGTCTCTTGGCTCCCGGTGCTCTTTGCACGACTGCCTCCCACCCAGGAAAGAAATCCCTGTTCCAGGTGTCCACTTTGTAACTCTGTACCCTGGTGTTATTTTTAAATGTTGAAGAATCCAAGATTCTTAGCCTGGACCTTCCTTCAAATCTAGATTCAAAAACGTCCTCTGAAAAGCAAACAACAGAAACAACAAAAAGTGCATGGGGCACACCTACACCTACACAGACGTATATAAGGTGTGGCCATTAACATACTACTGTTCTGGGGTTCCTGAACATCGCGCTACCAACACCCATGTCCCACGAAGTACTGCCCCATGCCGTGTAATCACAGACACCCCACAGAGGCGACTGGGGAGCCACCACTGCTGAGACCTTTTCAAAAACTTCTGCTTTGGGATGTCATATTCTCCTGGGTATTTCTCACAGTGAACGCTATCTTGTGGACCTATCCTGCGGTTTTGGGAAACCGCCAAGAGCTATTTGATAAAACCCGTGTACTGAGGTCCGTGAGATGGCAGGGAGGGTCTACAGCAGGGACAGAGGACACAGCTGTAAAATCCCTGAGCCAGCTGACCGGTGGGCCTTATAAACCAAGCCCCAAGTGACTTCAAAAGAACCAGCATTTGGGAAGAGAATTCCAGCTGACTCCTTTTAAAGACAAACACATATTTCACATCTTGGATATGTAAAATCTGGCATGGTTAAGAGAGATTCACTTTACAAAAGCAAAAAGTTACATTACTAAAGGTTATGGCCATCATATAATATACCCACAAGTGTTCCTTACGACTTAATAAAAACAATGGACACTTTGTGAACTAATCAGCCCCATAAGACAGAATTCAATCAAAAATTTTTTTTAAAAAATCATTTTTAACCCAAGCCTCATAGATATTAAAAAATGCAAAAGTTTTAATGATTTTTATTCAGTCTCTGGTTATTCATCTATGCTTATAATCTCTAAAACTCTTTAAAATGCTTTTTAAAATCCTAAAACCCAAGCAAGATACAGTTAGAAAGCAATCTTCAAAAGATAGATCACTTGTTAAACTATTCCCATTTATGATTTCCTAGTACCTTTTGCCCAGCCATCAAATTTCACCTAAAAGCTATTTGATAACTGCTTTACATGTGGTTGTAGAAAACATGTCAAAAAAGGTAGTAAACATATAAGAAAATCATCTGACAAAAACACAGGGACTGCAGATCATGTCATTCTCTCTTAAATTTTAGCCAGATGGAAACTTCCCTGAATCACTGCTTCCTAGAGATATGTTGACCAAGTTCTCAGGGAATGTTGACCATGTTCTCAGGCTCACAAGTTTGATATTTTTATCAGTGTTACAGAACATTACATGTAAATTTTTACACCGTGAAGAAAAAAAAGCTGAAATAATATACAAAGCCATAACTCAGATTTTTAATATACTTGGGGTGGAAAAATACATGTGTGTATATATAAATAGGTGTGTATACACATACGAACACATGTGTGCACATATATATATGCATATATACATATTTAAATGGGCGTGTAAGCAAGCTGAAAAGCAGTAAGGATTGTTGGCACAGTCACTAAATGCTGTTTTTTAAAGTTTATATTTTTTTTTAGCAATCTCTACACCCAAAGTGGGGCTTGAACTCATGACCCTGAGTTCAAGAATTTCATGCTCTTCCACCTGAGCCAGCCAGGCAACCAACAGCTAACTGCATTTTAGAGACAATCTGTACAGCTTACGTCTCTCAAGAGTAGGCATTAATTCCACCCAGAGATCTAGCATCATCAGATCCAAAGTTTAAGCCCAAAGATCTTTTCATAGGAAGGAGTTACCTGTATAGCGAGGCAAATACCACAAATTTCTGGTTATTAGTATCATTAGATGATCTCTATTGATAAAAGACAAGAGAACCCATTAACGGTACTTCGTTTTATATGCTTCCAGTCATAAATACCAAAACACTTTCTTTAATAATGGTAAATCCCACACATTTACATAATAGGCTATAAAGTGCCATTTTGGATCCAGTCCATATTTTGAAGGGATTTATAGATACAGGTAAAATTTGTTGCCAGGCACCATTTACAACTTCGAACAATCTTTTCCAGCTGAGGTCTTGGAAACCTCAACCTTTTTTAGTCATGGTCACCAGGGAGTTTTTTCACCTTTAACGTAAACAGCAGTAAATTCTCCAAGTGCAAACATACCATTTGTGACTTTATAGGCTAAACGGATACAGAGCAGTTGAAGAATAAAGACTGTCATCCGCTACATTTTGCAGGCATTTAGAACTTCCATGGTACTGGATCCACCTTCTTTCTTCAAGGTCTAATATTTTTATGCCATTAGATTAAAAAATGCCAGTAGATTAAAACCACCATAAAGCAAGTTAAGTCAAGAGGAAACCCACTAATAAGCTGGTGACTGAGATCTTAACTCTCCTAATGTCAAATAAAACGGACAAAAAGGCAAAGATGGGGGTGCCTGGGTGGCTCAGTCATTAAGCGTCTGCCTTCGGCTCAGGTGTTTCTCCCTCTCCCACTCCCTCTGCTCCACCCTCCCCCGCTGTGCTGTCTCTTTCTCTCTCGCTCGCTCCCACTCAAATAAAAAAAGGCAAAGATGTGTAAGAATAATGTTTCTCAAGAGGAAAAGTATCTAAGAAGAGTCATCTAACAAAAGGAAAGCTGAGTAAATTTGCACAGAGACCCAGATTTGGTGAGCAGGGGACGAAACTGAAAGGTAAGTAAGTAGCCCTGGGCAGGAGGGTTCTCCTGCTTATTACTTTTAAATGTGATCTATAAAATTTAGAAATCATATACTTTTACTGTGGTGAAAATACACAACATAAAATTTACCATCGTGGCCATTTTTAAGTATACAGTTCAGCATAATTGTATAGGCTGAACATCTCTCATGGTTGTGAAACAGATCTCCAGAACCTTTTCATCCTGCAAATCGGAAACTACACCCTCTTCCCTCTTCCCTTCAGCCCCTGGCAACCTCCATTCTATTATCTGTTTCTAGGAGTTTGACTACCTTAGAAACCTCGTGTAAGTGGTATCATTCAGCGTTCGTCTTTTTGTGACTGGCTTATTTCATTTAGCTAATGTCTTCAAGGTTCACCCAGGTTGTCGTGTGTGTTGGAAGTTCCTGCCATTCAAGGCTGAGTACTATCCCACTGTATAGATAGACATTCTGTGTCTCCATTCATCCACCGATGGACGTTTGAGTAACTTCTCCATCTTGGCTATTGTGAACAGTGCTGCTCTAAACACAGGTGTACAACTATCTCTTCGAAAATCTGCCCTTTTTTGGACATATACCCAGAACGCAGAATTGCTGGATCTTATGGTAATTCTGTTTAATTTTTTGACAACGTTCCATGCTACTTTCCTCAGTAGCTGCACCGTTGTTCGATCCCCTCCAACAGGGCACAAGTTTCTAATTTCTCTACAGCCTCGCCAACACCTGTTAGTTGGGGGGGGGGAGCTTCCCTTTAAAATAAAATACACATAGGGCGCCTGGGTGGCTCAGATGGTTAAGTGTCTGCCTTCGGCTCAGGTCATGGTCCCAGGGTCCTGGGATTGAGTCCTCCATCGGGCTCCCTGCTCCTTGGGAGCCTGCTTTTTTTTTTTGAAGATTTTATTTTTATTTATTTGACAGAGAGAGACACAGCAAGAGAAGGAACACAAGCAGCAGGGGTGGGAGAGGGAGAAGCAGGCTTCCCGCCAAGCAGGGAGCCCAATGCGGAGCTCGATCCCAGGACCCTGGGATCATGACCTGAGCCGAAGGCAGACGCTTAACAACTAAGCCACCCAGGCGCCCCTGGAAGCCTGCTTCTCCCTCTTCCTCTCTCTTTCTCTGTTTCTCATGAATAAATAAAATCTTTAAAAATAAAATAAAATACAATACACATATATATATACTTTTTACATCCATGGTAAAGTTTTCGGTTTAAGTTATTGAATGTGAAAAAACTTGGAAACAGTTGTCCAAAACGTTTCAAATATTTAAAAATGCACATCGCTAAGTCACTGTTCCCAGAACTTTTAAACATTTTAACTTCAAAATCTTTTTCTTAATTTTAGATTTCGCCGCCTTCTTTCTCTTGAACACACCTGCCTTATTCTAGTGCCCCGGGAAGATAAGGGCGGGCCCGTTGGACAGTAAGCACAGGATGGGCGGGGCAGCGGCAGAGCAGGGACGAGGCGGCGGGAGGGTCTTGCACCCACACTGGCTGCCCTCAGAGACGTCCTTTCCAGCCACTGCCACAAGCGCCGTCAGGAACACCAACGGGAGCTGTCAGGAAGAAGCGGACTTGCCCGCTCCCCAGAACAGCTAAGAACCGGGGCTCCCAGCACCAGCAGTAGCCCCGCTAGGCTGCCAGAGAAGGCTCTCAGTGGCCCCCTAGACTTTGGGAGATACCCAAGCAACACAGTGGGAGGCACAGGAACGGTCTTGGAAAATAGAACGGCCTGTACTGCTTCCTTTATTCTAAGCATCAGACTGCTACTCCAAATTTGTACACACGCATCTATTTCTCTCCTGTCCCAGTCCTACCTTATTACTTGCCATTAAGCCCTTTGTTATTAGTTTGCAAATTTACCTCCTATAAATCCATTTATTCACTCAATAACTATTCATTAAGCACATAGACACCATGAGTGGTAAATGAGACAAAATCCCTACTCCTGTGGAATTTATAATCTAGTAGAATATCATTAATCAAATAATCACATCAATCCATATCTAGAGTCTCAAGGATCATAAAAAATACAGGGATAATGAAAGCATAACTGAGGGATCCTTAAATTATGTGTAGAGCTGAGGCACAGTCAGACTTCTGAGAACAATGACAGGCTGATGTAAACAGCCAGGTAGGTGTTGTTAGAAGCAGCTTCTAGGTTAAGAAGGCATATGCAAGGGCCCTGAGGTGGGAGACCTCCATGAATAAAGTAAGTATATAGCACACACACACAATACTAAGATAGCCTGGGTGACTGGAGCTTGCTAACAGAGAGGAGGGTGGAGGGGTGGGGGAGGCTGGATGGGTAGGTAGGCACCTGGTCCTGCAGAGCTCTGAAGCCTGGAAAGCACTTGGGATTTCATGCTAAGTGCAATGGGAAGTTACTGAGGCATTTTCAAGTTACGTTAGTAGGTGTTTTAAAAAAATTAATGCAACTGTTATAATCTCTAAGATTTATTAAGTGAATAAAGAAAGGTGCAGAACAGTGTATACAAGATGCTATCATTTCTGGGGAAAGGGGAAAATAAACGTTGATATATAAATGGATATCTCTGGAAAAATACCAGAGACCGGTAACACTGGTGTCTCCTGAGATGGGAACTAGATGGTATGGCTAGGAGAGAGGAGTGGCAGGAACGGTTTTTACTGTATATCTTTTTTATCTTTTGAATTAGGTATCAGGTTTAATAATTACCTACATAACAGTAAGTTAATTAAAAATTAAAAAGTCACTCTGGCTGTGTCAAAAAGACTAGAAGGGTTAAAACTTAGGAAAGATACCAGAACAGTTAAAATGAAAAAGATATGGTACCTACTGTTGGCAACGTGGGGAGTAAGTGGAATTCTCATATGCTGCGTCCAAGTGCAAACCGATGCAACCATTTTGGGAGATTGTGGGGCATCATCTACCGAAACCCTTCAGACACACATGTAGAACCCCAAATTCCATCCCTACGTATATACTCAACAGAAATGAGTATGTTCCCCAAGACATTTATAAAAATTCATTACAGCACTGTATGTGAATCCCAAATGGAAAGCCCAGTGTTTAATGAAGAATAGAATGGGTAACTAGAGCACACACACACAATACTAACAGCACTGAGAACTTGGTGGCATGCAACAACACATAGCATTAAGTCAATCAGATACAGAAGGATATAAACTGCTTAATTCCGTATTTATAGAGTTTGAAAAAAAGCAAACTAATCTATGGTCACAGCAATCATCAGGCTACCAGTTATTCAGGGGAGGAGTGGAGCTAGCCAGAAGAGCAGGCAGGCTTCTGGGCGCTGGCAACATCCTTGCCTGGTCTCCTGCCACCTTGTGACTGTGTTCACCTTGTGCGAGTTTGGAGCTGTGCACATACGTGCACTCTTCTGTAGAATGCTCGGGCACTTATTATTATTTTAAGATTTTTATTTATTTATTTGAGAGAGAGAGACACAGCAAGAGAGGGAACACAAGCAGGGGGAGTGGGAGAGGGAGAAGCAGGCTCCCCGCAGAGCAGGGAGCCCGATGTGGGACTCGATCCCAGGACCCTGGGATCATGACCTGAGCCGAAGGCAGTCGCTTAACCGACTGAGCCACCCAGGCACCCTGCTCGGGCACTTACTAGGTCTACGTGGCAGGAGCTCTTGCAGGGGTGCAGATGGAGGACAGTAGTGGGACCGGGGGGGGGGGGGGGGGGGGCGGGTGGAGAACAGGGAGTGGGTGGGGACGGATCTATAAAGTGACAGGCTTTTGTTATTTCCGTTTTTGCATTTTGTCACCAGCCTAGTAAGTCTAACAAAACCATCAGCAAATTTAACGTCAAAACAGAGCATTTGCTTGAAAGAGGTAACAGATTGGAGTAAGGTTTTAAATACCTGTGAGTAAATGCAAGTAATTTCCAGGTATGAAAATTTAAAACCTTTCTCTTTGACAGCAGAGTTAGACTCAGGGCACATTTAAGACCCAACCAAACTAAGAATACAGAATAGAAGGTCTTCAATAAATACTTAACCTTCAGGATAGAAGGGCAAACCAAATTTTAAACAAGACACTATTTTAATTGGACACCGTGCCTTAAAGACCAACACCATTCAGATAACCTGTTTTCCAACACTGTACAAGTCTTTTATAAAAAAAAAAAGTTGTCTTCTCATCCTCACTTAAACAACTAAGAAACTGCCTTCTGCTCTAACCAATCAGTAAATACGCTGAAGCACAGACTTTAGATCTAGTCTATGTGCTATATATTTAATTGCCACTTTAAGAATCTCAACTGTGTTACTTCCCATGGCTATTTCCAGGTTGTCTGTTATACTCAGATGCTGCCTGTCCAGGAACCCAATTCCTGCCTTGCTGGTAGCCCCTCTTCCTAGAAAAGTAATCCTCCCTAAACATTCTGGCACCACCGCCCATTCTTGGAAGAGTGCTATGCAGGGGCAGCTATGGTTCCTACCTGGTGCACCCCAGTGCGTTACCAGAGGGGTACATCCATTCGAAAGATGCTTGACAAGCTCTAGTGGGTAGCAATCACGAAAACCACTTTTTTTCTGGAAAATGTGTGACCATGGCCAATAGGGTTTTCTTCCCTGGACAAGAGTTAGAAGAGGAAAAAAGGAATCCACACCAATTTATTTCAGGTTACCTTTATCCACAACTGTGGATCCTTAGAATCTGCCTTCTGACAAGCACCCAGTTGATTCTGGTCAACTTCTACTCCAGTAGAACACCAGGTGGTGTTCTGGTTTTAAGAGGGAGACTAAAATATGTTTATCTTCACTTCCTCCATCGTAGTCATGGCATTCAACATTTACTTAACATCTACCACGTGCCAAGCACTGTTCTGTAAGCCCTAGGGTTCAGGCAGTCACCAAGAAAATCCCTGCCCCCATGGAGCTTACATTCTAGTGGAGGGTGACTGACAGAACCAAAGATACAAAAATAGCAAAGCAATCTGGAAATGAGGTAGTCCATTATTAAAAATAAAAGATTCCTGGTTATAATAAACTAAATGTGGATTTTGAACCGTATCTTAATCCCATTTTAATGAAAATGCTCAAAGGCAGTATTGAGCACCGCAGCATCTGCCCAACATTCTACCGGAAGTGTAGATACATTAATAGATACATACGTTAAAGGAAACTGAAAAGAAATCAGGGTCAGTAAATAAGACAAGGGTGTTGGTAGTATTTTATTTTCAATGACCTGCTAAGTCTCCTAGTCTTCCTGGTAACATGTGCATGTGGTCTTAAACCAAATAACATGAAATATCAGCACTGAAGCCCTGATCACCAGGGTTTGCTACACCTGCCCGGGACCATCTGTTCTCATGTCAACACTCTTCCGAATCAAGGACCTCTGCCCCCTTCATTATCCTAGTCACCACTCCTTTCCCAGTCCAAATCCTCATTAAACAGATACCCAAGGCTGAGCGGGGCCATAGGCTAAAATATAACCTAGCCAAAGGAAACTAATTAACAATGTTTTTTACAAGTTTAGTTTTTTCCAAAAAGAAGCAAGCTAAGATTACTAAATGGGCATTCTCAATTTTGTTTAGCTATGTTACGATTTATGAATTAGCTTCACTTCTGTGAGCAAAAGTAATCACATAAACCACATACCAAACAATTCAACTCACAACTCTTAACCAGTAAAATGAACTATGAAAATCTAAAACATATACAATGTTAGTATCAACTCTCAGAACAGGCAGAGTTGCATATGGCCACGTACTTCATGCCCACTTTGTCCAGATGGTTTTGGACTTTTCTTCATTGGTATACCAAAACCCAAGGAAGAAAGATGGAAGAACAGGGAAAAAAAATCACAGTTGGGCAAGTTATGGTATCGACTGGTTGTTTATAGCAAAACCTGGTTTACCTCGAAAATGCAATTCTCCAGTATCACCTGGGAACTAGGCTCTTTGCAAATGCCCAATAGTTCCCCAGAACGGAGCAGAGTCAAAACAGGAGATCTGCAGGCGAGCTGAGTCCAGCTGCCAAGACCAACTGGACAGCTCCACCACGTGAGGTTCCTTTCCAACATGCCGCTAGCCTGCCTCTCCACTAGCAGCCAGCAGACAGCACTCCAGCTCCATTTGTCTGGCAGACCTTCCAAGCTGACTTCAAAATACTAGAATATGGGGATCATTTCCCAGAGGAACACTTCAGGGAAACAATGGTTAGTGAATCGCAAAAAACACAATTTGGAAAAGTCAAAATTTAGCATCTGTATTAGAACTGAGTTAGAACATTAAGGAAGTCATTTGACACATACCTTTTGTTAATTGTTACTCTCATTGACATTCTTGTTTAAAAACCAAACTGTGAATGCTATGTGGATTAAGCTCTCTCTTCCCTCAAATAAAATCCTAACTAGATCAAAAAGTCAATTACCATTAGTGCCCTGACTCTTTTGCCCAAGATTACAAAACCCACCCCCCAACTATATATACTTCCCTGCCCCTCCTCTATTTCCTAGATATAAACTGAACTTCCTTCACATTTAGGCCATTTAAAAACCAAAAGTCATTCTTGCCCCCAAAAGAGATATTTACACAAAGTACCTTGGGAATTAGTTTCCAGCCTCTGTACTAATTGTCAAAGTAGATCCATTTAAGTAGACTGGAGCCCACATTTCATATTAACCTGTACTAATTAACACATTTGTTTGAAGTTGTAATTATTCACATAATTTCGTTTCAAAATAGAATAGATGGCAATCTAATTCAATAGTAACCTACTTGGACATGGTAAGTAGGACACTTTATTCCTACACATAGAATTCGTATTTAACAAAACCTGCTCACTTGGACCACTTAACAGAAGGCTTACATAAACTAAAGTCTAAATCATTTTCGCATCTTTCCAATGCATACTAAAAATGCAATTTCGACGTTCAAAATGTATTAAGTAGGAGTCCAAATGCTGATCTTTAACAAACAGGAAGATTTAATTTGGGCATGCCGCCTAGAAAAGTGTCTATAGATAAATTCTTTTCCTGTTTTTTTTCTATTTTGTTGAGTGCAAACTTTACTCACAGATACTACCAAAGATCAACCTAGACATGGTAAAGCAATGGTTTCCATTACCCGGGGACTCTAAATTAATGAAATTTTACTATACTAATATTCAGTAGAGCATTCATTTTTAGAAGGATGAAAATTTCTACTGTTCCATCCAGAAATTAAATTTTAATTAAAAAAATTTTTTTAATTCAACAAAGCTAATGGACTTTTGATACTTACACAGAACATAGAAATAGACCCTGAATGTACACAGACCTTACTAATAAAATAAAATTGCTTATTTCATGGCAGCCTGGAAGGAATAATTAAGTAATAAACGACAATAAGAAAAAACCACTTATCAGATAGTCTAGTCTTTATTGAAAGACTTACTTCAACTGTGGTTTACAGCTTTGGCTTACGTTGGCCAGTCATTTCAGCCTCTCACTGCCAGCAGACATAAAAACCACGTGGGAATGGTATGGGGGAAATACTAGTAGAGAGATTATCAGAGCAAAGAAGATGGCAGTCAGAAACACATCACCAAAATAAATCTCAAAATAATTAAGAAATAAACATTTTCTCGCATGCCAAAGAATCTCTGCTGTTGTTTTTAATGAACATGGAAAAGGCAACGATTCTTAGGCTTAAATTGATCAAGATAGCACTGACTTCACTTTGTTATAAAATAGACTTGAGTCTGTGTTAGCTTGACAGTTGTATTTTAAAATGGTGCATTTTATTTGGATAATTAGCTCTGTATTTTAAAAACCATTTAATATGAAATAACTTCCATTAACTGAACTGATCATGAAATCTTTCTTTCAGATTGAGACGAAGGACACTTCAGTAATAGGTTTTCTATGGCGCTAGAACTAGTTTGGATCATTTTATGAAATCCTAGAAAAGACAACCAGGAAAACACTGCAGCTACAGTTACCTGCTACTGCAATAAGCTACTTAATTTACTAGCAGACCAAAAAAGGCAAACTGAAAATATTGATATATTAAAAAAAAAAAGTCTTTAGTTGTTCAAGTTTCACATATATTCAAGAAATTTTAAACTAGGAGGCATAATTGATATAATTTGAGTGTTCTCCTTATAAAATATAAAGTAACTTTTCCATAACATCCCCCAAGAACACTAGCCATAAACAAAGAAATAAGGATAACTTTTATACAGAAGAGGGTCACAGAGGACTCCTGTGGTTAAAACTAAAGTGCCGTAACAAATCTAACCCAAAGATGAATTTCAGACCCCGCAAATATTCATGTTTAATACATTTGACTGTTTTTCTAAATGGGGGAGGAAGAAAAATACCAGAATTATCGTAGTCGCCAATTTATAAAACCATCATTATTTTAAAGCTAATTGTAAGACCTTAAACGTTTAAAAAATAATACTTTGTGGGTATTAATTGCATCTTACTACTTAACTGGTAAGGGTTTTCTCATTTTGATGCCCAGACCTCAAAGCAACATTTTAAATACACTGCCTAAACATTTGCACCCTCTAGCTGTCAGAATTCGAATACATAGGACTTTTATCTTTTACATTCTTGTTAGAATAGAAATTTGAGGCAGGTTTTATCCACATAGCCTGAAAAATACCTCAGAAGCAAAATTCAGTCTTCTACACCTACCCAATTGGTTCATTTACAAACTCTGCACACATACAACTCAGCCTCTGATCAGGCTTGTCATCCCATGCACACTACCCACAAAGAAAAAAAGTTAAATAAAAATAAAAGCCACAACTCTGTGTACTACTTAAGCTGAATATCCAATTATAAATTGGTACATCAAACTGTCTAAATAAGATGTTTTAGCAATCTTGTTAAAAAAATTCTTGGGCAAAATATATCTAATTTTAAAAAACATCCCAAGATTTTTTTTAAAAACACTTGTACTATACAACTTATAGGAACCTTGGAATAGGTTTACAAGGTTTTAATCAAGGTATTTACATACCAAGTGATGTAAAGAAAGAAAAAAAAAAAAGAAATCTGATTTCCAATGACATTTTAAAATGTACTAATGCATCAAAGATTTGTATGAAATTAAAATTAAGGCTTTTTCTGTATAGTAATTCGTATAATTTTAATTTTACATAGTAGCCAACCTTGGAAGTGTCAGTCTTCAACATTCTTATCAATCCACTGCATTCAATGCAGTGGAGTGTGTTAAGTGTTACTTCAAATAATTACATTGCTGCTACTTCTATGTTGAAGCATGCTTTTTAAACACTGTAGTTATTCAATATTTACAATGTATATCATTTAAACTTCATGTAAAAGCACAAGTATGACTGTCTGACTTTAATACAAACACCATACTTGGAATTTCCCCCCAAAATGAAATGTAATTTACTACAGTTTTAATAATCAACACTTTTTAAAGTTTTAAAAACGTCTTAATGTGGACCACCAACATTCGCTCAAGTAACTCAGATAATGCTGTTCCTTATTTAGTTTGTAAAATTTCTTTATCAGTCTGGCTTCAGTTTCTTTAGGCATAAAGTAAGTATTTCCTCCAAAGCGACTCCAAAATCATGCAATTTCTTCTCAATATCACACTTTTTTCTGCTGACTTCGAATGTGGTCCACCTCAGGGGAGGGGAGGGGAGTATCAAGGTTCAGGATGAACTTATATGTGATTCCCAGTTTTCCACGATCCTCCCTTTTTTTGCTCTTTTAAAAACACAGTGAGTTAAAATACTGAACAGCAAGATAAAAATGGAATAGTATCTAAGAATCAAAATGTATTACCCATTTCTCCTATTATATCAAAATTTGTAGTCAGAATTGTCTTTATTGACTTTATTTTAGTTTTTGTACACAAAGAAAAATCATGTTCATATCCATCATGAACAAAAACTTAAAAAGGCAGAACTAGAAGACATGTGTCCTTCACCAAAGCAAAGCTGTGCTAAAGGTTCCAAACATTTCAATTTTTAAAATAAATATTTTCATTTTCCGATGTCTACTTTCATGTCTTCAGAGTGTCACAGGAAACTGAAGCTATCATGAATTACAATTTTGTTTAGAGTCCCAGCTCACTGTGTTTGGTAACTTGCCATACCATATCCAGCTTGGTTAGGAGGAGGTATTACAGGGGGAGGAGCTTGTCCTTGGGGAGGCTGAGCACCAAATCCACCCATCCAAGCAGCAGAAGGCGATTGACTTGGGGGAAAAAAAAAAAAAAAAAACAAAATCTTGAGCAAACACAAGGAAAAAACTGTCCATATATTTATCCAAAATCAAGCAGAGCCCCATCATAGAATAGATAAGAAATCAACACAGCCACAACAAAGAGCAAAGAAATAAATGACACATCCATACATGTATAGAATACATATCCAAACATTAGTCTTACATTTTTGTTAATATAATCACAACTTAGCACAATGACTTCTCTGAAGAACATCTCAAAACTGATTTTTAAAAAATGACGAATCACCTACCTATCATATATGGCACACATAGTACATCAATATAAGAAATTTAAAAATCACAAAATTCATGTTGGAAAGAGAAGGAAGAAGGAACCAGTAAAAATAAAGATCTGGGCTGGTCTGGGGGAAAAGGTGCAAAGGACCAACCCACTCTATTAACAAAGGAAAAAAAGCAAGCTACTTTGTACCACATAAATCTCTTAGACTTCTCACACGAGCCAACAGACACAAATCATTAAATTTCTAAGCATATCTAGACAAAGACCTTTTCCATGCAAAAATAAATGAGATAAGACAGATTAGAAATGTAAATGAAATTCTACCAACAGCTTACAGAGATAGAAGGACACACCAAATGTTACCCCAACCTCCCCTTTCACCTAGGTAATAAAGAGCAAATTTTTAGCACTATAAATCACTTTTCATAAGGTTTCTGTAACACTTAAAATGTCGAACAGCCTGATGAATTTACTTTAAATAGATTCTCCTAGAAAAACACACTCATAATTTCTTTTGTCACAACCGTATCGGTTTCTATACTGGAAAAACCCAAACAACTTACTCTACTCCAAATCCTTGTTGGTTCCACGGTTGCCCGTATACTCCATATGGCGGTACTTGCCACCCATTTGCCATGTACTGTCCGTACTGTTGTGGGTTTCCATAAACCTGGCTCCACTGCCCCCACTGACTATAGTCGACCTAGGAAAAAGCAAATCACCGTTTTAGGGAGTAAGTAAGAAACACAGTATTTGAAGAAAGTGGGAGACAAGGAAGAGAAAAACTAAGTAAGCACCCTTATGTGAATAGGACTCTGTTATTTATCATTGTCTAAGTTTATTGGGGTGGTGACACCTGTGGAAAGAAAGTATTAAGATTCAGTTAATACCGCAAAATAATCACTTTTGAAAAAGCATTAATAAAATAAACTGAAAGCAGCTATATGCTTTATTTTCTGTTTATTTTACAGAGTTTTTAAAGCTTCTATGTAGATATGTAAGATGGAAACCTTAAAAAGTGCTGTGAAAAATCGAATTACCTGTTGGAAGTTTTTAGTCATATCAGGAGATTCTTTACCCCAATAGCATTTAACAACATGTCCTTCAATTGTAGTGCCATTCACTGAAACAATGGCATGAGCAGCACTTTCGTGGGTTGAAAATCTAAAAGGGGAAGATAGGAGGATTTTGTCTTTTTTTTTTTTTTCTTTCAAAAGAACTTACACAGCAAATAACAGAAACTCAGTTTATAACTGTCAACTTGGTATTTTCCTAAAGTACATTATGTAGGTAGGTTAAAGTTCTATGTTGCAAAGAACTACTAAAATAACAAAGGCTGATACCTGAGGGGATCAAATAATGTAACTGACTGAAAGGAATGGGTCAAACAGAAGAGTAACCTGTAGGTCGAATTTTACCTGACAAATGAATAGCCTTTCTCTGGAAAAACTCTTATTTCCATAATTTGTCCAAATGGTGAGAAAGTCTGTCTCATAAGCTGATCTGAGAAACAAAAACACACAAAATACTTAAGGCTCATGACACTGACACGAAGAGTGATAAAGCTCCTCAGAGAAGGGGAGGAGAAAACCACACGTTGTACCTGTTAACCCAGAGGCAATTCCTCCACAGTACACAGTACAATTTTTTGGACTTGACTGGTTTACTACATCTTCAAATCTCAACTGTTTAGTGTTATCTATATGCAGAAAGAAAAGAAAAACGTTGATTAAACAGTAGTATAAAACAGATTACTATGTATGAAGATACACCTCATTGGGGGAGAAAATAGCATTTTTTTTCTTGATGCCATGATTTGATCTATAAAATCACTGGTTCACAACTCCAAATATACTAACTGTCAAAGCCCAAATTATTATTAGACAATTAAATTTCAAGATGAAATGAGTCTTACAATGCTAATAAAATTTAAATTTTAAGAAATTAAGATTACACTACTTGATCATTTTGTGACGTATCCATAATTTCAACATACACACTAGACGTATCTTACTTTCTTGTGTACTTTTAGGTGCAGGTGGTTTACGTGTGGCCCAGTTGGTTCTGATCTGACGACCACCCAACCACTGACCTCCCATATGCACAATTGCATTTTCTGCATCCTACAGAGAAAAAAGAGAAAGAAAGAGCAATTACAAACACAGAAAACTGTGGCATGTAAGACTCAGTAAAATGAAATAAAATGCTGGCACCGCTGGGATCCAATAAATCTTACCAGTACCGGGAATGAATTCACTAAGCATCCTAAATAAACAAAACTGAACTAATACCACCAAAAAATGATCTGAACTCCAGTGATATGTCAAAACTATTTTTCTTTAAGCACCAAGGGAAACTGATCATAATTCAAATATGCAAGAAAAAAATTATAACCCCACTCATTACCAAAAAGAGGGAAAGTAAGAATCCCACAAGTATCTTAATTTAATGGCTGATCTGAAATGTAACTTTTACTGAAGGATACACGGAAACTCCCAATACTATGGTCTAAATTACCTACCCCCAAAATCTACATTCCAGTAGCAATGGATCAGGATTGTGACACAAGATTAAGAATTCATTTTAAGACAGAAGACTTCTCTATTAGGATTTAGAATGCTACCAATAAAAATGAGTTTAATTATCACAACTAATGTGAATTTGCAATGAATCTAAGCAAAGAAAGAGTATAGCTCCAACCTTCATCTTGCCACTTCAATAAGATGTAGATAATTTAAGTCGCTAAAATTGGTCTAAAATGCTACTATCAAAGCCTACTTTATTATAATCTTATAGTTAATGCAAATGCTTAGACATTTTGGTACCTCTTTAAGAATACATGCAAAACTCATGATGAATTGTTTTAATTTTCATTTACATAATTTGGTGTAGTCATTAATATCCTAGCTATAAAAGTATGGATGATAATTTAAAAGTTAAAACTGAGATTTTCATGGTTCAGACTAAATATAATTTAACTTCCCTCCAAATTCTGAGATTAGTTCATATGTCCTAATCTTGAGTTTGACTTCCAAAACATCTTACCTCCACCAATGCATAAATGCAACCATGATACTTTCTTATAATCAGACTTTTTCCAGCAATTTATTTCCAAGAAAACAATTACACTCTACTATTAAAATACACAAAATTACATAAAAGCTGTTGTAGGCAACATCTAAGAATATTCAAGATTCTGATTAACAACTAAATTTTGTATTAAATTTACACTGAGTTGAAAAGAACATACCAGTTTGTTATAAAAAGATACAAAACCATAGCCTTTGGATTTTCCAGTTGCCATGTCTTTAACTACTCGGGCATCCCTGTGAAAAGAAGCACAGCTAAATGAGGGAAGTAAGAGTCATCCTCAAAATAAAAACTAAAAGGAACCACACACACTGTATTGTGAGCATTTTTTTAAATAAAATTCCAGTTAGCCCTAATTAACTACTGCCATTCCTGAACTCTCCCTAACGCTTCTTTACCTGTTAGAAAAAAGCAGTAGGACAAAAACATGTAATAAACATGCAACCTAATCAAATAGCCTGCACTTTCTAAACTAAATGCTCAAATTTGAAGATTAATAGGAACAATAGTTTCCTTTTCTAATATTCTATTGGCTAGTGTCCTCTAAGGTTTACTGGTTCTATAAATTACTGTAACAATGCTAACTACTTTACCATGCAATCTCTAAATAGTTAAATGTCTTCTGCCTAGTGATACAAAATATATGAAATATTAAAAAATTGAAAAAGAGGTAAAAATAGGAATTAAAAAGGCATACATGGCCTGTTAACAGATTTCTTTATTTTTCTTGGTCAATTCTCTACCATCATTTTGGAGTTTGGGCAGCTGTAAATTTTGAAAAATTGACATTTTCAGAAATTTAAGAAAGGAGAATAAAAAACTAACAACAATGCTAAGCACACCAGTACGAAAACAACAAATTTACACAGAAATTTTAGTGAGTAAGTTAAAATGATTGGAAATATAGAACTCCACTGAATATAGAATGTTAAAATGTAAATACTAAAATATGTATATATAAATAATGTATAATAAGAATAAATAGAAATGAGAAAAAAATCTACAACTGAGTTCCAGTGTGCACAGTTCCTTGCAGTTAGCCTTCAAGATCCTGTCCATTCTTATGAGCAATTCTGCAAAATAACCAGAATGCTATTACTTTTAATTGTGACTTGGACTTTAGAAAAACTGCAGGTCTCAGGTATAAATAAAGATTGAAAAACAGCAACCTGTATTATTTTTTATACTGATTTTTAAAACAGTACTACTTACCACATTTAAAGATTAAAAAGCAAAGCAAGTATCAAAATAGAAAATTAATAATTAAATCTTTCTTTCAAATAAATCTACAGAACAACAAATTATATACAGAAAAATGTTGTTCTTAGGTGAAACATATTCCTGTAAAGTAGTACTACAACGTTTCATTTAAATCTACAGGAAGTACATAAAATATACGGATTTTAATCAGAAAGATATATTGTGATAAACATTTTATAGAACTCATAAAACCACTTTTAATTTTCCAATATATTTGATCACAATAACATACAATGAGATTTGAGCATAAACTTTGTTAAAAATCAAACCACATTTAGGCCCTAACTAGCAGAATCAAATACCAGTAACAAAAAAACATCCACTAATTAATTCCACATTTATGGCTCAGACAACAAAACATTTTAGGATTATAATAGTACTACTTTTCAGCTAAAATATCAAAACACATTTATCATTATAATTAAACATGTACATTTCTAATTTAACCGCAATATACCCAAGGATTTACCTACTTTTCCCAACTTATAAACTCTTCCTATGAAAGTTTAATACACAGTATACATCACATTCACTTTTGGTTAACCACCAAATTTTGAAAACATTTGACAGAAAGTTGGATTTTTTTATAGGCTGTACCACCCAAACATATGCTTCAAAGATAACAAACGAATCACTTAAAAATTTTTCACATATTATACACAGGATTAGATGAAAACAAGACCCCAAAACATTGAAATGACATTAACATTTTCAACAACATCTACTAATCAAAAAACAAAACAAACCAACAAACAAACAAAAAATCACACTAACTAGGGAAAGAAAATCTTAATTCCAGTACAAGTTAATCATATCATACAATTTTGCCTATCACTACTGAGTACAGTATTGATTATGATACTTACGATATTTTACCAAAGGGGGCAAATGCTGATTTGATATCTTCTGTTGTAATTTCTGGACTCAAATCCCCAACAAACACATGGAAGTGATCTGAAATCAAAGCATTTGGTCATCAAATACTTAAAAAGCCAGCTACTAATAAGCCCTTTCAGGCAACACTAAGGGAAGAAAAACCCTATTTAAGCTCGTAGCGCTGCCAGGATAATTTCAGAACTCTTCCACAGTAAAATGCAGCAGGAGTACTTACTGGAAGTATCTTTTTTCTGGCTACTTGGTGTTGTTGCCCAGTTTACTTTGACCTCCTAAAAATAAAGATTATATTTAATACAATTATTAGGCATGTCATTATGAACCATAACACTTACCATTTATTAAATCATTTATCAAACAGGATAATTTTTGTAAAAACACTAGGCTGAATAAAGCGAAACCATCACTCAGCAGAGCTGAATATTTGTTTAAAAACTTGCTAAAAAGAATACAAGCTAAAAAAAAAAACCACACACAAGCTAATTCGACATGCAAAAATATATACTCATGAGGTGCCATCATTGTATTATCTTACCTTTCCCAAAATTTTTCTCCCATTCATAGCAGCTAATGCAGCAGCTGCATCTCTGTGTTCATAAAATTCCACAAAGCAATATGGGTCATTGCTTGTATGCTGCAAAACAGAAAATCCAACAGAAGAGTTGACCCTTCTGCTATCGGGTTGCTGAGAAGAAAATCCAGGAAAAAACATTACTGACAGCTAGGAATGTACAAGGTGAGATTGCATAAGCTTATGAAAGCCTAACACTTACAAAAATAAGATTTACAGCTACACCTGACTTTGCAGCTCAGAATACTGTTGTACTCAAATAGAACCATCACAGCAGTATAGAATCATGACTATCAGTATTAAAAGCAAAATAAAATACAGAATTCTGGTGAAATATGTTAAATATAAAACAGAAATTTATATTAGACCAAACAAAACCTTAAGGACCACTCCTTACCACTGCTCTTCACTCTCCCAACATTATTTTCAAAAGGATGAATTCTATTTATGCCTCATAACCCTTCATAAACTATATCCCATGACAAAAAAAAAATACAGAAATGAACCAACTTTACAAACTTTACTTATGATTGAAACTAGGATGAGTACTGCATAGGAGGAGACGAGATTATGTACTCCTTTTCTGGATAAGGAATGAGAATAAAAACAGAAAATTTTCAAATTTATAACCAGCTGTTGAAATGAACTCCCCATCTTTCAAGCTATCCTAATGAACAGGAGATTCTATATACTTTGAATTTAGTCTTCAAAGACCAGAAAAATATGCTAGAAATCAAGAAAAGAACATCTGAAAATATGTCTGAATAAAATATTCCAAAACAAAGCTACAATTTTATATCACAAAAAAACCAATATAAGAAATCTTTATTAAATATATTCTACAATACTATACTTGACAGGAGGTGGCAAATAGACATTTATAAAGACAATTAGAAAGTACGACCTAAGTTATAGCAACTTTATAATCTAACAACCAAAACGGAAATGAATTTTATAAAACTCCAACTTGCACTGAAGAGCTATGCAACCGTACAAATACATTTTTTGCATAAGGCTAAAAGCATTCATCACTGTTCAGTGTAAAATGCCCTAAAAAAAATAGTACTATTTTAAAATGTGGAATGCTAGTTGCACTTACAAGGGGTACAAAATACCAGATAAAATAAAGATCTTTTCAACAACCACTGTTTTTCATTCCAGGAAAGTTTTAGAAGAAAAATCCAAAATAAGACGTCTAAAACAATAGTGGCGAGGCAACCAGAAGGCATTTCCTTGAGGGAAAAAAAGTGTGATCATTAATACTGACAAGAAAACTATGGGCTCTCATACAAAATCCTACTGTAGCCATGTGAACTCTATTCTTAAGAGATATAGAAAGGAAATGGAGAAAAGATTCCAAAGAAAAACATGCACTTAAATTCCTCTTGTGAAAGAGTTAACATTTACCAATGATATTCATCTGTAGAAAGGATTTAAAGGTAAAGAGCAAGCTAAAACTATGCTAGTCAATTTTTCATTTTACTCCTATCTCTTCTGCCCTGATGGTCTGTACAGAAAACACTGGTAATTATAGCAAGACATACAGGGGTCCAATGGCAGATCCATGGTAACAATAGGCTTTAGTAAACTACCCTAACTCATGCAGACTGACTTCAAGTTTACCTAATAGTAAGAGGCCAACCCCATTCAATGTATGAACATATGTGCGCACACACACGCACACACACATTCATATCACACCGCATTTCATGTAAGACACCACTGATTTTTGTCACAACCCAACTGTCAGAGAATTTTTTAGCCTTAAAATCGGTAACATAACATAGTATACAGAGAAAGCTAGAATCTTTTTTTTTTTTTTTTTTTTTAAGATTTTATTTATTTATTTGAGAGAGAGAGAATGAGAGACAGAGAGCATGAGAGGGAGGAGGGTCAGAGGGAGAAGCAGACTCCCTGCTGAGCAGGGAGCCCGATGCGGGACTCGATCCCGGGGCTCCAGGATCATGACCTGAGCCGAAGGCAGTCGCTTAACCAACTGAGCCACCCAGGCGCCCCGAGAAAGCTAGAATCTAAGATAAACAATTATCTAAAGTAAAAAAATCACAAAACTAAGGGGAAAAAGCATTTTTTATATACTGAAATGGAATTTATGGAAAGGAAAATAAACACCTAGATATTCTGTACTAGAGTTCATACTCTTTGGAACCTTCCCATTTATGCCACCAAGAGACACTCTAAACATCAACCATGTGCTTAACCGTAATAATTATTGTTACCAATTTTTGTTGGGTGACATAAATGTCAAGACAGAGAAATATGAGATTTTACAGCTATATACAAGTTTGAATGTAGGAGTTGTAGAATATGGATATGTAGAATATGGATAAATTTTACAAATTCATTTCAAATCCTTCTCCCCACAAATGGCTGATTGTGCACACAAGTTTTAAAAAGAATACTATTAAAATAAATCTTTATCAAATGTTTCTCAAAAATTTTCTAGAGAACTCCCTCCACTTTCTCACATCCCATTCTCTCCTGAACCCACTCCAGTTGGCTGCCTGGTTGGGTAGGAACCCAACTTGAAACTTTGTGTTGAGCTCACCATTGACCCCTCTGCCACCTCTGTGATCTCTTTTCTGTCCTCACCTTGACTTTCAAGCAGAATTCAAAACAGCTAACGACTCCTCCCCTCCTTTAAATACTCCATTTTAGATTCCACACAGCCTCTTGGTTTTCTGGTTTTCTCAGTGGAGGATCTTTGAGAAGGCAGTTCTTCCCCCTTAATTCAAACTCTAAACGTCACCCTAAGTGTTGAGATGCTCCAGGGCTTAGACCTAGACCACTCTACTCCTCTCTATCAGCACTCTCTTTAGATCAAGGAACTAGACCTCATCTAGTCCCATAGGTTCAAATACCACTGCAAGCTGCTATCATCAGCACTCGTCTCTCAGTTTATCCAACTACTTACATATAATGTTCCTTTGGATGTCTAATGCACACCTTAACACTGCCAAAACAGAACTCCTAATTCCCAGCACTCCCCCCATCCATCCCACACCTCCCTTGGTCATGCCCATTTGAGCGAATAAATAGCATTACCATCTATACAACTACAAACAAGAATCTTTGCATCTTTCCTGATGTCTTTCTTTCCCTTATGTCCCCCAGCCAATCCAGTCCTATGGATTCCACCTCTAAATTATATCCCAAACTTACCTATTTCTATCTCTCCACCTACCAATCTAAAAAACAAGCCCCCATCATCTCTTACCTAGACTAGTAAAATAAACCCAGCTGCTTTCCTTCCTTCCATTCCTGCCCCCTACAATCCATTCTCCACAACAGTCTCCAAATAATCTCAAAAATGCAAATCAGAGAGTGCATTACTCTGCTTAAAACTCCCACCACAACCAGAGTAAAATCCAAACTGTGTGTCAGGACCCACACTTCCCTAGGTGGTTCTGAACCCTGCCTGCCTGCCTCTTTACACTCATTTTCCACCACTTCCCTCCTCTCCCCAGGCTCCAGCCATCCTGGTCTTTGGTTCCATGAACTCACCAAGCTCATTACCAACTCAACAGCCTTTGTATATGCCATTCCCTCTGCCTCCAACTCTTAACATAGATGGCGCCATCTTGTTATTCCTGTCTCAGATCAAAGAGGTGACATCTTCCCCTCAACACCCAACCTATATAAACACCAACCCTCCAATCCCCATCATAGAGCTGCTTTATTCTCTCCATAGCTCTTATCCCTATCTGCAATTATCTTGTCTGTTAACAATATTCTCAACAGTATGTAAACTCATGGGGAGTCTCCTCCCTTTCGCTCTCCACTATGTCCTCAGAGCTCTCAAGAGTGCCTAGCACAAAGTAAATTTTTGATGAATGAAAGAATGAATCAATGAATAATCAGAGAGGAAGGAAAGAAGAGGTACTGGAACAGAATAAGGACTCTTCTTAGTTAGAAAAGAAGATCAAAAGGCCAATTTGCTTTATGGGTTTTTCATGGTTCCCCTCGCAGGGTATAACACAAACTCCTTAGCACAGCTCCGGCCCCTGCCGGACACTGGTGCCTCCTATCCTGGCATCTTTTATGATTAATCCCATTCGGAACACCAACCGCACTATGGTCTCTAACTTCCCACTTCCTCTCATGGGCACTCCTGCTCACTCTGTCTACCAGACTGGATCAACATTCTTCTCTCTTCTGGGATCCCTTCTTCCTCAGATTCCACTACTCTCCTTCAGTTTCAGCCTAGACGCTGACTCCCGCAATAAAGCCTCCCCTGACCCGAGGCGGTCCTGGACCTCTGTGCTCCCATAGCACTTGACGCTGCCTGCTTCCACGGCACTTACCATCCTCTGTCATTTGTGCCTGTTAACCCCTCTGTCTCCCTCATTAGGCTGTAGAATTCTACGGTGCTAAGAACGGTCTTATTCAGCAGTGTATCTCTAGCACTTACAGGAACAGCTGGTACATAGTAAAGTCTAAGAAGTGCGTTGATGAATAAAGAAAAAGGAAGAAGAGAACGAACTGAAACAAATCTTTGGGCTTATATAGGAGAGTATAAAGGGGCATGCAAGGTTACACTGATTTCTTCTTTATAAAATGTTTGGAGAGTATAAAGAGAAAGTTTCCTTTGCAAAAAGGAAAATAAAATGATTGCCCTACCAATTTAAGTCCAGTCTATGTAGAGCTGCTGTTATTAGTATTTATTAGAGGTACACAAGGTGCATGGTGCTACACTATGCACGTAAGAACCTAATGTTCTTTTACTACACCAATTCCTAAACTTTAAATGTCTATCATCTGAATCAGGAACATTCTTATTAGAATTGTATGAAATATTATATAGTTTTTCAACACTCTGAGATAAGCGCTAACAATTTTTTACAAGCAGAATCACTTGAAGGTAACTATATCCTGAAGAATGACCATGTGAGAGTAACAGAACACAAACTTTGTCCTCTCAAATAAAACTCCGTTCCAAACCTAGTCTATCTGCCAAATCAGTAAGTCAACACAACAAACACGAATCTCTCCATCAGAATAACTTGAGGCATAAAATGATATTTTAAAATGATACTAATCAACTCATGTATCTCACAACATTAAACATCACGCTGTCAGCACATGGAACTGGGAAGACCTTACCTCTGTTATCATTTTACAGCTTTTACAGGGTCCAATCTGACTGAATAACTGAAGTATAAGGACTTCTGTCACATCTCTGGAGAGGTTACCTACGTATCTGTTCAAGAAGAAAAAGAATACATTATCAGCAATTTCCCTTCAGCTCTGGTTCTAATGTATTACCACTTAAGTACCTTTTATTTCATTTTAACTTCCTCTGTCTTCAATAAAATTTTTTCCAATTAAGCCTAATCCTATGCAAGTAAAATTAACCCTTATTTAGGAAAGCAGCAAGTGTTCTTAGGTACTAAATTAGGCCACTAAAGTAACACTTCAAACATCTGTGATAAAGAAGAAATCAATGTGACCTTGCATGCCCCAAAAGCATTATTATTATTCTGTATCCTACATATCATTGCCTCATCTTACTTATTAGAATAAAAATAATAAAATTTAAACCAACCTCCAGATAACTGTAATTTCTGGATATAAAACACAACTCAAAATAGTGTGTGTGTGACTCACACACGAATACCACCAAAAATACTGATTAATTATAACACCTGATCAATAAAGAGACATTAGACATAAGGCGAGTTTATCTTAGACCCCCAACAAAAACAGTTACATGAATAAAGAAGAGAATAAGAGTATAGTTAGCAAAACACACAGAGATTGGAAGCTTTTGTTTTGTCTTGCTAAACAAGATTTATTGATGATATATCTTCATTGTTTTGTTTTAGGAACGCAGGGCAAAATAATAAAATTTCCTAGTCTAAAATACATCAGAATCAACAAAATACATCATTATATAGATAAAAAAGCAAACACAAGGATGTCTTCAGAATTTCAGAGAAAACTTAAGACAAATCTAGGTATGCTTTTCACTATGCCTATTTAAAGATTTGGAATTATTTTTTTAAATTACATATTGACTATATATATTCTGTATTAAGAAATTCAGAATACTCAAAAGAGAAGAACACCACCGCCCAGAAATGACCACCTGGTTTCTCTTGTCCCATGGATTTATATTAATTTAGCTTAATAAACTGCCAAACTTTTAAGTCTTTCTGGTACTCAGTGTATAATTCCTAAAACTCACATTTGTTGTGAACAACCTCAAGAACCAAACAATATTTATAAAATTTAACATAGCTTCTCCTGGAAATTAAAAAGACGTAAGTTTTCTTTTCCTAATGATAACATATAACATCTGGAAACTGAGTACTGAGACCAAAATAAGCCTTGCATCTATGGTTACCATATTAAATACATAACTGCTTTAAGCTGGAACATTCTGAAAGGGAAAAATAAACCAAGAAAGGTAAAGTGTAAAAAAATTATCTGATGAAGAATGAGTAGCAATTTCCCAGTTCAGCTAAGAATTTCATTGCAATGGGTACTAATATCTACATAGTACTAAAACTGAACCCTAAGTCCAATGCTACTTAAATAGAAGACTAAACCAGTGACAAACAGTCCATCTTTTTCGTATAATTAAAGTAGAGCAGACCCATTGGTAGGCCACAGAATGACACACTTTTTCCAGCAGTAGCAAAAGGTTATAGGATTATAAGCTCGCCAGACAACTGCCTGTCCCTTTTTAACTCAGAGGGATTTGTGAGCCTGTATCCAGGGAAAAATTTCTTTTTGTACAAGGTAGAACTATCTATAAAGTAAATGAACAAGTGACCTTGGACTCCTAAATGTTATATTCATTTAGCCTAAAGTGCTAGTTAGCTCACCTCTAAGAGAACAGAAGAGGAATGGATAAACTGATTTTCACGTATTGACACTAATAACAAAGTCAAAATAGAACACCACTTCTATATAATAAAATTTAAATAAATAGTTTTAAATTTGCAATACTGTTTAAACATTGATTTGTTCAGAAAAAAAACTGCATGGGCATTAATTACCTTCCACATCTAACAGTTACAATTAAAGTTGTTACTGTTTAATAGGACCTTTATTCCAAGTCAACCTTTTTTGAGTGAGCTATACATTTTGGAGAATTTCTAGGGGCACATTTAAATAAAGTAATTTACATTTCAAGCACTGATGCCAAAGAGCAAAATGGTAATCTAAGTTTAGAATGTCATGAAATACAAAAATCCAGTTTTAAGGTTTCCTATTTTTCAAATATCTCCACTAAAAGTTCAGTGGTAAAGCAGCAAACTAAATTCCAAAGCTAATATAAAAAAGGCCTTCCATAACAACACACAGAGCTATCTTAATTTACCAGGATAAAAAGGATATAATTCACCATATAATTTCACCTAAATGTTACCCAAATCTGACTGCCTTTTCCTTTACTCGAGTTCAGTAATTCATTCACTTGCATGTGTCTCCATCCTTCATAATATTCAATAGAGAAACTTCTTATAGCTTTAAAAATACTGTACGGCACAGCTTAAGTACCTTACATTACCATAAAATTATGTCCCAAAATAAATACTAACAAAAATATTTAAGGAAGATGTTCAACACCTGACCTGGAAAGAACATCATCTCTTGGCAGTACCCTGAAGTGTATTTTCTCTTTCTAAATTATAGTGTCTATGCTTCACTCTTTCTCTTCTGAAGTAGTCAATATATTCTAAAGTTCCAAGTGCTTAAGTATAAAATTTCTACTTGAAGAACATACAAAATAGCAGAAAAAGACAAATAGCTTAAATTCTTGTATTAAGAGGTCAATTCAAAGAGTAAACACTTAGGAAATTCTAAAACAATTTTTTACTCGAGGAAAAAAAAGGCATACCTTAGGTCTATTTTGTCTTCTATGAACAGGAACTGTAGGAACTAAAGCATTAAAAACGGAAAATGATGCTTTTATCCCTAGCGTAAGGGTTAAAATCCAATTTGAGACTAGAAACTTGGCAGTTTCACAGTAGGCAAAAGTTCACATTGCCAAACTACTTCCTATGTCCAACTGGGCAGAATTTTAAGTTAGGAACATCATGCCTTTCGGAAGACTAATCAAGCTTTTTCAACACTGAATGTACTCTCACTCAAAAGAATAGCCCTACCAAGGTTGAAATTAATTACATGCACTTTTGCACAAGATACTTTGGCTAAATTTCCATTAAGTCACATTTTTGCTTTTGTTCTTGACGAGTTCCTATGTAAGAGGAGATTTTATAACAATATCCTTCAATGGGCCTCCAATGAACTGATCAATTTGTCAGTATTTCATTTTACGAAGGAGGCAAGGTGGAGGAAAGATACAGGGTGGGTATAAGTGAACTGACCACCTACATAAGGGATATCGACACACATACACACACATTTTAAAGAAACAGAGAATATGATTAAGTTGGCTGAGGTGCTTAATTACAGCCACAATATAGCCAAATCCATCATATAGCTAGTCAATTTTATAACGGGATCTAACAGTTTCTTCTGCTATTGCCCTCCGATGTTCAGATTATATTCTAAATCACTGCCTTATTTCCTCCTTTTGACAGCCTCCATCAGAAAGAAAGAACAGCCTTAAAGGATGGCACTGCATAACATGGTGTAATCCCAGATCCACAATTCCTACTCATTTTGAGGCATCAGATAAATTAAGAAAGTTAATTAAACTACAATAGAACACCACCATAATTTAATGTTGTATTATAGATTCAGATATACCATGGATCAAATCTCTGCTCTCAAAAGCTACCCACAAGTTTGAAATGTGGGTCCCACAAGGTCGGTGTCAGGCAGTTTAGTTCCAACACCAGATTACACAGCATGATCTCGTTTGTTTTTTTTAGATCACAAGTTATTGAATACATATTACCCCAAAATAAATGTCAAATAAGAACGAAGAACATCAGAAAACAGACCTTTAAAGGATAAATAAACTTTAGGCTCAACATCAAAGCAATTCTATACCACTTTAAATACCATCAAATAAATTAGTAATACTGTAGGTAATGAATATTTAAAGACCTACCTAGGCTATAAACACCATATTGTTTTCTGATGATAGAACCATATGTCTTAGCTTGTGTGTGTCTGCAGGAAAAAAACCTCACTAGTAACACACAGGCATTTTAAGGAAACAGTTTAAGATAAGCTTTGTTAAGAGTACATTCTTTTAAAACATACTAGCCACGTGAAAACCTAACCCACAGATCACAATGTAAAATAAAAGGATCTCCATAAACAAAATAAAACCCTACTAGATGTCAACCTCTAAAGTCATGTTCAAAGTTTTTGTCATGTTACTTATACCTAAAAGAACCCTTTGAGGGGAATTATGTAAAATGAACGCTTAGAAAAAACTATACTATGCATTATTTTAATTAAAATCTGACCAAGAAATCCCAATTCTGAAACATTTGCTTTTATCTCAAAATTCCACATTCGAAGGTTTTAAAAAAATATATAAAAATCAACAGACCACACCATGTATGACAGTCATGTCTGCTCATAATTTTACATTAATCAGGACTTAAAAAAAACAAACTTAATACTAATTCAATGAAAAGAAGTATAATCATTGTAAAATATTTGAGTACCTCTTGTCTTCCAGGCAGTGAACTAAGTGCTGCAGGGGTAAGACCTAGGAAGATGTAGCAGTCCTTGTCTAAAAAAAAACCCTTCCCATAGAGAAGAGTGGGAGAAGGAAAAAGGAAGACAGAATAGTAAACATGTACTGACATACAGGTACAACTAAGCTCAAGATGTTTCTTTACTCACATGTACACATGTCACATTCTTAGACAACTGTAAACGTAGACAACTTAAGTGTATTTCAGAGAAAGAACAGGAAATTGGAGAAAGTAGAGGTTAAGAAGTAAGTGACAAAGTTAGCTCATTAGTCTACTGGAGAAGGGTCCAAGGTCTGATGGAGATAAAGATAAGGCAAATGCAAAGATAGTTATATGAATTAAAGGTAGTGAAATGGCGTATTATTTAGCCCGACAAAACCAGTAATTCCTCTTCTTAAGGAACAAATACAATTAATGAGAAAGGTACCATGAGAATTTACCAATTATTCAGTAGCTTTTATGATGCAATGATGACATTTCAGATGTTTAGATACAATGTAACTTTTATCTTTGTTAAATACATGCTAGCTAGGCACTAAATTCAACTTTCCCAGATGCTTCCATCAAAGCACACATGGCTAACTATCAAGCCTTGGCTTCAACAGATCTTAAAGGGCAAATTTCAAATTGTCCCAATTCTCTCTTTTTGGGGAAAAAAAAGTTAGTAATGGGAGACAGCACAAAATATAAAAATTCTACAAAACAGACTTTTCCCTGAGACATTTGATGTGCTTAAGTTGGCCTCAAATTCTCAAAACAGGATGGCAAATACTTTAGTGAGACATTAGAAAAATAGGGATACAACGAGTGCAAGCCCACCCCCCACCCTCCCCAAAACGAAACAAAAAAACCAAACCTGTATCAATATTGTAAATAGGTATCTATCTTCTTTACTGAGCGGACTTTCTTTGGTAGAAGAGATGAGAAGCTAGTCCAACTTCCTGAGTACCCATCCACCTTCATCTATTCCCCAAAAAGTAATTTCCAACAGATAGCAGAGCCAAGTGGCCTATGATCATATCAATACCAGGCAGAGGCAAGAGAAAACAAAGCAGCGATCTGACTCCCCGTACTCGAGGTAGGTGTGCTGAGCTTCCAAAGGCTAGGAAAACCGAAGGGGGCCAACTTAAACATTTAATGAGAAGTTACTCAGACTTTTTTTAAAAATGCAGGAAAAAGAAAGGAGTGCCACACTATCTGGAAAGGAATGCAAATGCTGAGTCATCACTCTTCATTAGGAAAGAAAGGAAAACTCGAATAAGCGGTTGGAAGATGGAAATTCATTCATTAGATCGGGCTTCAGGTAAAAAGCAACAGCAAGATGGAAGAAAAGGTGCTCAGAAGACACACATCGAATAGTGAACGGACATCACTTTATCCAATTCTGAAGGTCTCAAAGCACAAACAGATTAGGAGGAGGTAACACCCAAAGAGCAAAAGCAGTTTAACAACTGGTTGTCAGTTTAGCGTAGGTAGCGCTCAAAGTAAACTTCCAAGAGGGGAAAGATGCTCCGGCGGCAAGAGGCATCCCTTTTGCACTTCAAAAGTAGCGGGCGCTTGGCGAGTGTCTCTGACAGCGTGGGCGGGGGCACGTGGGACAGAAAGAGAGAAGGGGCTTGAGTGGAGGAAGAGCGTCCAGTTTCCTCGGAGAGCTTAGCTTGGGAGAAGAGCTGGGAGCGATGGAGCTGGGGACTTGCAGAGCGAGAGCGCTAATTCCTCGGGGCCCGCGGGGCACGAGGCTGCGGTCCCACCCCCAGTCCCACCCCCACCCAGGCCCTGCCCCCGTGGGGACCGGCAGCTCCCGGCCCAGCCCAGGGCCCCCACAGCAGAGGGGGAGCAGGAGCTCTCCCGGGCCTGACAGCCCCAGCCGTGCAGAAAGCCGGCCTAGGGAGGGTGTGCAAAGAAGGGCGCGAGAGGAAAAGGTCGACACAAACCCCAGACCCCAGGAAGTGACTGTGTTTGGGGGAAGGGAGGGCTTCCTTCCCAAGGAAAAGGGGACAGAAGAGAAATGCACTCCGCGTCCGCCACCCCGGCCAGGGAGCCGCCGTAAGTCCCAGCTTCGGCCCCGCTCTCCTGCTCCCTCCCTCAGCGTCCCGCCGTGCCCGGGCCTCTCGGCGCCTGGCAACCCCCGTCTCGGGTACTCACAGAGTCCGGGGCTGCCCGTCGTCTTCCATCATGGTGGGTGCGACGGAGCGATCCCGGGACAAGGGGGAGGGCAGGGCTGGGGAGGGGAGGGGGTGGGGAGGAAGGGGAGGGGGGCTCCGGGCACCAGCTGGGGACAGAGGAAAAGCCACCGAACCCTGCTCTCGGGCTCTCTCCCCCCAGCCCGCTCCGGACACTGCGCTCCAACCAGGAGGAGCAGGAGGAGGAGGAGGATGAACAAAATGGCCACCGCCACCAGCCAGGCAGGAAACGGGGCAGAGCGCAGGCGCGGCCCGCCAGGTCACCGCTCAGGCCAGCCGCGACGGCCTGTAAAGGGAATAACTGAGTGGGGAGAAAAACAGGCCGCTAAGGAAACCCTGTGCCCAGTCCCGACGAATCACGTCGTCGCTGAGTGCCTGCTGGTCGGCTGAAGCCCAGCCAGTTCAAGAAGAGATCGAGTGAAAAGGGAACCGCCGTGAAGCTGAAGGTTCTGGGAATTGTGGTCCTGGAAATGAGAGAGGGAAGCACTTCTCCAGAGGACTTCTGGGAACTGTAGTCCACAGGAGACGGCCGGCGCCCGCGACGCGCCGGGTCGCGAAGAAGAGACTTCTGGGTAGTGTAGTCATACGTGAGGACGTGCGGCCACCAGGAAGTCGGCGTGCTGGAAGGAGAAGCAGAGAATAAAAGCGACGTTGAAAGGCGGGGAGACGGGACGGAAAAAACGCTGACCGGGAAATAAACTACAAGTCCCAGAGTGCCTCGCGCTGGGGGCTGTCCTAGGACTGCTCGGAGCATGTTAAGGCTCTTCAGTTGGCTCAGCTTGTGCTACCGCTCCGCCTCCGTCCAGCCTGAGAGCGGTTTCTTTAATTGCGTCTGAATCCCTGCTTTGGCTCCGCGTGGTGTCGGAGTCAGCGGGCGTTTCGAGCCGTCCCCTATTCATCCAAACAGCCGACCCGTGGTCATCAACCGCCGACCCGCGCGACGGGCTGGAGGGGCTGTGGTGGACGTCGGGTCCGGGCTGAGCTGGGAGCTGCGCTCGCTGGGTCCCGGCGGGCTTCCTAAGGTCCGGCCTTGTCTCTTGGGCGTGTTTTCCCGCAAATAGGTGTTGCTGGCCTAGGTTGGCCGTTTGTAGATTGCTTTGTAAGTTTCAAAGGTTCCCCCGTCCGTTATCTCGTCGGATAAGATGGTAAGTAGAGCAGTCCTCCATTAAAATGACTCATCGAGTCAGTGTAAGGTGCAGTGATAATGCCCTCCAACCCCTTATTTAATTCTTGGAGTGGAAAAAATCTTTGGGCCGAGACGTGCAGACTTAAGCTTGTGTTTGCAGATATCCATCCTGTAGACGGGAAATGAAGTCTTGCTTGAGAATGGAGGGAGCCGTTTTCAAACTGCTTCTGTAACCCTGTAGAATTCCCCCCCCACACACAACAGTTCATGGTGCGCTTACGTCCCCTCCCCCCAGCATCTTGAGTTTGTACCCCCTCCTGGTGAAGGGTGGTGATAAAGATCTTTCAGCCTGTTGCCCGACCTTAAAGGTCCCAGTTAAACAGTGCCTTAAGAGTTGGCTCTGCCAACATGTACTGAGGGGGAGGGGGATTTGAACCTGGAAAGCTTCATAGACTCCATGGCAAGGAAGTTGAACCCCGTAAGAGTCCGTGGGAGTAGCAAAAGGGCGCAGAGACCAGGATCCAGGGTTAAGTATATAGTTATTTGGGGAGGGAGGAGAGGGGAAGGCATGGCGAAGGGGTCTTGAGAGTTGAGAGAGGTGGGCTTAAAGAATTGTATTGTGAAGGACTTGAGGAGTTGAGCTTTGTCTTTGAAGCAGTGAGGAGTTTCTCAAGGGTGTTTGCTTTTATTGGACTTAGGTATAGAACTGGGTTTGTCATAATCCAATCAGTCATTGATCCACGCCTAGCCCACTGTATTAGTTTCCTATTACTGCTGTAACAAGCTTAGTGCCTTAAAATAGTAGGAATTTATTATCTTACAATTCTGGAGGTCAGAAGTCAAAAATCAGTTTCACTAGGCCAACATCAAGGTATTGGCAGGCTGGTTCTTGCTGAAGTCCAGGGGAGGAATGGGTTCCTTGCCTTTTCCAGCTTCTAGAGGCTGCCAGCATTCCTTGACTTTTGGCCTTACCCACCATCTTCAGAAACAGCGTAGCAACTTCTTCCCTCTCTGACCTCTGCTTCTATCCTGACCCCCCTTTCTGACTGGTCTTCCTGCCTCCCTCTCACCTACAAGGACCCTTTGTGTTTACACTGGGCCAAGGATAATCTCCCCAACTCAACACCTTTAATCACATCAGCAAAGTCCCTTCCCCCCCGTAACACATTTACTGATTCTGGGGATTAGGACATGGACATCTTTGCTAGGCCATTATTCAGCCAACCACGCACAACCCACCTTTATTAATTTAGTTGCTTTCAATGTAATAATAGCTGTGAACTCTCTACCCTAAAAAAAAGTTATAATGACAATTTACAACCAAATGTATGGTTTGCCTCCCCCAGCCCCATACTAAGTGATCGTCTTGCCTCCCCTCACATGGGGTGAATATAATCACAAATCTTCACCAATTCTTGTTCTCCTTTTTATGAATTTTTATTCCATATACGTATTTATACAGAATACAACTACATATATATATATATATGAAGTGTGTATGCAACGTATTTTTAATTGTTTTTAATATAGTAAAAAAGTATGCTCCCCCTAAAAGAAAGAGAATATGCCCACTACACACCTGTTAGAATGGCTAAACTCCAGAACACTGACACCCCAAATGCGGGCAAGGATGTAAGGCTACAGGCACTCTCATTCATTGCTAGTGGGGGTGCAAAATGGTACAACCACCTTGGAATACATTTTGGTAGTTTTTTACAAAGCTAAACCTAGCTCCTAGGTATTTACCCAAATAAGTTGAAAACTTAAGTCCACACAAAAACCTGCACATGAATATTTACAGCAGTTTTCTTCATAATTGCAAAAAATTGGAAGCAACTAAGATGTCTTCCAATAAGTGAATGGATAAACTGTGATACATTCAGATAATGGAATATTATTCAGTGAAAAAAAAAAAAGCTATCAAGCCAAAAAAGCCCATGGAAGAATCTTAAATGCATATTCCTAAGTGAAAGAAACCAGTCTGAAAGGGCCACATACTGTGATTCCAACTATGTGCCATTCTGGAAAATGTGTAATGGTGGAGACTAAAAAGATGTATGGTTGCCAGGGGCAGTGGAGGGAAGAGGAACGGGTAGAGCACAGAGCATTTTTACTGTGGTGTAACTATTCTGTATGATACTGTTTTGTGGATCCCATAGAACTGTACAGCTCAAAGAGTGAATCCTAATGTAAACTGTGGGGACTTTAGTAAATAATAATGTATCAATATTGGTTCATCAGTTGCAACAAACATACCACATAAATGCAAGACAGTAATATTACGGAAACTGTATGCTGTGGTGGGGGAGAGGGTGTACTGGAACTTTGTACTTTAGGCACAGTTTTTCTGTAAACCTAAAACTGCTCTAAAAAAAATAAAGTCTGGGGGCGCCTGGGTGGCTCAGTCGATTAAGCGTCTGCCTTAGGCTCAGGTCCTGATCTTGGAGTCCCGGGATCGAGCCCAGCATCGGGCTCCCTGCTCAGCAGGGAGTCTGCTTCTCCCTCTCCCTCTGCCTCTCCCCCCGCTTGTGCTCTCTCTGTCTCTCAAATAAATCAAATCTTGAAAAAAAATAAAGTCTGTTACAAAGGAAAAAATGTGCTTTTGTATCCTTGTGAGATTTTTTTCGCCTAATGTAAGATTCAGCCATATTTTATGTGTTTGGCTTATTCATGTTCACTATTGTATGATTTCCAGTATGTGAATATACCACACTTTGATTTCTCATTGATGGACATTTGGGTTACTTCTGGGTTTTTACTATTATGAACAGTGCTACTATGAACATACTTGTGCGTGTCTCCTATAATATAGATAGCTTTCTTTGGTCTGTTTGGGTTTATACCTAAAGTAGAATTGTTGGGTTACAGGGAATGTGAATATTCAATTTTAAAAGATAATGTCAAATATTTTTTCCAAAGTAGGTACACTGATTTACACTCCCAGTAGCATTCTGTAGGAGGTCTTATGACTGGATCCATGTCTTCTTCAACACTTGCTTTTGTCAGACTTTTTACATTTCTTTCAATCTAAGTGTGAGCTCAGTGTGGTCTTAATTTGCATTTACCTAATCACTTAAGACTGAACATCTCTCCATATTTTATTAGCCATATGTGTTTCCTCTTCTGAATAATGCCTGTTGATATCTTTTGCCTGTTTTTCTATGAGGTTATATGTGCTTTTCTCCTTGACTTTTATGAATTCTCATGCTAATTTTTTCTCACTTACTGATATTGCAACTATCTTCTCCCAGTTTGTAAATTGTTTTTTTCTCTTTATAAATGCCTTTAAAATGGTCAAATCTATCGTGTGTATGTGTGTGTCTTATTTAAGAAATATTTCCCCACCTTAAGCCTAAATTATAGACTTCAGAGAAGCTCATCCATGGAGTCTACTAAAATTTTTTAAACTTCGTATTTGACATTTAAGTCATTAATCCACCTGGAATTTTATATACATGTAGAGTAGGGATCCAATTTCACGTTTTTCCATATGGATAACCATTATTTTTTTTTTAAGATTTTATTTATTAGCACAAGTGGGGGGAGGGGCAGAGGGAGAAGCAGACTCCCTGCCGAGCAGGGAGCCTGACGACATGGGGCTCCATCCCAGGACCCTGAGATCATGACCTGAGCAGAAGGCAGACGCTTAACCAACCGAGCCACCCGGGCACCCAGATAACAATTATTTTTCAACTCCAATTACTGAATAGCTCTCCCCTGCCCCCAGTTAATGGGACATGCTCCCTCTGTGTAGTTTGGGTCCTCTAAGGAGACACCAAAATGGGATTAGATATGCAAGAGATGCACCGAGGGAAACTTGTGACGAATGGAAGGAGGAGAGAACTGGAATAGGCCAGGACTCCCACAACAGAGGTTGGACACTTGTCAAAGGAGAGAAGGAAGGAAGGATTGGCTAGCAATTGCCTCAGACATTGTATGACTCAAAGAAAGTCTTGGCTAGGCAAGCAGGACGTCCCAGGGTGAAGAGTGACCCTTAGAAAATACTGTTCCGAGCAGAAATGGCCCAGCTCCAAGAATTCCGCCATCTCAGTGACAGGCTGAAAGCAGCCCTGGGAGACAGCATGGCGTCTGCGTGAATGCCGCACTGGACGTGAAGTTGCTGTCTTCTGTCCTGGAGAAGACCTGGAAGCTATGCACTAACCACACTCCTTGCAGCAGCTTCTCTTGCAGGGAGGTCTGAGCCGGGCACCTTCTTGGCCACCAGAGGTTCCTGTTTGCACGGCTTCGTTCCTGGGCTCTGTTATTCCACTGGCCAACTTCTCTATGCCTGTGCCATTTACAAAGAGAGATCCTCCGAATACGTTCTAATGCTGGTGGGCTTAGTCACTTCTTTAGAACTGTCCTTGTTGCTCTTGATCCTTTACTCCTTCATATGTATTCAGAGCTTTTAAGCAGAAGAGTCAGATCTGTGCCGCAGCAGAAGAACTCAAGCAGATGTGTGGGTTATTATAGGGATGAGAGATTTCAGGCTAAGAGAGCTCCTGGGATGTAATTTCCATAGTCCAGGCAAGAGATAAGACGGTATAGATGAGTGGATTTAGACAGCAACAATGAGAAAAGACAGAAGGTTATGGATACAAGATAATAGGGAGGCAGAAGGGTGGGAGGCAGGGAAAACTGAGATAATCCCCATGTTAATGCCTTGGCTGTCTGCCCAGATTGTGGAGCCCTTCACTGAGTCAGGAAATACAGGAGGAAGAACAGGTTTCAGGGAAAGTTAGTTTGGTTTTGCATCTGCTCATGGAGCACGTATTTAAAGCTGCTCAATGTACACATGGATATAGACATCTGGAGCTCATGCAGAGGCCCAGACTGGCTTTGGGAGGAATCAGTCTGCAAGTGTCATTGTCATCTCATCGTCTGGGGAGGGTGGAGAAGATAAGAGGGCTGAGAGCATGGGAAGACACTAACTCATCAAGAGAAGTCAGAGGAGGAGGAACTATCTAAAAAAAAAAAAATTGATAAAGAATCATCAAAAGGAAAAGCTTCTATCTGAAACCCCTTAGGATGGTTACTATCAGAAAACAAAAATAGAAAATAACAAGAACTGACAGCAATGTAGAGAAGAACCCCTGTGCACTGTTGATGGGAATGTTGAGCAGTGCAAGTGCTATTGTGTAAAAAGTATGGCGGTTCTTCAAAATTAAAACTAGAACTGCCATATGATCCAGCAAATCCACTTTTGAATACATATCCGAAGGAATTGAAATCAGGGTCTTGGAGAGATAGTTGCACACCCATGTTCATAGCATTAATCACGATAGCCAAAAGGTGAAAGCAAATGTCCATTGATGGATGGATGGATGGATGGATAAACTAAATGTGGTATCTGCATACAATGGAACGTTATTTGGCCTTAAAAAGGAATTTCTTTTTCTTTGTCCTTTTTTTTAAAGATTTTATTTATTTTTTTGAAAGAGAGAGAGAGAGCAAGCTGAGGGGGAGGAGCAGAGGGAGAGGGAGGAGCAGACTCCCCATCGAGCAGGGAGCCCGATGTAGGGCTTGATCCTGGGACTCTGGGATCATGACCTGAGCTGAAGGCAGACGCCCAACCAACTGAGCCACCCAGGCACCCCAAAAAGGAAGGAATTTCTCACACATGCTACAATGTGGAGGAACCTTGAAGACATCATCCTAAGTAGAATAAGCCAGTCACAAAGAACAAATATTGTATGATTCCATTTACATTCAGAGAGACAGAAAGTAAAATGGTGGTTGCCAGGGTGGGGAGGAGGGGAATGGGAGTTGCCGTTTAATGGGATGATGAAAAAGCTCTGGGGACAGAGGGCAATGATGGTTGCACCATGACGTGACTGCATTTCATGCCACTAAACGGTATACTTAAAAATGGTTCAAATGGTGAATTTTATGTTGTGTATTTTACCACAATCTTTTAAAAGGCTCTGAGAGAGATTTCTTCGAGAGGATGAAATGTAATGAACACCTAATTTGTTTGATCTTATTGAAAGGAGAGCAAACAACTGAGGGAGTATTTTGGGATATGTTAATAATAAGTACACAGAAAACCCAGTGAACAGAAGATAAGACATTTACCAACTTCTTAAAAAGAAAGTTGTATAGGGGCGCCTGGGTGGCTCAGTCAGTTGAACGTCTGCCTTCGGTTCAGGTCATGATCCTGGGGTCCTGGGATCAAGCCCTACATCGGGCTCCCTGCTCAGTGGGGAGCCTGCTTCTCCCTCTCCCTCTGCCTGCCGCTCCCCCTGCTTGTGCTCTCTCTCTATCAAATAAATAAATAAAATCTTTAAAAAAAAATAAAAGTAGAGCCCATAGCGATCTCAGCCACCACTGTTATCAGAGGCTGCAGTGTGTAAAATCATCTAGAATCAATTTAGAGAAATGACAAGCCTCTGATCTACATGAAAAGGAAGACGTCCTCAAATCTGTGGTCTGACTTTGACGACCAGGAATCTATTAAGTCCTCCAGAGGTCTGGATGTGCTCCCCTGCATCATGCTTGGACTCCCTGGTCTCAGAGTCAGTGAGACCAGGGTCCTACTCAACACAGTCATCAGTCAGGACACTGCCTTAATTCCTCACCCCTTTGTCCTTCACCCCAAATTCCTAACCTTAGATTCTTCTACTTGCTCCTTTTCACTGGCTGTCAAGGATTGCCAGAGAAAAAGTGGATAACCTTGCGAATGGACGCCATTACAAATTTAATGTTTCTGATCTCCCCTGGGCCCTTAAATCCGCTCAGTGTTCCTTTGGTACCTCCATTTCTCCTCTGTCAAATATGTATAAAATAGCACCACAGGATTGCTGTAAAATGTCAATGGAATAATGCATGTAAAACATTTGGCCCAGGGTCTGAGACAGGGCGCTGAATAAAAAATAATTTTTATATACAAATTATTCCCAAGTCTTTCTCTCTCCATTTCCTGAGCTCTCTACTTGAATTCTGAATAATCTCTTCACCCCCCTCAAAATTCCGCTCTTGCATCTGCTATCTTGATGAATGACATCATTCCTGCAAGCCAGAAACATCAACCATGTACTTTACCATCTCTCTTACTCCCTATATTCCTTTGATCCCAGAGTCCCTGTCCATTCCATTTCCCCTCTAACTAATCATTTAAATCTACCCCCCCAACTTTGGTCTATAATTTCCACTGATTATAGGAATACCTTGCCTTCCTGGTCCTTCATGCCATTACTCTCTCCCACTTCTAATACACTACCCATTTTGCCACTAGTCTTTCTTTTCCTTTTTTTTTTTTTTTAATGAGACTTCAAGTGTACAGAATTGGATTTATCACAATCCTTGGTTTTCTTTTTTTTTTTTATTTTTTTTATTGTTATGTTAATCCCCATACATTACATCATTAGTTTTAGATGAAGTGTTCCATGATTCATTGTTTGTGCATAACACCCAGTGCTCCATGCAGAATGTGCCCTCCTCAATACCCACCACCAGGCTAACCCATCCTCCCACCCCCCTCCCCTCTAGAACCCTCAGTTTGTTTTTCAGAGTCCATTGTCTCTCATGGTTCGTCTACCCCTCTGATTTCCCCCCCTTCATTCTTTCCCTCCTGCTATCTTCTTCTTTTTTTTTTTCTTAACATATATTGCATTATTTGTTTCAGAGGTACAGATCTGAGATTCAACAGTCTTGCACAATTCACAGCGCTTACCAGAGCACATACCCTCCCCAGTGTCTATCACCCAGTCACCCCATCCCTCCCACCCCATCCCCCACTCCAACAACCCTCAGTTTGATTCCTGCGATTAAGAATTCCTCATATCAGTGAGATCATATGATACATGTCTTTCTCTGTTTGACTTATTTCACTCAACATAATACCCTCCAGTTCCATCCACGTCGTTGCAAATGGCAAGATCTCATTCCTTTTGATGGCTGCATAATATTCCATTGTATATATATATATACCACATCTTCTTTATCCATTCATCTGTCGATGGACATCTTGGCTCTTTCCACAGTTTGGCTATTGTGGAGATTGCTGCTATAAACATCGGGGTGCACGTACCCTTTCGGATCCCTACTTTTATATCTTTGGGGTAAATGCCCAGTAGTGCAATTGCTGGATCATATGGTAGCTCTATTTTCAACTTTTTGAGGAACCTCCATACTGTTTCCCAGAGTGGCTGCACCAGCTTGCATTCCCACCAACAGTGTGGGAGGGTTCCCCTTTCTCCACATCCCCGCCAACATCTGTCATTTCCTGACTTGTTAATTTTAGCCATTCTGACTGGTGTGAGGTGGTATCTCATTGAAGTTTTGATTTGGATTTCCCTGATGCTGAGTGATGTTGAGCACTTTTTCATGTGTCTGTTGGCCATTTGGATGTCTTCTTTGGAAAATGTCTGTTCATGTCTTCTGCCCATTTCTTGATTGGATTCTTTGTTCTTTGGGTGTTGAGTTTGATAAGTTCTTTATAGATTTTGGATACTAGCCCTTTATCTGATATGTCATTTGCAAATATCTTCTCCCATTCCGTTGGTTGTCTTTTGGTTTTGTTGACTGTTTCCTTTGCTTTGCAGAAGCTTTTTATCTTGATGAAGTCCCAATAGTTCATTTTTGCCCTTGCTTCCCTTGCCTTTGGCGATGTTTCTAGGAAGAAGTTGCTGCGGCTGAGGTCGAAGAGGTTGCTGCCTGTATTCTCCTTTAGGATTTTGATGGACTCCTGTCTCACATTGAGGTCTTTCAACCATTTGGAGTCTATTTTTGTGTGTGGTGTAAGGAAATGGTCCAGTTTCATTCTTCTGCATGTGGCTATCCAATTTTCCCAACACCATTTGTTGAAGAGATTGTCTTTTTTCCATTGGACATTCTTTCCTGCTTTGTCGAAGATTAGTTGACCATAGAGTTGAGGGTCCATTTCTGGGCTCTCTATTCTGTTCCATTGATCTATGTGTCTGTTTTTGTGCCAGTACCATACTGTCTTGATGATGACAGCTTTGTAATAGAGCTGGAAGTCCAGAATTGTGATGCCGCCAGCTTTGCTTTTCTTTTTCAACATTCTTCTGGCTATTCGGGGTCTTTCCTGGTTCCATACAAATTTTAGGATTATTTGTTCTATTTCTTTGAAAAAAGTGGATGGTATTTTGATGGGGATTGCATTGAATGTGTCGATTGCTCTAGGTAGCATTGACATCTTCACCATATTTGTTCTTCCAATCCATGAGCATGGAACGTTTTTCCATTTCTTTGTGTCTTCCTCAATTTCTTTCATGAGTATTTTATAGTTTTCTGAGTACAGATCCTTTGCCTCTTTGGTTAGATTTATGCCTAGGTATCTTATGGTTTTGGGTGCAATTGTAAATGGGATCGACTCCTTAATTTCTCTTTCTTCTGTCTTGTTGTTGGTGTATAGGAATGCCACTGACTTCTGTGCATTGATTTTATATCCTGCCACTTTACTGAATTCCTGTATGAGTTCTAGCAGTTTTGGGGTGGAGTCTTTGGGGTTTTCCACATAAAGTATCATATCATCTGCAAAGAGTGAGAGTTTGATTTCTTCTTTGCCGATTTGGATGCCTTTTATTTCCTTTTGTTGTCTGATTGCTGTGGCTAGGACTTCTAATACTATGTTGAATAGCAGTGGTGATAGTGGACATCCCTGCCACGTTCCTGACCTTAGGGGGAAAGCTCTCAGTTTTTCCCCATTGAGAATGATACTCGCTGTAGGTTTTTCATAGATGGCTTTTATGATATTGAGGTATGTACCCTCTATGCCTATACTCTGAAGAGTTTTGATCAAGAAAGGATGCTGTACTTTGTCAAATGCTTTTTCTGCATCTATTGAGAGGGTCATATGATTCTTGTTCTTTCTTTTGTTAATGTATTGTATCACGTTGATTGATTTGTGGATGTTGAACCAACCTTGCAGCCCAGGGATAAATCCCATTTGGTCGTGGTGAATAATCCTTTTAATGTACTGTTGGATCCTATTGGCTAGTATTTTGGTGAGAATTTTTGCATCCATGTTCATCAGGGATATTGGTCTGTAGTTCTCCTTTTTAATGGGGTCTTTGTCTGGTTTTGGGATCAAGGTAATGGTGACCTCATAAAATGAGTTTGGAAGTTTTCCTTCCATTTCTATTTTTTGGAACAGTTTCAGAAGAATAGGTATTAATTCTTCTTTAAATGTTTGGTGGAATTCCCCTGGGAAGAGATCTGGCCCTGGGCTTTTGTTTGTTGGGAGATTTTTGATGACTGCTTCAATTTCCCTAGTGGTTATAGGTCTGTTCAGGTTTTCTATTTCTTCCTGGTTCAGTTTTGGTAGTTGATACATCTCTAGGAATGCATCCATTTCTTCCAGGTTATCTAATTTGCTGGCATAGAGTTGCTCATAATATGTTCTTATAATTGTTTGTATTTCTTTGGTGTTGGTTGTGATCTCTCCTCTTTCATTCATGATTTTGTTGATTTGGGTCATTTCTCTTTTTGATAAGTCTGGCCAGGGGTTTGTCAATCTTGTTAATACAATCCTTGGTTTTCAACACACTGTCATCATTGGTCCATGTGTGGCCCTTTTTAAATTTATTCATGTTTTAATGAAATAATGAACAACTGGGGCGCCTAGGTGGCTCAGTCAGTGAAGCGTCTGACTCTTGATTTCGACTCAGGTCATGATCTCAGGGTCATGAGATCCACGTGGCATGGATCCTGCTTCAGATTCTCTCTCTCCCTCTCCCTCTGCCCCTCCTTCCACCCCTGCTTGGGTGCAGGCGTGCTCTCTCTCTCTCTCTCTCTCTCTGTCTCTGAATAAAGAAATAATGAACAACCATGATCTCATCAGCTGGGAACCATTACACTGATAATAACATAAGCACTTATAGGGTTCTTTTATTTCTCATTCTTCTACCTTCTCCCCACAGACGTTAAGTCCTATCCTTAAGTTGGAGTTTACCATTATTTTACTTTCTAAATTAGAATTGTAATGCATGTATATGTGTGTTTATATATCATTTGGTTTTCCTTCTTATAACTATGGACAAGTATGTAAGGCTATATGCACTCTTGCTTTTTTCACTCCTTCATACTTTTTACCTTGGCTAAAATTTTAAAAAAGATCTGACAATTCCAAGTGGGCAGCTAGCTCGTATGTTGCTGGTGGAAATGCAAAATGGTATAACCACTTTGGAAAACAGTTTGGTAGTTACTTATACAATTAAACATATACTTACTCTATGATCTACCTATCCTACTCCAAGTTAGTTACCCAATTGAAAAGAAAACTTATCCACACAAAACCCATACAGGAGTGTTTACAGCAGCTTTATTCGCGTTCACCAAAAACGAGCAATATCTTGTAATAGTTAATTTTACGTGTCAATTTGACTAGACTATGGTAACCAGCTGTCTGGTCAAACATTAGCCCAGGTGTTGCTGTGGGGGTATTTGGCAGTTGTGATTAACATTTACAGTCAGTTGGCTTTAAGTAATGGTTACCCTCAGTAATGTGGGTGAGCCTCATCAAATTAGTTGAAGGTCTTAAGAGCAAAAACTGAGGTTTCCTAAAGAAGCACTTCTGCCTTGAAGCTGTAACCTAGAACTCCTGCCTGAGTCCCCAGCCTGCTGGCCAACTCTACAGATTTTGGACTTCCCAGCATTCCTCCCCCTCTAATCACGTGAGCTAATTCCTTAAAATGAATTCTTTCTCTTGATAGATAGATAAAGGTATTGATACAGGTGTTAGAGATATAGAAAGATATAGATGTATGTATGCTTGTATATGTATATATGTGTATATATATATCCCACAGAATTTATTGCTCTGGAAAGCCCTGACAGATACGCATCCCAAATGTCCTTAAACTTCTGAATGGATACACAAAACTGGTACATCATCCATGCAAAGGAATAATGCTTAGCAAGGAAGAAGAATTAGCTAGGCAGGCAACAACAGGAATGAACCTCATGCATCACGCTAAATGAAATACACCGAGTTCAAAAGGCTACGTCCTGTACGACTCCATTTGTATGAAATTCTGAAAAAGGCAAAGCTGTAGGAATGGAAAGCGGTTGCCAGAGGCCAAGAAGAGCTGGTGGAGGAGTTGACTACAAAAGGATATAGGGAGATTCTGGGTGTGATTCATTTGTTCTATAGCTGGAGTTTGTGCCAATTACATGACTAAATTACACCTTCATAAAAATGTGCTAAAAAATGAAACTTCTATGACCTTTCATGTAAAGAAAATTTTTCTACTGAAAAGAAACTATATGGCAACACAAAATTGCCAACTTAAATATATTAAAGATCCATAGAGATTGAGAATAATTCTGTAATAATCCTGCAATAATTCTGCTATCTTTTATTTACTAAGTTTAAATTTTAATTCTAGTATAGTTAGCATACCGTGTTATATTAGCTGTGGGTGTACAAAAGTAGTTATCTTAAAAAATACTGTCATAAAAAAATGATATGTCCACTAAACTTAAAATATGTACCCTACATAAAGTAAATATGCTTTAGTTTTTAATTTAAATATTGTTATTTAAGAAATTTATACAAAAAAACACCAATAAACTGAGACTGATAAAAACAATAAAAAAACCCATGTCGTGTGGCTGCAGTTGATTTTTCACTGCTGTATAATATTCCCATGTGCACTCATTGCAATTCATTCACTCTTCTTGTAATGTGCATTTTATGCTCTCATGTACGGTGTTGCTATGGATATTAAATAAAGAATGATTTAATAGAATATTTGTCCTTTTCCTGAAAATCTTTAGTTACTTCCATTGCCTACAGGATAAAACCTACGGGGATCTTTGGGGCTATATCAGTAGGATGTCCTGGGCTCTGGCTTCTGTCTGGGTTTAGCCAAAGGGGAGTACCGGCTAGGCTTGCCAGATAAAATACAGGACACCCCATTAAATTTGAATTTCAGATAAGCAACAATAATTTTTTTAGCAGAAGTATTTCTCATGTAATCTGGCAACCCTTGTACTGGCAGGAAAGGGAAAAGAGAAAAGATTGCAGCTATTCCCCAAACTTCCCACCTGCTGGGCCACTGCAATGGGCTGGCTATGCCCCCAAATCGTAATTTGTCTGGCAGTCCTCAACACACAGCTCATCAGGTTCTAGGAATTGGTCCTTCCTCTTGTTCCATCAGGCCTAAAAGTGGTAGTTACTAGCTCCCAGCTATTATTAGTACCAGGATCCTGTACCAACTTCTTGTTGCTGTTACTAAGTCCTGCCCACACTTTTGTAAATAGATCCTGATTCAATTCTTTCCAACTCTCTACTTTGAGTGTGTGTCTGTGCCCTCTTGGATATAGATAAGCCTATGCCTTGCTCTTTGAGACAAAATACACAGATCTTTCCCCTCTTTTTTGGCACTCCCACAGCAATTTAAGTATACCTTTATAAGTCCTGGAAGGAACCAGAGTATGGGACTCTCTCTCAGGCCCAACGCGCCAGATCCAGTTAAGCCCCTCAGACTTTTTCTGCTAGTTGGTCACTATTCTCTCCTTTGGGGTGGGATCTCCTACCTTGCTTTCCTCTCTGCACCTTTGGTATGAGTTCTGTACTCTGAGCTCTCTGGGCCCCAGGTCTCTGAGACCTCAAGAAACCTTTTCTCTCTGAACAATCTTGCTATGGAAAGGTGAGGCTTTCAAGGCCACTGTCTTAGTTAAATATTTGAAAAATCTGCTCAGAGGCCCTATGAACTTCTATGACCTTCTAGGCCTTCTGTGCCAGACCCTGACACATTCTCCCCATGAGATGAGAAATGTTACTGTCTTAATGGATGAGGGCCACGGGGCAGTAAGACAATGTCAGGATGGAATAAAGCCTCAGTTACCTCCAAACGTTTTGCCATGGCGAGGTACCTAGTAAGTGAGAGTTCAGTGCCATCGTGCTTGAGAAAGATTTAAAAAGAGTTAATAACAGGGCTGTCTGGTTGGCTCAGTCAGTGGAACGTGTGACTCTTGATCTCGGGGTTGTGGGTTTGAGCCCCATGTTGGGTGTAAAGATTACTTAAAATCTTAAAAAAAAAAGTCAATCATACAAGTAGTTATCCTTTATTGAACGTTTCCCCTGGGCTGAGCACTGTGCACACACAACCAGTCTTCAACACGCCTGCAAGACAGTGAAGTGTCCCATCTGAGTTTCAGCTCCCACCGTCCTACCCTGCGGTCTGGGATGCCAGGCTGGGAGTCTGCAAGCTACATTTCTCCTTTGTCAGAAGGAGTTTGGAAGGTGAAGGAAGAGAGACTTGTTCCTTCCTAAATCTATTTGCTGATTCCCCTGGAGCAGCAGATGGTTCCAGTTTCCGACTTCTTTCCGCATTCCTGGCACAGACAGGGGGCATGAGGGGGGCAGCATGGGGTGGGGGGGCAGGGGAAGGCCTATGGGAAGACTGCAACATGAACGAGTCTAGGGAAGACCAGCGAAAGAACGGCTTAACCAACCCCGAGAGCTTGTGAGAGCTTGTCTCTAAGCTCTGGGGAGGTTTGTTGAGCAGCAATAGGTGCCTGAAGCAGTTCTGGTAATCCCAGCCTCTTCCCTCCACCAAAGGGAAGGTGGTTGCTTCCTATGGCTATTCTCTGTGACCTCAAAATACCCGTTTTGTTCTCTCAGCCCTCCAACTCAGTTTCACAATTTCCCCATGTTCTCTCTGTGAACTCAACTAGCGTAATTTCTGTTTTCCTGACTGGACCTCAACTGACACAAGTGCTATTATGTCCATTTTACAGATGAGAAAACTGAGGTTCGGAGAAATTAAGAACTATGCCAAAGGTCACTGCTAATAAGGGCCCCAGGCTGATTCCTATACTTCACAGTAACATTATTAATCTACAGCAATAGATAATTGTACTGTATAATAAACAGATTGTTCTAGATTATTAGGATGACAATTATTTGAAGTGGATGTCACCGCAGGAAGGGCTCTGTTCAAGATCCAGAAGGCTCCAGCTCCGGAGCCAGCAGAGGGAGCTCCGTCCCTAAGGACCCAGCCAGAGGCTGGCTGACCAGAGGGGGATAAAGATGACAATTCCCGTCATGGTCACAAGATATGGAGCAGTACCTCACCGTAGGAGACTGTAGGCTCCTTGAGGGAAAGGGAAAACAAGCAATGGGACGGTTGTTAGACCCCAAGAACTGTCTCCATTTAAACTATTAAAATATGAAACTGGGGCTGCCCCATGGGAAGAAGAGTGTCCTCCTGGAGACGGAGTTCAGAGTCCCTTCCTGTCCTCCTCCCACCTTGTGCCCGATTCCACTCCAAGGTTAAAAGGAGCTTCTCTGGGGTCTGCCACGTTTGCCAGTGACAGAGGAACTGAGTGAAAGGGACCTTGTCCCCATCCCCGTGTGGCTCTTGCCTGAGTCCTTTCCTGTACAATTGTAACAGGAGGAGAAAAGGACAGGACTGCTCCCGCCTGGGAGAGCTTCTGGCTCCCAGACCTGCACCAACTCTGCTCCCCCGGCTCCCAGACCTGCACCAGCTCCACACCTGCTCTAGGGGTCTACTCACTCCTGCTCTCTGGGAACACTCTCGCTGATGATGATGGGTCTCTGTGAAGCCTGCTCTTCCTCCCATCACAGTGGCAAAACCTGAAACTCAAGTCTGAGCTCCAGGGTGGTAGATACTAGACCTCAGAGCCTGTAAGCAGATCTCACAGACCAACCGAGGTGGGGGGAAGGGGAGGGCAGCAGGGGGCCGGCCCCGCTTACCTCCTTTCCCTGTACCTGGGCTTACAGCGAGCAGCCACGGATCCCTTGGCCTCCCAGCTGCCTGTCGTGGCCTCCGGTTTGGGAACTAGGTCTAGGTAGAAGTAATAAGCCAAAGATCGAATTTGGGCATTCTTGACCTCTCCTAGCCAAAATGCCGTTTTAAAACATGATGTAATAGGTAACACATACTAAAGAAATTTATCCTCTCATAATTCTGGAGGCTAGAAGTCCAAGACCAAGGTATTGGCAGGATTGGTTTCTTCTGAACCTCTCTCATTGGCTTGCAGATAGCTTCTCCCTGTGTTTCCACATAGTCTTTCCCTGTGTGTACCTGTGTGCTAATCTCCTCTCTCCTAAGGATTTCACGGCCCACCCTAATGACCTTATATAACTTAATTACTTCTTTAAAAATCCTCTCTTCAAAGCCAGTCGCATTCTAAGGTACTGGGGCTGAGGACTTCAACCATGTTCTTTGTGGGAGGGATGCAATTTAGCCCTTAACAATCGGAACGACAATATACACCACGTATGACAAATAAAAGGAAATCCACATCCCAACACAATGTAGTGAAATTGCTAACTGTCAAAGACAAGGAGAAGGTCTTAAAGGCAACCAGAGAGAAAAGCCACACCTCACTAAACTGTAGGATGGCTCCCCATCAGGCATCCCCAGATCCAGCTTCCAATCGAGCTCAGCCCCTGGCCTGTCTCTCAAGAGGTCTTGCCCTGAGGTTTGCCTTCTCTGAATTTATACAGCATTCCAAGCCTGTAACGTGGCCTTTCTGTTCACCCGCAGCCGAGGGGGGCTGGCAAGGTCCCCAGACCTTAAATCTGTCTCCCACACACCCCCAAAATTAAGAAGCCATTTGGGTTACAGCACCGCTTTAAAATCAGACATGTGTAGGGGTAGCTAAAGTGGGCAAATGGGGTCTGGATAGTTGTCAGGGTGGGAGATGGGGTCAGTCGGTATTCCTCGCCAGAAAAAAGAAAGGTGGCATAGACAGGGTATAGTTCACGTTTTTGCCAAAGGTCCTGAAGGCAGGTGTCAGTGGTGTGGGCAAAATCTTCCCTGCCACCCCTGTCTCGAGTGCTCATGGTCACCAGTGCCTGAGGCCTGGCATCTTACAATTTAATTTGTCATGGGGGGTTTTGGGGTCTACCTAGTGAGACAGCACTGGTCTTAACCCCGATTGTACCAAATATTTGTCTGGTGCTAGGCAAGATCTCGAGAGATGATTGGTGAGCCAACTGATGGGAACCCCTGGAGAATCTTTGTGAACTCAACTGTTCCTGCAGCGGACTCTGACCAGCTGGGGGCTGGGGATTTAGAACTGAGCTGCACACCCACTGCTGTAGCCGCTGCCCCCATCACCGTCCCCTCCTGCGTAGCAAGTGGCCTCCCCTTCCTCCACTGACCTCCATTTCAGTGCATTCTCCACATCTCAGTCAAATGGTCTTTTTGAAAAGATAGGAATCAGCAATTTGCTGCTTTCACTTAATAATCTTGGGCATGCTTCAACATGTTTTGCTTAAAGTCTTCTGTGGCATAGCATTGGGAATGAAATCTAAACTCTGGGCTATGGTCTGTGAGATCCTGCAAGATAATGGGCCGCCCTGGTAGAGTTTCTTCTCTTTCTCATCCTCACTCTGATCCAACCATCGGACTTTTCTCAGTTCATCAAACATAGCCAGCTCTTTCCCACCCCAGGGCCTTTGCCCTTATTCTTCCTCTTTCCCAGCTCTCCTGGGGCCAGGCCCTTGTCATCTATCAAATCCCAGCTCATATATCCCCTCCCTCACCTCTAATGGGAAGTGGATTCCCTTAGTTACTCTATTTCATCCCTGTTTATTTCCTTCTTGGTGCCCATCATAAGCTCTATTTGTTTTGTTTGCTTGCTTATTTATGTCGGTCTCTCTATCTAGCATCTACTAGGACAAGGACCCACCTCATCCTGGGGCCCATTGCATCTCTAGCCCCCAGCACAGTGCTGGTGCATTCAGTAGACTTCACACGCTGGGTGCTGTCCAGCTGAGGTGCTGGACCCTGTAGCAGAATTCTTACACTGCAAGGGAACCCAAAGCCCAACAGAATCACAAGAGCTGCACCTCTGGCCCAGTCCAGCTCAGTTCCCAACCATCCAGGCTACTCTCAAAATGTAAATTGACCCCAGGAGCCAAAAGTAGTTGAAATGCAGAGCTAGCCACAATTTACCTCCATAAATTCGACTCCCTGTTGCTCATGGTATTAACTCTGGTTTCAGGCACTTCCATTTCAATTAAGACTTGGCACACTTCGAAATACCTCTGAACAACAGGACACATTGAATTTGAGGTGCCAGGAAGCCAAATGGAAAAATAATAGTAAAACCACTGGTCCTTTTACCATTGTAGTTAAAAGCTTGAACAAACAACTATTACACCTCCTTTAATGTTGTATTCTGTTCCAAATTAATCTGGAATAAGTAGCGTAACTTGCACTGTTTTTAACCTGCTTCTTTAGGCATGTCCAGTCTGGTCCACAGTGCTCTAAATTTGAGGCTCTATTTTGTCACTCAGCAGCACTGCTGATACGCAAAGTGGGTCAAGTTTATAAAACCTGTAAATGTTGAAAAGAAGGTTTAATTATTCAAATGGTTTTCTGCATGTATTTTCAAATAAAACTTCTAAACAAATACGTAATTCTATAATTGAAATGTTCCTCCTTCGGTCATATAAATAATGGTACACACATTCAGGGAAACACTGCCCGGTTGATTAAAAAGGATGTGGGGGATGCCTGGGTGGCTCAGTCGGTTAAGCGACTGCCTTCGGCTCAGGTCATGATCCTGGAGTCCCGGGATCGAGTCCCACGTCGGGCTCCCTGCTCGGCAGGGGGTCTGCTTCTCCCTCTGCCCTCTTCCCTCTCGTGCTCTCTGTCTCTCATTCTCTCTCTCTCAAATAAATAAATAAAATCTTTAAAAAAAAAAAAGGATGTGGGAAATCTATACGCATTCATATGGAAGCATGCCCAAGGTTATTAAGTGAAAGCAGCAAATTGCAGAACAATAAGTATAACATCTCTCTGTGTGCATGAGTATGTAAATATATTTTCTTGCAAGCATAGAATACTTCCAGAAGGAGATCCTAAGGCATCGCTGGAAGTAGAATAGTGATGGATAATAGTCGCTAACATATATCAGGTGAAGCTCGAAGCCAGCCATTGCACCAAGCATTTTCCAAATGCCTACATTTAATCTCCACAATGACCCTGAAAAAGGGACTTACTATTATCCCTCATTTACAGATGAGGAACTGGGCCAGTGAAAATTCTCAGTCCCAACAAGTTCTATTACACCAGCATAATACATAAAATACCATAATAAATAAAAACCCAGATTGTGTCGCTTCTAGCTCGTGCCCTTTTTCTGGCACCCTTGTAGGGAGAAGTCTGCATATGACTTATGCTGGAGTCATAAGCAGAGTTCTGCAGAAGCAGGAGCCCAGGAATGAGGAAAGGCAGGGGGAGGCCCTTCTGATTCTGGATGAGCTGACCCCACTGCTCACCATGGTGACATTAAGGGAGGCCTCCAGACTGAAGGGTAGCACTGTCCCCAAAGTAGCCTAAACAATTCAAGATTAGCCACCAGCTGCAACCTTTTATCCAGCACCACCTGGATAAAACCCATTATTATTAAACACCCACTACGGTGCCTCCCACTAACACTTCCTTCATTCGACACCCACGACAACCCAGAGCTCCGTTATCCCCACTTTAACAGCAAAGAATCTGGCACTTCCTGAAATTCAGTAATTTAAGTCCCACAGGAAACTGCAAGGTTGGGACTTGAAGGTAGGTCTGTCTGACTCCCTGTCCCACACTGGGTTCCCATGGGGGAACTGATGGTGGCCAGTTCTCATATGTTCAGCTCTCCTTCCTAAGCACCTTCACCCAAATTGTGTAGGATACAAAAAAAATTGAAAAAGTGCAAGGCTCCTGCCTCATGAGCCAGTCTGTCTGCTCCTGAGTCCCCCACACTGGAGGAATGTGGCTAAAGTAGCATCAGCTCTCAGATCTCCCTACTGTCACCTGCCTGACAACCTCCCAAATTGCCCTGTTCTGCCACCCACCAAACCCTAATTCCAATACTCCGCCCCACCGCATTCTGAAGATGATGCTCAGAAACTCCAGTGTCTGGCCTCTACAAGATTCTCAAAGGGCCCATCATGCTCTGAATCTCACACTCTAGAAATCTGATATCTTGAAGACAAGATCCTGGGGCGGGTCCTAAAGGACTTACTAAGTTAAAAATGATGGTGGTGGGCAAAGGTAGACCTGGCCAGCGTCCTGCCACTTGAATACGGGGCTGCCTGGGGTCGCACGCACACACGCGCACACACACACCCCGTTTCATTGTTTTATTTTTTTAAAAAGATTTTATTTATTTGGCAGAGAGAGAGAGAGAGCACAAGCAGGGGGAGCGGCAGGCAGAGGGAGAAGCAGGCTCTCCAGTGAGCAAGGAGCCCGATGCAGGACTCAATCCCAGAACCCTGGGATCACAACCTGAGCGGAAGGCAGACGCTTAACGACTGAGCCACCCAGGCGTCCCCATACCCCCTGGTCGACCTGTGGGTCTTGGCTTGCTCTTCTACCTGCCTGAAAAGCCCTGGCCACCTGCCTTCACACGACTGACAGGACATTCAGCTTGGATAGCATATCCTCTACCTCAAGCTGGGCTAATGCTTCCCCAATGCTTCCCCAACTGACATTGAAATGTGGCTCCCACTTTGGACTGCAAGTCTCAAGCTGGGGCCCAGGTTGCTCAGAGTCTTGCCTGATGCCCGGCATGCCACGGGCGCTCAGAACAGGTATGGTGCTCTATCCAGTGGTGGTGCTCCCAGCCTCCAGGTGGCCTCTCTGCGGTATCAAGGTTCCCGCTGGGCAGACTCATTACATAATGCCAGGGCTTGTAAGTTTGCCGCTTATCCAAGGTACATCTGCAAGAAGCTGTAATTCAAATAGCTTCCAGGATGGAAAAATCACTTCTAGAATTTAATTTCCAAGCTTGCGGCCTGGATCGTTCAAGCTGATTACAGGAAATGGTTGGAGTGCTAATGTTCCTTGTGCTGAATCCAGATGGGTGTGTTTACTAGGCTGAGAAATGTTAATCCTGTCTTTGGCCCCAGAAATGTCTGGCATTCACTTTGGAGGAGAAGAGAAAAATAAGGTAGTACAGCCAGCTAGCCTCCATTATATTTCTCTTAAAGAATGTTTATTCAATGGCACCTGGGTGGCTCAGTCGTTGAGCGTCTGCCTTGGGCTCAGGTCATGATCCCGGGGTCCTGGGATGGAGCCTCGCATCGGTCTCCCTGCTCAGCGGGGAGCCTGCTTCTCCCTCTCCCACTCCCCTCTGCTTGTGTTCCCTCTCTCACTGTGTCTCTCTGCCAAATAAATAAAATCTTAAAAAAAAAAAAAAGAATGTTTATTCAAAACAAAGCGAGGAGGGAGTGGTCTGCCAATTTGAACCTGTTGCTGCTGAGGGACGTTTGCTGTTCGGGGCTTAGTGTGTGGCTGGTACTGATTTTCAAAGTGCAGAAAAAGAATTTTGAATAGTTGGTCTTTAGCACCATCGAAAGGCTGGCCAATGTTGAGAGGGCTGAATGTTGACAGAAGGAGCGTGCCGGGAGAATGGAGCAGAGATCTGAATCTGCTCTCCACTGAGGGGTATCAGTAAAACTGTGCATGTGGTCAAAGGATGACATGACAAATACTAGCTCCACGTTGACTGAGCCCTGGCTTCTTTGCCAGGCATTATGCTAAAAACTTCACATTCCTTCTGTCATGTGACCCAACAACTCCTTGAGACAGATACCAATTTTATCCCCATTTACAGTTGAGGAAACCGAGTTTCAGAGGGTGATTTGTCCAAAGTGGTGCTTGGCAAACACTTTCACAACTTGAAACAATTTTTAAAACCCCCTCTGACCGCGCAGCTAGCCCCGCCTCAGGCTGGCCACCCCTCCCCTGTGTAGTAAGAATTCAGCTTCCTCCAGCTGGAGGATTAGCAGGTGCTCCCCAGGCAATGGGGCAGCAGGTGGCCTGTTGGCCCCCAGCAAACATTCTTCCACACAGCGCTCAAGACAATGTAGACGACAGATTCATTAACGAAATGAGTGACCAGCCACCTGCCTGCCCGGTCCAAGCCCCCTGAGATTCTGCCTTGGGTTATAAATGCAGCAAGCAACGAGGGAGAGGAGTAGAGCTTTATGAAGCCCCGTGGGTCACCCTGGCCTGGAGGGATTTCTGGGCCTCCCAGGCACCTTCCCGTGAAGGCTAAGGAGACAGCAAGGAGGGGAGGAGTCCCTCTTTGTCAGTCGGGAATGCCTCCTGATGCTGGCGCCAGAGAGAGCGTTGAACCCCCCTGTGGCCCCTGAGCTCAGCCCTGTGACTCATCCCCACAGCCCCTGCCTTGCATAGGCTGCTTATTTATGTACACACTGTACTTAGTTAATGAACTATCTGAATGATATTTCTCTAGTCATTCAACCAGCCTCAGGGTGGTAATTGTATTTGAGGTTATTTAAAAACACTGTTGTATCCAAATAGAGTTTACATCAGCCGACAGCGTGATTAGTAATCCTGCTCTCCCTGGAGTATCTAAATGGTGCTATAAACTGACTGGTGAGTCGGGCAAACATAGCTGCACCTAGGAGCCCCTCTCCCCCACCCCAGCGGGGCTTGGCTGCCAGAAACTACCGACCGGCTGTCTGAGAGGGGAGGTAGCAAACGCAACCTGTGGCCAGAATCCAATTACCCTTGTTTTAGAAAAGACTGTTTGCAGAGATGTCTCCACTAATTTGATCCTCGTCTTTAGACATGAACCAACTCTTCCTTATCTTTACAAGAAAATATTCAGGCACGGATCTTGGTCTGCCTTCCTTTACCACCTTCTTTGGAAATATGAGTGATACAGTTTAAAGCATGCGCGTGGCTTGCTAAGCATCTCCAAGCCTCCATTTCTTGGTCTGTAAAATGGCGATCATCGCAGTCATGAGAGTTGACATTTTCGTGCTTATTGTGTGTCAGGCATGGGTCCCAGTGTTCTGCATGAAATTATTTCATGTGGTCCTCAGGATAACTCTGTGAGATATTATTGGGTACTGTAACTAAGTACTATTCTTAGCCTCACTTTTCATGGCAGGAAACCGAGTCACGGAGAACTTTAACTTCTCTAAGATCACTTCCCTGCAACTAATGGAGCCAGGATTCAAATGCAGGAGACTTATCCTAGAACCTATGCGGTAACTACTCTGCTACTCTGCCTTTTTTTTTTTTTAAACAAGACTGTGAGGATTCAGTGAGATTCGCTAAAGATGTACTGTGTGCCAAGTACTATTCTAGGTATGAGACTTAAAGATAAACTCCTGCCCTCAGGGATCTCACATCCTAGTAGGGAAAGATTCTCCATGTAAAAGTTTAGTGCAACACCCAGGACAAAGCCAGTGCTCAGTTCCAGCTGTTAGGGCTTTAGAAGTTTCTGCGCATTTTAGTTATTTATGTACACATTTTAATGCTCAAAAATGCTGGTGTCAGGGCTTTTACAAAGTAAAAAATATTAGATTATAAATTCCCTGAAGGCAAATTAATTTCTATTTTTTTTAAAGATTTTATTTTTTATTTATTTATTTGAGACAGAGAGAATGAGAGAGAGAGCATATGAGAGGGGGGAGGGTCAGAGGGAGAAGCAGACTCCCTGCCGAGCAGGGAGCCCGATGCGGGACTCGATCCCGGGACTCCAGGATCATGACCTGAGCCGAAGGCAGTCGCTCAACCAACTGAGTCACCCAGGCGCCCAAGGCAAATTAATTTCTGCTTCTTTTCTATATATCTTCCAACTCCTACTCCTTACACATAGTAGGAAGTCAGCAAACATTTATTGAATAAGCAAATCTATTGATCCTATACATACGTGAAAGAATTGCAAAAAGTGCTTTCTCCATGTATTACTGCGAAAGTTCTCAATGTAAAGTCAATCTGTAAGCTGTAAGTACATCTGCGATGTAGTATTGCATATCCATGTCAGTTGCTAAGAGGTTCAAATGAGATGTGTATGAAAAGCTCTTTCAAAACTGTAACACACCAAAAATCGGTAATGTGTTATTGGTATATGTAATACAGAGAGGGAGAGAAAGAGAAAGAGAGAGAGCCAGAGAGAGACAGAGACAGAGAGATACAGACTTCTAAGCTTCCAGTGGAGCAGATGCTAATCCCAGGGCATAAACTGCTCCTCATATGTGGATGGGAACCCACCAACCACACAAGGCAGCAGTGAGTAAATAAATAGTTAAGTATTTGCACACAAGCCAACACAAGGACATTTTCTTGTAAAGAAACAACAAGGTATATTAGTTGTCTATGGTTGCATATTACCCCAAAATTTAATGCCTCAAAACAACAGCAAACATTTATTATTTCACACAGTTTCTGTGCATTAGGAATTTGGGAACAATTTAGCCGGATGGTTTTGGCTCAGTGTTTCATGCTGTCAAGACGTCAGCCAGGTCTGCAGTCATTGGAAGGCTTGGCTGGGGCGAGAGGAGCCACTTCCCAGGTGACTGACTCACAAGTCGGTGCCGGTCCTGGGTGGGCGGCCTCGGCTGCTCCCCATATGAGCCTCTCTATGAGGCTGTTCGAGTGCCTTTAAACACGGCAACTGGTTTCCCCCAGCGGGAGTGATTGAAGAGACCAAGGCAGAATCTACCATGTCTTTTATGTTCTGTCTTGGAAGTCACACACCCTCTCTTCTGTAGTATCCTACTGGTCACGCGAATCAGCCTCATGCAATGTGGGAGGGGACTATATATTGGGCGGACGAGGAAGCACTGACGAGGGGGCCATCTTGGAGGCCTGGGGCTCCGAAATCAAGAAGAGTGGCCACAGCTGGGCCCCTTAGAGGTAAGAGCTGGAGGGCATCCTGGAGTCAAGCCAGTTTGGGGCACTTGAGTGGCAGACATCCCTGTCTTCTTGTTTTCCCCACTTCTTGTCACCCCGCTACACCCCTCCTGTATTCTGCCAGTTCTTTCCATGTTTCTCACTCTCCATTCCTAAAAGGAGAGCCTGATGGCTCCGTTCCTCTTTTTTGCTCATCATTGCGGGTTACCTGACAGCCTGAGAGTTAGCTTCTGGATATCCATCCTAGCCCAGATGTTTGGGGGAGTCAAGGTTCACATGGTCCAAAACATGGACACCTTAGCACAGTGGTCAGGAGAGTCGCACTAAGATGACCTAGTGGGGGGTTGGGGGGGATGGGACAGAGGTCAGCAAGTATAGTCTGCTCAACATGGCTATTGCTCAGCAGGCACAGTGCCAGACAGAGGGGCCACAGCGGGGGAGAAGGAAGAAAAATGCGGACAAACAAGTTGATCCCTCACCTCTCTGTTTAAAGAGGAAAATGCCCATAGCCAAATAATTGTAATATGTTTATAATAAGACTATACTAGAAGTTCCCTGGGGCAGGCAGGGGGAAGACTTCTTCTTCTTTTTTAAGATATTTATTTATTTTAGAGAGAAAGAAAAAAGCCCAAGTGGGGGTAGGGGCAGAGGAAGAGAATCCCAAGCAGACTCCCCTCGGAGCGCAGAGCCTGAGGTGGGGCTCGATTTCATGACCCTGAGATCATGACCTGAGCTGAAGCCAAGAGTCTGATGCTTAACCGACTGAGCCACCCCGGCGCCCCTTGGGTAAGACTTCTTGAAAAGACTCCTGCTAGGGTCTTGAAGGATGAGATGGAGAGGATCCAGATGAAGAGAAGTGAAGATGGCATTTCCAGCAGGAAGGAACCGCAGAAATGATTTGGGCGAAGGTAGGACTCTGTAGTGGGACTAGAAGGCAGGGTGGATGGGAGAAAAGCTGGCGAGGTCAGTGACACTGGGATGGAATGAGGACTGCGGGTGGCTTGGAGCTCCGCCCCCACCCCCAACAACAACCCTAGAGGGGAGGCCAGGTCCAAGGCCTCCTATGAAGATTTGTAGAAACATGTGAGCATCCTCCCCTTCAGGTTCTAGTTCACATAGGGCTGTGTAGGATTTGAGGCGAGTTGTAGTCTCCATTAAAAAAGATCCCCATGGGCGCGCCCGGGTGGCTCAGTTAGTTGTTCAGCGTCTGCCTTTGGCTCGGGTATGGTCCCAGGGTCCTGGGGTCAAGCCCTGCATCGGGCTCCCTGCTCTGTGGGAAGCCTGCTTTTCCCTCTCCCACTCCCCCTGCTTGTGTTCCCTCTCTAGCTATCTCTCTCTGTCAAATAAATAAATAAAATCCTTAAAAATAAATAAATAAATAAATAAATAAATAAATAAATAAATAAATAAGACACCCCCCCCCATGCTTATGAAGAGCTAATGGCTTCTCCCCCTAATGATGAGTTCCTTTTAATAGCAATCCCTCCAAATAGAATTCCGCAGGCATCCAAATTAAGCAAGGCTTTATTTAGCATCAAGAAGGCCACATCTGCATAATGGAAACAACTTCATCAGAAGCCCGAGAAGTCTCCCAGTGGGCTCCTCATCAAATAACTCCTCATCCTCCTACAAACAACCTCCCAACCAATTCAGAAACTAATGTCTGGAGAATAAACCCCGTGGGGCAGTTCAGATCCTGCCAATGTGCGGCTTACAGCAGACTCAGGATTCCTACACAAGTGAGTAACCCGCAGGTATGTGAGTTTCAGGTTTTACTATTTAAATGTCCTCGGGCCGATTTAATGTCATACGGACCACGTTTACAGTGTGACTTCAGAGATAAAAGCGAGCTCATAGACTTTCACTCAGAGAAATGCGTGGCATTGGTGAAGCCGGACCTTGGGTCGGGGGACCATTCTGTTACAGAAGTTCCTGGAAACTGCACGGCTTGTGGTTAAGCCCCTGCCCTCCGCAGCCAGCCTGCCTGGGTTTATATCCTAGCTCTGACACTTTCTACTGTGTGACCTTGGCTAAGTCACTTGAGCTCTCTGCACCTCTGTTTCTCACTTGTGAAATACGGATTGTCTTAGTCTGTTCAAGCTGCTGTAACAAAATAGCACACTGGGTGGCTTATTATAAACAGAAATTTATTGCTCATAGTTCCGGAGGCCAGAAGTCCAAGATCAAGGTGCCAACGTGGTCTCATTCTGGTGGAAGCCCTCTTCCCGGTTCACAGCCAGTGTCTTCTAGCTGGAAGAGGGCTGGGGATCTCTCTGGAGCCTCTTTCATAAGGCACCCTCATGAATTAATCACATCCCAAAGGCCCCATCTACTATTACCATCACCTTTGGGGGTTAGGATCTCAACATAGGAATTTTGGGGGGACATAAGCATTCAGACAGCCCGTAGCAGGGATGATAACACTAACACCTCCTTTTCAGGGTTCTTGTGAGGATTAAGTGAATTATCCTCATAGAAGTTTGGGAGCACCCGGCACATAGAAAGCTCCATGTGTTTGCCATTATTATTATTTTAGTGCAAATTAATTCACCTGCAACTCTTCTCGCATTAAGCTGTAGCTATAACAAAGTCATTTGCAGTTAGCTGTTCTAGCCATAATAAATGGCACCAGTCATCTAGCTATGATCATGGAAGAAAGCTTCCAATCACCAAGCTCTGCTGCTCATTACTCCTAAGTACACTTTGCATCTATCCACTTTTCTCCAGTATAGATGGTAAACTGTACAGCAAGCTCCGGACCCAGAGTGCCCAGGTTGAAATCCTGGCTCTCCACTCACCAGCTGGGTGAACTTAGGCAAGTTTCTTAACCTTTCTGAGCCTTAGTGTTATCTATAAAATAATAATAATGATACCTACTTGACAGGGGTTTGCGAGGATTGAATGAGATCATGCAGGTGCCTGGCGCTTAATTATACATTCAACCAAACCTAATTTTCATTACCATTATCCCCATTCTATACCACCTCTCACTTAAAAGTCCATTAGCCTCTCCACTAGTCTCCCGGCCTCCAATCTTGCCTTCCTGCAAGGCATTCTCCACACAGCAGCCCAGTGATTTCCTAAAAACACCAATCTGATCATGTCACTGCTTTGCTAAAATCCTGCAGATGATTCCCATTGCCTGTGGAATAAGGTCGTGCAGCCTGAGAGAGGCCTCCCTGGCCCTTGATGACCTGGCCCAGCCTCCTTCATCAGCCAGAGCCCCGCTCCACCCTGCTGCTACCACATTGGTCTTGTGTCACATCCTGAAGTTTCCCCAGCGCCGGCCTTCACACACGGGGCTCCTCCACACCCTCTGGCAGCTCGGCTAACTCACTCCTGCTCATCCAAGCAGGGTCAGCTCCCGGGTGACTTCCTCAGAGACGCCTTCCCCAACTTCTGGACAAGGAGGGCTGTTCCTTCTTGGTGTTAACTCTTATGATAAAATTATTCATACAGTTTTCATGCCTGTGTAGGAACTTGGTCTGGAGTCTGTGTGGTTCACGAAACATCCCCAGAGCTTGATGTAATGCCCCGCCTACAGTAGCCACTCAATAAATATTTAAAGAATTGTGAATGATTGGATAAATTAAACAGATGTGGCGGTCCCTCCTCAGGACCTAGTCCTCTTCTGCAGATGCCACTCGGCAGAGCCCTGCTGCACTTTGCCCTCTCCCTTGCTCTGTGGGGCAGGGGCAATGGGACATGCTGTGGAGAACCCAGCAGGCTGAGGACAGGCTGCAAATCAGAGCAGGAAGGCCCTTTTAGAGGCTGGTCATCCTCTGCACCTCCCCACCCCCGCCCCGTTAATACTTTTGGTGACCAGGAGCTCACTCCTAATTGTTAGCAACTTCTTCCCCATTTCAACCTTAATTCTGTCTCCTGAAAAGTTCCCACCCATTCGTGAGATTTTTTTTTTTTTTGAGAGAGAGAGAGTGCGTGAGTGTGAGGAGGGGTGGGAGGGGCGGAGGGAGAGGGAGAGAGAGAATCCCAAACAGATTCCACAATGAGGGCAGAGCCCAATGTGGGATCCGATCCCATGACTCTGAGATCATGACCTGAGCCGAAATCAAGAGTTGGAAGCTTAACTGACTGAGCCTCCCAGGTGCCCCCATTTGTGAGATTTTTATTTTCTTCTATGACTTCTGTATTTTCTGACTTTTATAGAGTGTATATAAATTGCTTTTGTAATTAGAGAGAAAACAATACATTTTTTAAATGTTTGAACACAAAACCTAGTTCTTCCCTATATATATAGAGATATCTATATATATCTCTTGCCCTTTGTATTAACAAGAAACCTACTCGCTGGCCTCCTCTCCCACATTAGATTGGTGACTGAACCCAGCACACACATAGTCTGGTTTCCCTTGCCCTAGGACCTGCCTGCTATTTGCTCCGTGGCTGCCATTAACTAGCGAATGCTTTTCTCAGCTTTCAAAGGCACCTTTACCAGCCAAGAGCTATGGGCCTGCAATACTGTATGGACTCCCAGGGGCCACCAGGCCTGTCCCAGAGGGTCTTCCTCACCAGTTCACAAGTCTATCTTGGCTTCTAATGGCCAATCAACTGTATGGAATAGCTTCATGGGTAATCCATAGGATTTGAATAAAATTAATCCAGGACACAGAGGGATTCTGGCAAATCAAAACAGGTTTTTCCCAGGTGCAAGTGGGTTAACCTCTGGTCTATGCCCTATAAGAACAACCCTAAGAACGCAAAGAAAGGCCAGGTTAAGGCTTGTTGGGTGCAACGCTTCATTTACACAAGACTTTAAAATTTAAAACATGTTTCCAAACAAGGATATATAAATACATGTACTTAAAGATGACTCACATTAAAAAAAATTCAAACATTAAAGGGAATAGGGCTAATTATTCCTCTCTGTTTCCCGAGAATAGGACTTCTTTTTGTTAGTGAAAAGTGATAAAACTAAACCCATTTGGCCTGTCAGGGCAAACAGCTGCTGCCCGGTACAAGAATGGGATCTTTAAACACAAATAACAACAGCTTCCCCCCCCTAAAAAATTCGTTAATCTAAGGAAGCTGGGCCTCCAGAGGGATCTAAGGAAAGAAATAAAAAGGGCCCTTCCAAAAAAAAAAAAAAAAAAAAAGGGCCCTTCCAGTTTCGTAACTCATTTTCTAGAAAATGGAGGTGGCTTCACAGAAATGCTTTCAGAGGTTTGTTCACCACAGCCTTGGAAAGGGAAAGAAAAACATGTGTTCAAGCACAGCATCAACCAAAGAGCTTGTGCCCAGCAGCCAAGAGGTGGCACAGAAACACCAAAGCCCGGAAAAGCTAGACAACTTTCTCTGATCAGCCAGACACTCGGAGAAGGCAGGAAGACCTGTGTCTGATTACATTACCCTCATATTTCAGCCCCTAACACGTAATAGTAGGTGGTCAATTAATAGGACGGTCCTGGTTCAAGAGCAAGGAAAGATCTGATAAGGGGACAGTGATGATAAGGTGTCACATTTTACAGTAAGCGGTGTTATTTAATGTTATTTCCTCCACATCTCGTCTCTGTGCCCAAGACTACGGATGTCCCATTTTCTGGTGTGCGGCATTGTCTGAATTGTTTATGAGTATGTGTTTTGAAATGGAAAGAAACAAAATGATTTCTACATTGGGAAAAAAGTGATTCTTATAACCGTCGTTGCCAATTTCTTGACCCCTTTTGGAACAAGGTAGGAAATTAATTCTGCCATCGATTATAATTCAATAGGAGTATAAAGTGAATGCATTCATTCCACAGGTATTTCCTTGGCATTGGCTTGCGTTAACGGATTTAGGTGGGCATGGGGAAACACAGATTTATGGCCTAAGAGGGAGACAGCCATGAAACACACATCCCACTAACAAGAACCCAGTTACCACTGTGACAGCTGCCATGGGGAAAGCTCCTGCTGCTGGGAGCACCTGCGTCTCCAGGACTGGGTCCTAGGTCCACACATTTGTTCTTGCTATTTCCCCTCCTACAGGCCCTTCCTCCTTTTTCCACCTATTCAAACTTGACCTCGCTTTAGAATCCTGCTCACATCTCCAGTTCCTGCTCAAGGCCTCCCTGACTGCAGGGGCTCTCACTTCCTCCCTCCCTCCAGCAACTCTCCCAACCCATGCTAAATCACATACCCCCTTGAGGATAATGTAGCTCAGTACTTGCTGTATTAGTCACAGTTCTCCTGAGAAACAGACCAGCAATGTGTGTGTAGAAGTATGTGCGTATGAATATGCATGTGTGTGTATACATGCCTGGACACATATATATACATGCGCATGTGTGTTGAGAGATTTACTCTAAAGAATTGGTTCACATGACTGTGGAGGTGCGAGTCCAAAATCTACAGGGTACCCCAGCAGTCTGGGGATGCAGGGAAGAGTTGCAGGCCCAGTCCAAAGACAATCTGCTGGCAGAATTCCTTGCTTGGGGGCCATCAGCCTTTGTTCTCTTAAGGCCTTCAACTGATTGGACGAGGCCCACCCACATTGTAGAGGGTAATCTGCTTTACTCAAGTTCACTGATTAAACCTTAATCTCATCTGGAAAACATCTTTACAGAAACACCTAGAATAATATTTGACCAAATACCTGGGCACAATGGCCAAGGTGACACATAAAATTAGCCATCACAGTAGTGTTATTTCCCTAACTAGAGTCTACCCTCTTGGAAGGCACAGGTTAGCTCTTACCTGTCTGAATCCTCCCACAGGGCCTACTTCAGAGGTGATTGTCAGGGAGCGTTCCATAAATCCCCAAAGAGTGGAAGAACAGTGAGACTTGACAGACATTCTGGAAGCAACCTCATGCATCTTCTGAGAACAACAGAGGATGTGTAGCCAACATCTGCTTAATCCCCAGAGTGCAAACCACAGGGCCGTAGAGATCCCAAAGGCACAACCCTGATCCCTTCTCTGCCCTGAAAATGACTCTTCATACTCCATCACACTTTCCAAGACAATAATAGGTTTAGATAGAAATGTCCATTCATTTGGGTTTGAACTCAGCACAGCCCTAGCTAGTGAAGGAAAGACAAAGGAAAAACACAAAAGTGTGTTGTGGCCTAGGGAGAAATTTCCAACCCTGGTCTCCAACCATCTTTTTATGATGTACGTACCTGTTTCAAGCTTCCTCTTTCTCCCAACCCTATTATTAAATCTATGTAACAAGCTCCACCTCTTACCTGTTCCCCCCCACCCCAAACCAAGCTTAGATCACCACCCCCCCTTGAGATTAAGCAGCTCAGAGGAGGGGCTACTGCTTTCCCAGTTCAGCTCAATTTTTTTTTAAAGATTTATTTATTATTTGAGAGAGAGCACGTGCATGCGTGCACGAGTGGGGAGAGAGGGAGAAGGAGACAAGCACACTCCCTGCTGAGTGGGGAGCCCGACATGGGGCTCGATCTCACAACCCTGAGATCATGACCTGAGCCAAAACCAAGAGTAGGCCGTTCAACTGACTGAGCCACCCAAGCACCTCTCAAACTCAAATTTTTAATTCTAAACCCAGAATTTAATTTCCAGACTTCCCCTTGGTTCCCAAGCAGGCTGCTACTTAGACTGAAAGACGAGGGAGGCCTGGGCCAGACATTTCAAGCAACTGGGGAGGGGGTGGGTCCTCAAGCCATTTTTAAATGCCAGCCCCCATCTTCATGTACTTGCAATAATCTGGTGCCCATTTAAAATTCCTTCGGCATCTGTAAAAATCCTCCGCATTCCTCCTCAGTCCCACTAGAAAAATGGGCAAAAGATAGGTACAGACTGTTCAAAGAAAAGAAATTCCCAATGTCTCTTAGACACAGGAGAAGATGCTCAATTATACTCACAATAATAGAAATGCAAATTAAAAGTACAAGGAGAATATAACAGACTGGCGAAGATCAGAATGTTAGGTAATGCAGTCTGGTAAGATTGTGGGGCTGGCGCAAAGCTAACCTTCTCTGACCTCCTTGGAGAGCAATTTGGCAAAACATCTCAAATTTTAAAATGCCTTGGTTTGATGACCAAGCACTTCCACATCCAGGTATTAATAGATTTTGTACCTTCATGCAAAATGACGTGTGCCCAAGAATATACATTGTGGCATTGTTTGTAATAGAATACTGGGGGGACTATCTAAATGTCTATTAATAGGGGACCAGTTAAATAAATTGACCACTATACAGCCACTTAAAGGAATAGGAAGGTCCGTATTGACTGATATGGAAAATTTTGCAGGGTTAATATTAAGTGAAAAGAGTAACAGGGATGCCAGTGCATGGGGTGAGCTTGTGAGTGGGAACACATGTGCTCATATATGTTGGTAAATGCATGGAGGACCCCTGAAAGAATGTCCAGTAACATGGGAACACTGGTTGCTTCCAGAGCAGGGCGCTGGGAGGCATGGAAACATCAGAAGGAAGGAGGCTTGTTTTTTTTCACTGAGTACCTGTGATGGATTGAATTGTGACCCATAAAATTCCTATGCCAAAGTCCTAACCCTCAGTATCTCAAAATTTCCTTATTTGGAAATAAGAGCATTGCTGATGAAATTAGTTAAATTGAGGGTGCCTGGGTGGCTCAGTTGGTTAAGCAACTGCCTTCGGCTCAGGTCATGATGCTGGAGTCTCGGGACCGAGTCCCACATCGGGCTCCCTGCTCAGCACAGAGTCTGCTTCTCCCTCTGACCCTCCTCCCTCTCACGCTCTCTGTCTCTCATTCTCTCTCTCGCAAATAAATAAAATCTTAAAAAAATAAAAATAAAAAAAAGAAATTAAATTGAGGTCATATAGGAGTAGTGTGGGTCTGTAATCCAATACGACATGTATCTTTATACAAAGGGGAAATTTGGACACATACAGGTGCACAGGGAGGACACTGCGAGGGCAGAGATTGAAGTGATTCTCAGCAAACCACTAGAAGCCAGGAGAGAAGCATGAACAGGTGTTTTCCTTGCAGTCCTTAGAAGGTACAAACCCTGCAAATACCCTGATCTTGGATTTCTGATTTCCACAACTATGAGACAACAGATTTCCATTGTTCTAAACTACCCCATTTATGGTATTTTGTTTCGAAGACGTAGCAAATGAATACAGTGTCCTTTGGTGCCTTTTATGTTCTGTATCATGCACGTATATTACCAATTTAAAAAACATTTTTTTTTTTCAACACAAATGTTTGTTCCTCCCTGAAACCTTCTCAGATTCATGGGGCTGGGTCAATTGCTCCATTGTTTGGGCTCCAAGGATATCTTATCTCTGCAACATTTACCATGTTGTAATTAATTTAGCTGTTCAAAGGGTTATCCCATCCACAAAAGGAGCCAAGCCTACCTTTTATTCATCATTATATTCTTAAATACTGGTCCTCAAATGTTTGCTGGAGTGGATGACTAAATAGATAACTAGATATTTTCCACTGCCTTCCTACAGTTCCATCACTATTTATTGATTTTTGGCTTGATAAGTTATACGTTTACGTATACATTTATACGTTGTCAGGGGGACATGGCTGAAGCCTGACCCTAAAATTTGGAGGGTTTTGATTGGTGGAAGGAAAACACATCATTTAAAGACACGTATAAGCTTCTGCACAGCAAAGGAAACAAGAAACAAAATTAAAAGACAACCTATGGAATGGGAGAAGATATTTGTAAATCACATATCCGATAAAAGGTTAGTATCGAAAATACATAAAGAACTTATCTCAACAGCAAAAAACAAAACAAAACAAAAAAAACACAAAAAACCCACCTAATTAGGGCCCGCCTAATCCAATATGACCAATAACCAAGTGATCCATTTTAAAAATGGGAAGAATACAAAAACAGATATTTCTCCAAAGAAGACATATAGATGGCCAACAGACACATGAAAAGATGCTCGACATTACTCATCATCAGGGAAATGCAAATCAAAACCACAATGAGATAGCACCTCACACCTATCAGGATGACTAAAATCAAAGACACAAGAAACAACAAATGTTGGCAAGGATGTAGAGAAAAAGGAACCCTCGTGCACTGTTGGAGGGAATGCAAACTGGTGCAGCCACTGTGGAAAACAGTATGGAGTTTCCTCAAAAAATTAAAAATAGGACTACAATATGATCCAGTAATTCTACTATGGGATATTTATTCAAAGAATGTGAAAACACAAATTTGAAAAGACATATGCACCCCTATGTTTATTGCAGCATTATTTACAATAGCCAAATTGTGGAAGTGGACCAAGTGTCCATTGGTAGACGAATGGATGAAGAAAATGGGGTATATATACACGATGGAATATTAGTCAGCCATTCAGCCATAAAAAAGGATGAAATCTTGCCATTTACAATGACATGGATGGATCTAGAGGGTATAATGCTAAGTGAAATCAGTCAGTTAGAGAAAGACAAATACCATATGATTCATTCATATGTGGAATTTAAGAAACAAGCAAACAAAGCAAAAAAAGAGACAAACTAAAAATAGACTCAACTATAGAGAACAAACAGATGGTTACGGGGGGGATGGGGAAAATAGATAAAGGGGATGAAGAGTACACTTATCATGATGAGCACTGAGTGATGTATAGAGTTGTTGAATCACTATATTATACACCTGAAACTAATATAATGCTGCATGTTAACCATACTGGAATTAAAATTAAAAAATAAATATATAAGTAAATAAAAATAAAAACACATATAAGAGGTTCACTTCAAATGAGTTGGGAGTTCAATACTTTTCTGGGTAGATAGTTCCTCAAATAGGAAGAGGGTTGATTTTTGTCTGGTGGGGAGATGAACAGTTGAGAAAGGCCTCCTCCCTGCCCCGCTGTGCTTGATGAGGGACAAATAAAACAACTCGTTGCTCATGCTCCAAAGGATGCTTCTCGTTATGCCCCACAGAAGCTACCTCTGAGTTGGGTGACAGAGATTGATGGTATGGCCGCTGAATGTGATTCCTGGCACTGCCTTAACAAAGTACCTACCACAGAGTGGGTGGCTTAAAACAATAGAAATATATTGTGTCACAGTTCCAGAGAATAGAAGTTGGAAATGGAGGTTTTGGCAGGGCTAGGCTCCCTCTGGAAGACTCGAAGGGAGGACCCTTCCTCTTCCATCTTCTGGTGTTTACTGGCAGCCCTTGGCTTATAGATACATCACTCCAATCTCTGCTCCATCCTCACAAAGCCTTCTCTCTGTGTGTGTCTCTGTGTCCAAATTTCCTCTTATAAGGATACTGGTCATTGGATTAGGGCCCGCCTAATCCAATATGACCTTGTCTTTATATATCTATATGTATATATAGATATAGCTTTATTTTTAATTTTTATTTTCTTGAAGATTTTATTTATTTGAAAGAGAGAGAGTGAGTGAGAGAGAGCAAGAGCAGGGAGGAGGGGCAAAGGGAGAAGCGGAGGGAGAAGCAGAGTCCCCACTGAGCAGGGAGCCCGACGTGGGGCTCGATCCCAGGACCCCAGGATCATAACCTGAGCCAAAGGCAGATGCTTAACAGACTGAGCCACCCAGGCACCCCCAGTATGACCTCATCTTAACTTGGTTCCACATACAAAGTAAGGTCACATTCTGAGGTTCCTGGTGGATATGGATTTTTTGGGGGGAACACTATCCAACCTAGTACAGCTATTCAGCTGGTTAGGAATCACTGAGAAGGGAGAAGCAGCAAAAGATGAAGGAGTGTTTAGCCTTATAATTAAGCACAGGCCTTGGAATCAGACAGACTTGGTTTCAAATCCTGGTTCTACCTGCAGGTCAGCCACATGAATTTGGGCCAGTTACTCAACATCTCTGAGTCTGTTTCCTCATCTGCACAATGGACTCAATGCCTCCTAAGTTTGCTGGGCAAAACAAGTAAGATCAGGTCCTGACCTGCTTAACACAGTGCCTGATATTTTATTTATTTTTATTTATTATTATTTTTTTAAAGATTTTTATTTATTTATTTGACAGAGAGAGACACAGTGAGAGAGGGAACCCCAGCAGGGGGAGTGGGAAAGGGAGAAGCAGGCTTCCCGCTGAGCAGGGAGCCTGATGCAGGGCTCGATCCCAGGACCCTGGGATCATGACCTGAGCTGAAGACAGACACTTAATGACTGAGCCACCCAGGCACCCCCAGTGCCTGATATTTTAAAAATTTAGTCTTTGGGGTGCCTGGCTGGCTCAGTCAGTGGAGCATGCAACTCTTGATCTTGGGGTTGTAAGCTCAAGCTCCACGTTGGATGTAGAGATTCCTTAAAAAATAAATTTTTTTTAAATTTAGCTTTTAATGCTAGAGTCCCCATTTCTACGGCTCCTGCAGCCCTTTCAGGGGGATATGTAGATAAATAGCAAAACAGGATAGTTTATGATTAAAGGCCCAAATACCTGGTACAGAATGTCCCCACCACAGGAGGTCAGAGAGCAGGGGGCAGTTGGACTTGAGCAGGCAACTTTAACTCTTAATAACAAACAGATGCAAAGTTAGTGCTGAAATCTGAAATTCTACAGCTAAGCCATACAGTTGACTCTCGAGCAACATGGGAGTCAGGGGCACCAACCTCCCACGCACAGTTGAAAATCCAGGCATAACTTTTAACTCCCCCAAAACTTAACTACTAATAGCCTACTGTTGACCAGAAGCCTTACAGACAATATACACAGTCTGTTAACACATATTCTGTATTACATGTATTGGATACGGTATTCTTACAATAAATAAAGTAAGCCAGAGAAAAGAAAACGTGAAGAAAATCCTAAGAGAAAATATGTACACAGTACCATACTGTGTCTACTGAAAAAAAAAAAAAACATGTATAAATGGACCCACGCTGTTCAAACCCATGTTGTTCAAGCACCAACTGTCTTGGTGTTTTTCCCCTCCCCCTCCACCAGGGTATACTTCTAGAGCTTGTCATCGAGGTCTTCCTGGCACAACTAGACATCTCCTAGTCTCCTCCCTGCTCTAACACCTACCGCCGGGGGCTTCTCTCCCCCGATCCACTGGACACTGGGGTGTCGCCATCGTTTCCAACCAGGTGGCCCCGGCTTTCCTTGTCGAGGCTGCCCAGAGTGGAAGGGTCATGTTGGGAGGGGTTGGCTCATAAAGCTGTGCATGACTGCATGGGTCGATCTCTGATAACATCCCAACGGCAAACAAAATGACTTGGGATGATCAACATTTTGCACCGATCAGGGAGAACTGGCTGTTCTCTTATGTCAGCTCATGTGTTCCATTAGAAGTGGATTAAATTATTCAGACACTGAAATCTTCTGGGTGACATTTGCATTTGGAACTCACCATTACAGCTGGGGCGTGAGTCCACAATCTGCCACCTGTGCTATGAGTCAGCCAGGCGCATCCCCAAGAGCGGGGGGCCCGACAGGACCGGCCACAGCAGCCTGGGGTTTGCTCTTGTTTCCCCAGCCTTGAGAACAATTACGGCACAAAACTTCGTTTCTAAATTGTAGCTTTTTACACTTTTTCCTTGATGACTAGGGGGACGAAGCCATCGATTCACTTATTATATTTATTGAGTGCCTGGTGAATAGCACGTGTTCTAGAGTCAATTGCCTACATTTGAATCCCACCTGTGCACATCCTGAGCTTTGGGACACTGAGCAAGTTACGTAGCATCTCTAAACCTTAATTGCTTCATCTGTAAAGGGAGAGTCATCAAAATATCCTCCTATAGGGCTGCTGAGAGGATCGTTCTAGGTTTGGTTCCTCGAAGCGGGTTGTGAGACAGAAGTCAGCAAGCAGGGCTTCTTGAGGGAGTCCTCTTAAGAGCTTTTAAGAGCAATACCAGTGAAAGGGAGAGCAGGAAGCAGGAGTGGGCAGAGGGAGAAGCTGAGCTCTGAGGCAATCCCAAGGAAAGCAGCTTCCACCCCAGGGAGTGCTCTGCAGAGGGGAGAGCTCGTTAGCCCTACCCTGAGTTGGACCAAAGGGCAGGGCCCTTGTGGCCCTCAGGAGATCAGCCCCTGGATGAAGGGTGCTCCTGCACGGTGATGTTGGACGAGGCAGTTTTCCCCCTATAAGCCAGTCCCCCAAGGACAAATGAGATTGATCTTCCTGTAGCGTTCCCAGCAACTGGGAGAATAAGTTCTTCATTCCTGAAAGGGGATCACAGCCTCCCCAACAAAGATGAGATAATCTGCACAAAGCCCATCACACAATAACTGGCCTTCACTAAATACTTGGTTGATGGCAGCCAGTACAATTACTGTTGTTTTGTAGCTGTTATTTGCCAGGCACTCTGCCCGAGGCTGGGACACAGTAGCTATCAAGAATCTGCACCTGCCCTTAAGAAACTCAATCCATAAGCTAACCAGACCATCAAACGAGCAATTGCAGGGCAGTGCAATTGGGATGGGGTGGCACAGGATTTGTATCAGAGCATGTAGAAGGGACACGGGACCCCAACGGGGAGGGTGAAGGAGCATGAGGCCAAAGGGGGTCCCTGGAGATGAAGTGGAGTCAGCCAGACAAAGGGAGTTGCAGGTGCTGGAGGTGGGGAAGAAGGTGGAAGAAGCAGTGTGTGCAGACGAGAGAAGTGTGTGCATGATACAGCTCAGCAGGGTCAGCATGGAGTGTGCACCAGGAGAGGGGAGACAGGGTTTTGGGTCTACCAAGCCAAGGAGTGTGGACTTGAATATAGAGAGGACAAGGGGAGCCATGAGATCATTCTAATCAGAGAAAGGGTATGGTCCATTCGTGCTTGAACAAGGTCACTCTGGCTGCCATGTGGGCAAGGGATTGGACATGGACAAAATTAGAGGCCATTGCCTGGGTCTAGATGAGAGGTTAGAGTGACCTGGGCCATGCTGGTGGTACTGAAGAAAAAATGCACACAGTCAAGGAATACTGAGGCAGCGGAATCCATAAGCTTGGTGATACGACTGGGTGGTAAGAGAGAAAGAGGAACCCAGGGTCATGCTTAAGCTTCTGATCTGGGCAAACTCCAGAAGGCCTGGTGTCTTAATCCATTCAGGCTGCTATCATAGAATACCAGGGACAGGGTGGCTTGTAAACAACAGAAATTTATTTTTCACTGTTCTGGTGGCTGGGAAGTCCAAGATCAAGGCACCAGCAGAGTTGGTGTCTGGTGAGAGCCTGCTTCCTGGTTCACAGACAGCCACCTTCTTGTTGGGTCCTTTTGTGCTGACAGAAGAGGCAGGGAGCTCTCTGGGGTATCTTTTATAAGGGTACGAACCCCCGTACGCGAGGGTTCCACGCTCATGACCTAATCACTTCCCAAACGCCCACCTCCAAATAGTATCACATGGGGGAATAGGTTTCAACATATGATTGTGGGAGGACACAAACATTCAGTCCATAGCACCTGGGAAATTAATGTCCTAAGACCCAAAGGAAAAAAAAAAAACCACCACAGACAGACAAGCTCCCTGTTATTTGGAATGACTCAAAGGAGCTTCTTTCAGCCAGCTCTCCATGACTTATGGCTCCATTTTAGACAAACCCCCTCAAAGCCCCTGATGGGGTACAAGTCTCAGAAACAGCTAAATTAATCCCAGAGAAATCTGTTTCCTCTCTCCTTCTGCCTAGGGAAAAAAAAAAAAAAAGGCAGTAAAGAATGTTCTTAGTGTTTGAACTATAGCTGTAGTGGAAAACAAATCGAGCAAAGGAAAGAGATAAAAATTCACTCTGGATTCAACCTTCAATAAACATCAATATTTATTGAATATGAACTCCGAGCCCAGCCCTGTGCTAAGAGCTTCAGATAGAAGAGTAAAATCGACACTGACCAGTGAACTTGAGGGTCCAGCTCCTTCAGTAGTAATATTTCTTATGGTAAATTGGGGCACTGGCATTTGGGTTTATACATTAGTCTCTTGTGTGTTTGGTGAGCTGAGTCAATCCCTGGGGCTTACCCACCTATGCGTTTTCATAAAACTGAGTTTTTGGATTTCAAAGCTGACAAGCAGACCCATGAAAATGGGAAACATTCCACTGGAAATGAATGATCAGGAGGCCATTCTTGCATTTGTTCGAAAAGGAGTAACTTGAGGCAGGAAGAGAGGTTCCAGGATATTCTCTGAATTTGAGTTGAAAAATCAGGTCCAGTATTAACCCAAAGTGTTAAAAAACAAAACTCAACCGAGTAAATCGAAGATCTAATTGGCTTTATTAAAAGATTCGTGAATCAGGCAACATCCCATCTAGCAAATAGATGCTCTGAGGAGTTGTACAAAATGGAAGGTTTTTATAAGGAGGGTGGGGCAAGAAAGGAGAAGGAGGAGGAGGAAGAGGAAGAAGAAGAAGAAGAGGAAGAGGAGGAGGAAGAGAAGAGGAAGAGGAGGAGGGGGAGGAGGAGAAGAGGAGAAGGAGAAGGAGGAAGAAAAAAAGGATTGTTTCAGGCAAGATCATCCTCCCTTAGGAGAAAGGGCAGGGGTTCTTATTTTGCAGATAACCTCATCTTCCTTTGGGGGATAGAGAAGGCCCAAGTGACAGATTACCTCTTTGTGCTTATCAGAAAATTCCTGATTGACAGGTTTAGACATATTTCTGGGGGAGGCTGAAACGGAAATTAGATTAGGTATTAAACCCTGGTTTGGTGACTTGGCCTGGCCCAAGTAACACCATTTTGGACCTGTTGTTTTCTTTTTAATGAAAGCAACTTCCCAAAATATTTCTGGGGAAGGGAATGAGTCTGCCTGCCTAAGATCTGAAATGGAACCTCCTCCAAATTCTCCCTCTGGGGGCACATGCTCTTCCTGGGAACTGCTTGGTTTAGGTTACAAGTACAACCACCACTGAATCAACCAAGCAATTTTTCATGATTGGACTTGGTCCCTAACTCCTAAATGAAGGTCAAGATTTAAGATAGCAAGAAACAATCTCTACCACAAAAAAGATCCAAACCCAAAAGAAGGTGATTTGTCTTTAAAGTTGTTCACTGCAGTGGTAGTTTGTATATTTGAGACGCATAAAACCACGGCTGACGCAATCTTTTTTTAGGCTTCAGAAGAAGGCAGGTGAGTTTCTATTTGCACTTGCATTTTCTCCCTGGCTTTGTTATGGTGTCAGATCCACATTCCGGAGCTCCTCGGGCCCTTGAAAAAAGTGATTAAAACGTACTTGAGGGACGCCGGTGTCCCTGAGTATCAGTGTATACGGGAGCAAAGGGGGGGAGGGGGGAGGGCGAGACTCTAGTTTAAAAACCCACGACTTTAAAGGCTCACGATGACTTTGTTTTTATAGGAAGGAGCTGTAGCAGGCACCCCGCGCGCCGGGTCCCAGGCCAGGGAACACCCACTCGGCTCCAAGCAGACGCAGGGCGTCTGAAAACCGAAACCGGCCCAGCGCACACCGACGACGCCCCGGAGGCTGCCCGCCCCGCCGGCGCTGCGGGGCGACTGAGGAGGCGCGGTGGGGGAGGGGCGGCCGGCCGAGGCCCCGCCCCCGCCCCGCCCCGCCCCGATTATAGCCGATGACTCAGGGCGGAGCTCCGCATCCAACGCGCTCGCCGCCAACTTCTCTGGAGGGGACCAGAAGTTTCTAGCCGGCCAGTTGCTACCTCCCTTTATCTCCTTCCCCGTCGGCAGCAAGGAGGCTATTTCCAGACACTTCCACCCCTCTCCGGCCACGTCACCCCCTCCTTTAATTCATAAAGGTGCCCGGCGCCGGTTTCCCGGACACGTCGGCGGCGCGCACGGCTCTCGATCCGGCCGCGGCCAGCGAGCGACTCGGCGCCTGGAGGCCCGGCACCCCGCGACCCGGCACCCCGCGACCCGGCACCCCGGCGGCCGCCCCTCCGGGCCGACCCCGACCCAGCATGAGCGCTGCCACCCACTCGCCCGTGGTGCAGATGGCGTCCGGCAACGGCGCCGGCGACCCCCTGCCCCTCGGCTGGGAGATCAAGATTGATCCGCAGACCGGCTGGCCCTTCTTCGTGGACCACAACAGCCGCACCACGACGTGGAACGACCCGCGCGTGCCCCCCGAGGGCCCCAAGGTGAGCCAGCCTGCGCCGCGCCCCGGCCGGCGGCCCCCCCGACGGCGAGCGGCAGGGGCGGCTGCAGCGGGCGGGGCTGCGGGGACCCCGGGCGCGCCTGCCGGGGTCCGCCCGCTGCGCCCCGACGAGCCCCCGCTCCGGTCCGTCCTTGGCCGGCGTCGGGGCGAGGGGGAGGCCCCGGGGGGGGCACTGTCCTCCCCGGGCCGCGTTTGGTTCCTGGGGGTTGGCCCGGGAAGCGCGACCCGCGCGGTGGCGCCAGGTGCCGTCCCCCCGGCCCGTCCCCCCGGCCCATCCCCCCCGAGGGCCGAGGGCCGGGTGGCTGGGGCTGGCCCGGGCTCCGGAGGGGCGGCCGGCCTGGTCAGCTCCGGAGGCCCGGGCTAGGCCCCGCCGCGGCCTTTGCGGCCGCCCGCCGGGGCTGAAGTCCCGGTTTCACCGCCGTCCGCGCTCGGGCGGACGCCGTAGGGGGCCACTCGCAACTTGGGGGTGGTCTAGAAGGAATTTTGCCTGCTGAAGTTCCTCAACTTGGTCGAGGGGCACCTTGACTTTACGGTCTCAGGCACAGTGACTCAGGGGACTGATGTAAATACACTTCTCCCCCTTTTTGTATCTGCAATTAAAATTGTGTTATTGTTTGAAACGGTTTTCAGTAAGAATATATTCTAGTGTGGTTCGTTGAAAACAAGATGTTCTTCTCCCAGGCAATTTCTAAACTAAAGATGTGAGACTGTCTCGTGCTTGACCATTGCCTTAAGGCATTGCCTCACACTGGCTTGAAAGAGAGTAGTTTGTTTTTGTTTTTTTTTAATGGCATACATTCCCTTGTTATGGTATTAAAATACCTAGGATTTGTTTCTAATACACAAATAACTAATACAGAAGTACTTTTGGGAATGCAGCAGAAGTACGCCTCATTTATGTATACGCAAAGATATATGCTCTTTAACCCTTAAGAGCATGAAAGTTTGGAAATAGAAATTTGGAATCAGTCTGTTAACTTAAAAGATCACAACTGAGTGTGCTACACTTCCAATTTTCTATAAATTTGAACTATTTCAAAATAAAAACTTGGCAAAAGAGAAATACACTTAAAGAAAGGGGCATGTTATGCTGTCTGGGCAAAATTAAAAAAAAAAAAAAAGCCATAAAGAGCTGGTCAGTTGTTTTGAAGATTTAAAAATTCACAAAATTAAAAATGCTTCATAAATCATTACTTTAGAAGAAATATTTTTATCATCCACTTTCATTTCTATGCATTTTTTAAATTAAAAATATTAATGAAAACCTGGTGCCCAACAGTGAGACATTGAACATTCAGCAACTTACATTTATAAGAAATTAATTGTATATTTTTATCTGAAAATTAGTACAAGAGTATGTAATTAGCCGGGATGGGCATAATTATATATACTTGTTTGTGTCTGTTCAGCCCATAATTGGGTGAAACTGAAGCACATTTCAAACCAGTCCTGTTACTGCAGTCTGCATGGATGTAGATCTTCGGCGTGGTGTAAAACTATCATTTCGAGGCCTCCTTCCTATAGAGACAGGGACTGTCGGAATCTGCTGGCACCCTTTGTTGTGACTGAAGGTCAAGTTTGAACATAGCCACTGTAAGTGAGCGTAAACCCAGATTGCCAACCCTTTGTTTTTAGAATAAGACTCACCCAGCAAGTTGAGATCTTTGTGTACCCATCCAGTGGATTGGCTAGGCTGTGGTTTCATAAGCCTTTTTAAAGAGGAAAAAAACAGGTTGAGTTATTGTTATTCTCAACAAATAGAGAAAACAGCCACTAAATCAGACGTCTGATGCCAGAAAAGTGGATTTGAAAATTAAGTCAGAATTTTGAAGTTGAAAGGCCCACGAAGCTCTTTTAGCTCAACCTCTTCCTTTTACTGAGAAAGAAACCCAGACAGGTCAAATGTGTTTCCAAGGGTCACTCAGCTGGTACTAATAGCAAAGAGAACTACACCAGAAGGTCCTGATAAGAGGCAGGGTATCTGCTCAGAAGGTGGTAGAAGTGTCTAGAATTTTTGTGAAGCCTGCATGCAGGCTGGAATACTTGGTTGTCTTTGTGTCCCCCCGGCCACCAATTGGCCACCAAGTACTGTGTGGCTGACCTCTGTGCTGTGATTACTTGGATGGTGAGGACTGGATATGGTAACTCAAGAAATGAGTTCTCTTTACCAGATTAACTACTGGAGATTGTCAGCATGGCACCAGAATTTAAGGGGAGAATAAACATTCCATTCATTGGCTCTTTGGGCTTCACGGCTTTCATGCCTGTGTTTTGAGATACACAGAACATCTGGGTGACTCATTCAGTTTCACTTCCATGAATGACATCTTCCTCCAGACTAAATAGAACGGAAAATCCTTTAATATTGTTTTATATTAGACATTGGCTCCTTAATGCGTAACGAGAAAGGGCCATGGCGTGAAACAGAGGGCAATTTTGGAGGAGCTGAGCTAAAAGGACCTTCTGAACATCCTTATCTTCAAGAGGCGATGCGATCCATCAATAAAGAGCCATTTGTTAAGCATGAAGAAACAGAGGAAGCCCTTTTTTGGGGGGAAGACCGCCTCTGGGTGTTTTCAGTCTAACCTTGTTGGTAAAGGAATGGCTTTCAAGGAAGGGAAGTGACTAGAACTTTGTGTTTCATTGAGTCTTGTGTTCTGTCGTTTCCGAGTTGGTCCTCCCACAATGCCCTGAGATAGGTAGAGTGACTCTCTGTCCCCAGTTTTACAGAGGGGGCAAGTGAGAGCAAGTGTCTTGCCCTTCCGTTGAAGAGGCCAGGTGACTACAGGCTAAGACTTTGGGCTTTATCCAGCTCCTCTCCAAGCAACTGGACCTCCCCACCTGCAGGCTTCCTGGATGTCGATTTTCTGCGCACGTGGGCTTGCCACTAATCTCCTGGCAAGTTCATTCTGGTCCAGGCCCCTTCCCTGGCAGAGAGGTTGGCGCTCACTTTGGAGTCTGAGGATGTGCAGCCACTCCTCCCGGTCCTGCCCTGACTAAACAAAAGACCAGGTGCTGTGTTGCTGTCTCGCAAAGCTTCCTGGGACCAGAGGGAGACCCTTCTCCCTTCACGAGCAGGGCTGTTCTAGCTTTGCAGATCTTAGAGGTCACCAGCGCAGATCCCCAAGGCCAGCAGTCTCCTGGGTAGCCTTTTTAAGAACACAGATCGTCAGCTGTGTCATCCCCTCCTACCTGCCCCCCCCCCGCCCCGCCCCAGTGTTGAATCCAAATTTCTCAGGGTAGGGCCCAGACATCTAGACGTCCGAGAAGTTTCCCTGATGATCCTGATTTTGCCAGATTGGCATTTGGGAGCCACTGGTGGCCGGTGATCCCATTTTGTAGGGGGAGGGGAGCTGCAGTTCAGTGTCCGCCTTCCTGCAAGTAGGCCCTGGAATGGCTCAAGCTGTGCCTGCTTAGCATCTAAGCTGCAAAGCCTTTGCTGGAGGCCCCATTGTCCTTCTTGGTGAAACTCCCCTGGTGCCTCGCTTGTGCCAGTGTGAATTTGGGGGTGGCAGTGCCCTGAGTCAGACTTAGGGCACTGCCAAGACCCTCCCGTATCCCAGAAAGAAGTGAGCCAGAGCGTTTCCTTCCTGCTTTGCCCTACCAGCAGAAGCTCACCATAATAATCTGACAGATTACACTTGGGCCCTGGGAGAGAGATGGAGAAACATCCTTTCAGAGGAAACTGGAAATGTTTTGAGTTACGATTGAAGTAGAGACCCATTTATTTTCTGCTCCAGCCTCCTGAATTTTCTTAAAGATGAGATCATTCTGCTCTTTGCAGATCGATTGCAAGCTCTTGGGCCTCTTAGCAGAATCAGAGCACAATCAGGAAATGAGTGGCCATTCTCTCCTTTGTATTTTCTAGCAAGTTGCATGATGGGGAAGCAAATTCCTTTGAACAGAGATTTGTTGGGGGGGAGGATGAAGAGCATGGCCAGATGCCTTAGATGTCCAGCTCATCCAAGACCTTCATTTTACCCTCCAAAGAACAGGCTGTGTTTGGCTTATGCAAGAACTGAACATAATTCGTCCCCTGTTTTGTAGAGTAGACTTGCCCTTTACGAGGGTAAAGCTGGTACCCAGGAGCTGTGTCGGCATTTGACGTTAGCCAGGGCCAAGGAGGGCTTAGCTGTTTGATGCTCTCGGGGCTGGTTGTGAGTTGAAAAGCCTCAGACCACCCGTGAGCATGAGACTTGATCAGACATGTCCTCCTGTCCCCATTTCTGGAATGACACACAGTTCCCTTGTATAAGGCACCCTGCATGTTTATTAGTTCCTCTTGACCTTTTTAAATGGTCTGGTGTTTATTGTCAAAAATAGGAGACCATGCATAATCCAAACCTGCTCTTCCTCATTCCCATTTTTGCTGCTTTGATGTTGCTCTTAAATATTTAAGACATCTTACACAGGAAAACTGGGAGCAGAAGACAAAGGCCTTGCTTATTAGGAACCTCTGAGGACCCATTGGTGCTGATGAACACTGAAGAAACCTCTATCCGCCTGATTGTGGAATTCTCGAGCCCCTCCCAGCTCCCCATTGCTGGCTGATCGAGTTTTGACTTGGGCTCCTCTTCTGCCTCCAATCTCAGACTCACAGCTGGACTTTTGAAGCTAAACCCCAAATCCCATCCTTTGCAAATATGGACCTTGATCCTCACTGCTTGCTTGGCACTGTGGGACTGTGTGAGATGTCTCGTGTTATTAAGTCTTCACATATTTCTGTGAAGATTTCTTCAGGGGCCTTAGAAGCCAGGCAGCTTGCAAAAGCTTCATGAGAGAGAATTTCTTTAGGATAGAATGAACCTTATATCTTTTTGTTTCTCTCTCTCTATATATATACACACACATACATGCATACGCATATGTATATGCCAAATGCTGGTTGGGTGCTTTACAAACCTTATTGCTTTAAGTCCTCAAAACAGCTCTCTAAGATGGAAACTATTAGATGCATCTGAGGCCTGTCAGCTGTGACACTACGGAAGGACTGTTGTGGCCAGAGGTTTTACCCTCACCTGGTGGAGGGGGGGGGGAGGAGTGTCTGGAGGGGTGACAGATAGCCTCACCCCCAGGAAGCCTGGCTGCTTCTCAGAACTCCTTTATGCTCAGAGCTCCCCAGGCACAGCCCCAGTTGATTACAGACCACTCCTTTCCTGAGCCTGGGTCTGAACTTAGGAGATGGGCCCAAGTCTTCATTCATTCATTCATTCCATCTGAAATTTACTGAGCGCCTGCTTTCTGCAAGTCATGGTGTTCAGTGTCATATGGAGGACAGGTCTGTCTCCTTCCATGCCATTCTCCGTGCAGCATTTCTGACATGTACCCCTCTCCAGTTGGAAGCAGGCTATCCCTGCTCCAGACTCCACATTACTTTGATTGGAATCTTTCTTCCAAAAGGCAGCACTTCGGGGCGCCTGGGTGGCTCCGTCATTAAGCGTCTGCCTTTGGCTCAGGTCATGATCCCAGGTTCTGGGATCCAGCCGCATCGGGCTCCCTGCTCAGCGGCCAGCTTCTCCCTCTCCCACTCCCCCTGCTTGTGTTCCCTCTCTCGCTGTCTCTCTCTCTCTCTCTGTCAAATAAAATCTTAAAAAAAAAAAAAAAAGGTGGCACTTCTCTGCTTTGCCCATGTCCCCATGGGCTGAGAGTTCCAGGGGGCAGTGGGCTGGCTATCATCTTTCAGGGTCTTAAGTTCAGACTCCTGTCTCAGTAAATGATTCTGTGTGGAGAAGGGTAAAACCTGGCCTGGGCTCCGGAGTGGACAGGCTGGTAAAAGGAAAGCCGCCTTTATTGAAGTGCAGGCTCACGCTTAGAGTTAGTGGAAGTTGCTGGATGCCTTCTGTTAGTTCCTAAGCACTGAAGTGTTGTCCTGGGCTCCCCAAGGTCCCCCGGGGACAGGTTCCTTTTTACTGCATTTCTAACTGGCCTTTTCTCCACAAAGAACTTCAGTATTGATTCCCTAAGTTCATCCGTATGAGCCTGGAGAAGTTCTTTTTTTGTCCCCACCGGCGACACAGCATCTTGGAGCAGATGAGCTGGAAAGGCTGGGAGCTCCCGGCAGCCAGGCGCCGCTAATGCCCAGCTGCACAGAGAGCAGCCTCCGCGCTGTCAAAGGACCTCTCTCTCTCTTTTTTCTCCATGTGGCTGGCAGTAAGACCAGACAGTGCACAGCGAGGCTTATTATTCACTGTCCGTTCAGAAAAGCCCAGAATTCAGATTGCTCACTGCCTATGTCAAGAGCCCGTAAACAGAGTGGCTGCCCCAGAGCTCCGAGCACAGAGCAGTGTCCCCAGTGACTGAGGTGAGACTTGCCACTGAAAATTCCCCAGCATCCTGTTGGAAAACAGCCATTTCCTATTTTGAAATCACGTCCTCAGTGTTCATGAAGGTCCAGTTGTAGATTTTTCCCTCCCGTCATTTTAAAGATTCTTCTTGGGCACTGGATGGATGAGTGAATAGTTAAGTCCAAACAGCAGGAGGCTAGGAAAGAATACATGGATGCAGAAGACAAGGCAGCCACATCACTTTCTGAATCTTCCAAATTCATCCAACAGACCCTGAGTGTCAGGCGGGGACTAGGTGCCCGGATAGAGCTGGGTTTTCTCCCTCCAGAGGCCCCATGCTGGGCGCATGGGGCTGTGGTGACTCAGAATTGAGCAGAGTGCCGGCACTCCGCACTCCCGCCTGCCCTGCCTCTGCCAGGCAGTGACTCAGCACGAAGCACTGCGTCCCTGGCCCAGAGCACACTTGAACTGAATGTTCCAGGTCTTGAGCCTCAGCCCAGCTCGACCAGGCAAAACTAAATACTTTCTCCCCTGCTGCGTTTTATCTTGGGAAGATGAAGGGTTTGAAGACATTAGCCACAATTATTATTACAGATTGTATAGGTATGGCAGGAATAGTGAAAGGGTTAACACATCCCTGGCCTTGATGTCAGACAAACCTGGGTTCTGGTGATCTCAGATAAATCACTCATCCTCTCTGAACCTCAGTCTCCCCTTCTATAAAATGGGAACACCACCTTACCTGTCCAGCAGGATTGCGAGGATCGGGGGGATAGTGCATGGAAAGTGATGAGTCAGGGCCCGACTAGACAACATGTGTTCAATCCATGGAAACGTCACAGCCTCCACTAAGAAGTAGGAGGGGATTCACCACATGGCAGACGCATCTGTCTGGACATGGCTCCCAGGTAGACCTCAAGTCTTTTTTCTCAGAAGAAAGGCCTCTTACCCCTTGTACTACCTTAGCTGGCTGTCTTTCGACTAGTGTCTGGATGCCCTCGGCACCCTTCCCCGGGGTTCTCATGCCCCACATAACTCGGGGACACAGCGGGGGGGGGGGGGTCAGATGAAGGCTGTTGGGCCTTCTGGAGCCTCAACCAAACCTGCAGCCCATAGCCTCAACCAGCTTCATCCCTGATTCATCCCTGACCCCCCAGCCAAGATAGGCCAGGACACATTGTGTTTCCTGGCCTCTGCTGCATGGGGTGGTGTGTTAACCCTCAACCTTGACTCCTTTAGGGGAGTGTCTCCCTCCACATCTCTGTACAGACCCCAGGACAGTTGCCAGGCAGGAGCGAGGTACCCAGTCCATGTTGTGGGGAAACTGAGTCATGTTAACTAGGGGCTGGCCATTTGCACAGCTGTTCTAGACCCAGCTCTAAGGGGTGGAAATGTCACTGCAGGTGGAAGGAGAGGGGGGTTTGCTAATTGCCACCACCCTCCTGGGGGAGTATGGTTGTTGGAGGAATGCTTTGAGCAGCTGCTTAGGGTGGGGAGGAGAATCCCCAGGAATTCCCCTCAAAGCAGCTACCCTTGGTTAAAGGGGCCCTTGCCTTAGTGGCAGTTGGTGAATTGGGGATTTGGGGGGGGTGATTTTATACAAAATGCATATCTAGTGAGTCCGTGCGCCCTGATACCAGCAAACACTTGCATAGTTGGGTGTCTAGCAGATGGTAGAGTCAAGTGACTGGTCAGTGTTCCACCTTCGTATGAGACCAGTCCTTGAGAAACCCATGCAATGAACCATGAGGGAGTCTCTTTATGTAACTTCAGACAGTTTGTTTCCTAATATGGAAATTTCAGGTATTTTTCCATCTGTGATTCGTGATTTCAGATCCTTAGAGCAGGTGTCCCTACTCCTTTTTTCTTTTTTTTTTTAAAGATTTTATTTATTTATTTGAGACAGAGAGAATGAGAGAGACAGAGAGCACATGAGAGGGGGGAGGGTCAGAGGGAGAAGCAGGCTCCCCGCCGAGCAGGGAGCCCGATGCGGGACTCGATCCCGGGACTCCAGGATCATGACCTGAGCCGAAGGCAGTCGCTTAACCAACTGAGCCACCCAGGCGCCCCCCTACTCCTTTTTTCTGAAGAGGAACTGGCTAGGGTTTTCATTTCCCTGAAGCCATGAGTTCAGGAGCTGGGCATTGGGTGACCGGGGTTCTCAGCCTGGTAACTGCCCGTGTTGAGGAGGGTTCCAGGGGGTGGGGGAAACGGGGATGCTGGAGGTTGATGCCAAAACACCAGCTGTGGCCCGTCGTGCCTGGCATGAAAGGTACCCGCACAGCCTGCTGGGGGACACGCTGAGGTTGTTGGTGAGACGCCAGGGCAGGTTCTGCTCCCAGACACATCCTCCTGCCCCAGCCTGGCCTGGGTTTTCTCATTAGGTCTCGGGCAGGAGTGCAAGGAGCCACAGTCAGTGCAAGTTGAGTGTGGATTGGTCCACAGGGCAGGTCCTTTCAGAGTGGCTGGGCTGGGGCTTCTTGGAGGGGACAGAGGTTTAGGGCTCGGCCCCTAGAATGTTGGGCCGTGTTTGCTTCCCGATTGTAAAGCATTAGGTACAGTTCCCAGCAGAGAAAATGGCATCCTTGCTAATTAGTGTCCTTAAGACTCTCGGATAAAGGGGCTTCTAACTCGAACAGGTTTGTTGCCGACTGGTGAGACCACTGAGGTTTTAGGCATTGTACACTATGGGCTCAACCAGGTGTTGCTCAGAAAAGCAGGGGTCTGTCAATAATCATTTGTGGAATGAAGGAACGTGATTGTGTAGGGCTTGGAGCAGGCTCAGCTTACATAGCCTTTCTTACGCCTTATTTCACTTAAATTTTGCAAAAATCCCTGGGTGGGGGGGGGATTTTTACAGCTGGAGAAACTGAGTCTTGGCAGCCGGGAGTCCTGTCCAAGGGCAAAGAGCTGGTGAGCAGCAGGCTGGGACTGGAGCTCAGGGTGACAGCTTGAAGCCCGGGGCTTACACTGGTTCATTCCTGCTTGTTTGGACAAAGCTGCAAAGAGAAGAGGTGTTAAGTTTCATTCTATAGAAAGTTTTCTCTGGTAGGAACACATCAGGACACCTGTCTCGGTGATCCCAGAGATCCCAGGGTCTCGGTGGCCCCCTGTCACTGGCCTGTGTCCAGAAATTATGGTCAGCACAGACTCTTGTCTTACCAGGAGCACCGCACACGGACTTCTGTGGAGGTGGATTTCGCTTGCTATTCAGAATTTACCTGATGTCCATCATATGCCCAAACTTGGGCGGAGGGAGAGACCCTTTATCACAACGCGGTAGAAACTGGAGGAATTTTGACTTTGGCTGAAGGGTATATCAAATTGGCAATAATACTTCATTCATTTCGATGGCCTGAGAGTACCAAACAGAAGGCTTGGAAGGATGTTGAAGCTCAACTATTTGTGCTTTAGAAGGAAGTTTTTATTTTGTTTCCTACCTGCTAGAAGTGAGCCAAGCTACTTAATTTTGATCCAGGCCCTAGATATATGGGGAGTTCAGGGTTCCTGTTTTCAAACTCCATCTTTTTTTCTTTGTTTTAGAAACTTTGAAGTGTTATTAGTACAAGTCAACACCTGACCGTTGTGAAGGCTTCTGGCCTCAAAACCCAGTTACTGGATCTGTGTCCTATCAGGGAGCCCAGGGCTGCCCTGAAAGTTAACCTTTGTTACTCGTACCTTTGTTCAGACCGCAGTGGTGGGAGCTAGGACTTGTAGGTGCTGAGAACACTTTGGAGAGTGATGTGCCATGGAGTTGAGGTTGGGGGTTGACGGGGGCTGTTTTCAGGGTTCAGAGGCCACTCAGTGAACTGGGAACCGATCGTGGATAGGTCAAGGCAAACCCTGCTCCCCGGCTGTCCTCAAAGCCGCGGAGGCTGTGAAAGTGCAATGTCCAGCACAGTGGTTGGCGTATGCCTGGTAGGTACCCAAGAGCTGTGTTCTTACCCTGCTTTTAAGGCACAAAGAGCCCTGGGATGCCAGGGTGGCGCAGTCGGTTAAGCACCCGATTCTTGGTTTCGGCTCAGGTGTGATCTCAGGATCGTGAGATCAAGCCCCATGTCTGATTCTGCGCTCAGTGGGGAGTCTGCTTGAGATTCTCTCTCTCTCCCTCTTCCTCTGCCCCTCCCCCCTTTGCTCTCTCTGTCACTGAGATAAATAAGTGTTTAACCAAAAAAAAAAAAGGGAGGCACAAGGAGTCCTTCCGGGGGTCAGTGGCCACCTCTTAACATTGGGACACCTTAAATCCCAGTGACTGCCATTCTGATTTAACTGAACACAGTTAAGAGTGGTCATTTTTAGATTTCTGTGACGTCAACTTTTCCTTGTTTTTGAGCTTTACGTAGATGTTTAGAGCTAGAGGGGACCTTGGAATAAGCACCATGAAGAACGCCAGAGCAGGAAGGAACCTCACGTGGGTCAGTGTTTTTCAGTGCAGTCCTGGTCTAGGCTTCACCACATACCTACCGAATCACACTGCCTTGGGGTTGGACTTAGGGTCTACATTTTTAAGCATTTTCTGGGTGCTCCCGATGCCACCTAGAGTCTGAGAACACTGCTTCATAGAGTCTCTGGGCCTCGCCTTCCCTTTACAGCTGAGGAGAGTAAGGTCCAGAGAGGGGATGTGAGCTGCTTACATAACACACATATTTAGGGGCAAATCCAGGATTAGGACCGAGTGCTGTCTCTTTCCACATCTCCTAGCTGCCCCCTTAGTGCCCACATTGTTATTAAAAACCAGCAGCAAATCTCTGGTGCTCTTAAGAGTGCTCTTAAGCAAACAAGACTTGCGTAAGTCCACGGGCTCACCCAAGCTCAGAGTCTGACCCCAGGCTTCTCTAATAATACCTTGTCCTTAATAGGGCAGATCTTGGCTCATCTGGGGTAATTTTTCTCTGCTGTTTGGCCATCTCGTGGAGTTGTGGAGTGCCCTGAGATGCGCCTCCACAGATTTTACTGCAGTGCAAAGCAAGGGAGAAGAATGAACCAGTTCCTTTTATAAATGCATGTAGTAAGATAAGCAAAGCCTTATTTCCTCATCGGATCTCGTATATATGGATTCCTGATGTCTTTGCCCAGAGATAAAGATGATGAACTGAGCTGCGCTGGAAAATAATTCCTGGAGTGCGGTCATTCCTCCTTAAGCAGCTGCGGGGCAGGCCCTGGTGAGGAGGGGAGGACCTGCTGTGGCCTGCCTGGTCACGTGGTAGCAGCTCGCTCCTCCCTCCCCAGAAGCGCTACCCCAAGGGGTCAGTCCCTGGTCCCCACTGAGGTCAGAAGGGAGCAAGTCATGGGTCCTGTATCAAGGATGCTGGCCTAACCAATAGGCTCTTTCTAGATGTGCTGGAACTTCTTAGGGGACTGAGGAGGCATGTTCTCCTCATATTCCACAAGAAGCATAAACTATAACATTTCTCTCTTTTACTTTTTTCATTTTATTTATTTTTTTAAAGTAGGTTTCACGCCCAGCTTAGAGCCCAGCAAGGGGCTTGAACTCATGGTCCTGAGATCAAGACCTGAGCTGAGATCAAGAGTTGGACGCTTCACCGACTGAGCCACCCACTTTTCTCATTTTAAAAAATGTCTTTTTTAAATTAGATTGTGATGTAAAGCACTGTGGAAGACAGAAAGGGCAATTTAACTTTTGAGGTGGTGCTCTTTAGTTAGTAAACACCGAAGCATCTGCTACTGACGGGACTCTAGCAGAGTAGACTTGGCAGAAGCGGGGAGGCGTCCACGTTCGTTCCTGTTACGGGTCTTCGTCTAGGTGGGAGCTTTGCTGCTGGTTTAAATTATTCATTCCTGTACAAGTGCTTAGTCTTCTACTCTGTAAAGCTGGTGTGGTTTTTCTACTTACCCCAGCAGTGTTTTTCTAAACAAAACCCTGATGAGACTGGAATGGGAGCATTCTTCTAGATGTGAGACTCATGAAGAGACATGGGGTTTTTTAATCAAAAGGCATAAATGGGTCAACTCACACAGAACCCAGAGGGCCGAACGTCAGGGCCTCCAGGCCACCCTTATTCCCCCAGCGGGCAGCACCATCTCTCTGTCAACCCCAGGCTCAGAACTCGGGTCTCGGTAGTGGCCCTTTACCCTCACTCCTGCTGTCCTGCCAGCCACGGAGGCCTTTCCGTTCTTCCTCCTCCTGCTTGCCTCCCTGGGTCACCCTTCCTTTCCGCGCCCTCAGCCCCTGCTTTGCCCTTCCTTCCTTCCTCTCACCCCGGACTCCTCCCCACGTTTCCTGACGTGGCCTGGTTTCTCCTTTCGGTTCCTCCTGTCTTGCTGAGGCATCTCTCGACAGCAGCCCTGAGGATAGTGGATCTCGGGCCTCCGGCCTCCGGGCCTCCGGCCTTACCTTCTTCAGCTCGGCCCTTACCTTCGCATGCTGTCCCCCTCCCCTCTGCTGCTCAGACGCCCCACCCCACCTCCAGTGACCACAGCTTTTTTCCAGCAACCACACGACCAAGACCAGACCCAGACACCCAGATGTAACGTCTTCCCAGATCCAGGTGGCGTATTGGCTCCAGGAGGCAGTCCCTGCTGTCACCTCCTCTGGGCAGGAGGAAGTGTCTTCCTCCCTCCCTCCTTCCTGCCCTCCAGCCCTTGTCTTCCCTTTTCTCTTGTCGTCCTACAAAATCTATTCAGTTGAGATGTATAAAATACGCAGCTCTTGGCAGGCAGCTGCCGTGCCTTCTGGATCCAGGGGCTTCCCCCAGGAGGAGCCAAGCCTCAGCCAGGTCCATCTAAGGTTTCCAGGCCCTGGAAGGGGCTGAGTTGGAGGCACAGCTAACAGCCGGCTTTGCGGGGGGTGGTGGGGTTGGCAGGCCTCACCTGTTAAAATCGGATAGTGTGGGCGGAATGCAGCAGGGGCTGGGCAGTGGGGAGGTTCCAGGGAAGTGTATGCTTTGATAGGTTTGTACGTAGGTATCTACCTGTTGACTGCCATGCAGAAAAAGAACATTTCCATCCTCACAGAAAGTTCAACTCTCAGAAGGTTCAACACCCTCCCAGTGACTCTCATTTCCTGCGGGGCAGCCCCTACTCTGAATCTTCTTTCAGTTAGCTTTGTCTTTCAGATTTGATTCCTCTGACACTTTGAGGTCTGCGCAGCATGATTGTGCGCCTTTTGGGGGAGGGAATTCACATGGCTTGCTGCCTTCTGGGCATCCTTCTTGCATGTGCTCTCATAAAACCTCCCAGCCGTCCTGCGAGATGGGTGTTGCTAGCTCCATTTTCTGGATAAGGGAATTAAAGCTCACAGTTTAAGAGAATTATCTCAGATCACAGAACTGTTACTAATAGAGGTCAGAATCAACTGACATCCTATCTAGGACAGCCCCATCCTAGCTAGAAGAGCCCATGCATTTCCCCCATTTGCAGAGCCTCCCATGCTTTCCAGGGGGGGTTTGCTTCCTGTGTGTTTCCTGCTGTCTCAAACTGTCTTGTAAGCCCCTAGTCGGCAGGGATCGTGCCTTGCTGGTCTGGTAAGCCCGCAGTGCCCAGCGTCAGAGTAGCTAGATGGTCACCAGGCGGTAGTCAGTGGATGAGGGCTTCCGAGCTGCCCTGCCCGAGGATTGTGCGGATAGCTGAGGCTTTTGTCCATGGCTGGGAGGGAACGGTGAGCCCCCAGGCAGGCAGCAGAGAAGAGACCCAGGACTTGTCGGGGCCCCTGCTTCAGGCTGGAAGGAGGAGTGCCCCGGCGAGGGGCTCACACGCCGAGATGGCGGATTAGGAGTCGGCACCACATAGCGCTGGGTGTCCTCAGTACCTTCTGGTGCCCCTCACGGCAGGAACCCACGGCCTGCTCTTGGGTGACCTGAGAGCTAAGCAGGCTAAAATAATGCCGCCACCCCGAGCACGTGGGGATTCTAATCTGAGAGTGCCTGTCTGCTGGTGTCCCCAAGGACACAGCGACACCCTTGCCTCTCCCCTGGGCGGGAGGCCCCGGGGCAGGGGCTTAGCAGGAGGGAAGCAGTTGACGGGGTCTGAAAGAGCTAAATTGCAGGGTCCACCACCACCGCTGGCTGTTGCATCCCGACACAGAAACAAGGCACAGTTATAATGGTCGATCACTCAATGCAAAGGAGCTTTGCTTACTTGTGACTGGTTTTGCGGCAGTGAGAAGTACACCCCGCAAGCTCCTAGAGTCTCAGTCTTTGGCATTTGTTTGCAGTTCGGAGAGATGCCTCCTGAAGGAAGGATCGTTCTCCTCCTTCATCGGTGACCTAGCCAGATGTGTGTAAGTGGCACAGTTCCATAGCATCCTCCTCTGTAAAGGACCCTCGAGGTGGCCTCAGGGGATAGTCAAGACTGGAAGCCTTGGGGGTCCCTGACTTTGGTTGCACAGCCCGTGGTGAGAAGTGACTTTGCCCCGTGAGTGACTGACTGGCCTTGTTGTCTGAAACAAGATCTTTCTCTGTGGTACATCTGGAACTTGGCCTCCTCAAGGGTCCCGAAATAGCCAGGCGGCTGCAGGGACAACTTCATGAGAGGACAGGAGAGGGGCCCCAGCCACTCCTCGCCAGAGCAGCCTTTGCCGCCGTCAGCGGGCCAGCAGAAGTTTGTTCTCCTGCTGTGCTGCCCCTGTGTGCCTTCTGATCTCCCTCTCTTGCACCTTGTTCCGAACGTGTCCCCGGGTGGGCAGCCTCGCCCCACCGCCGCCTGTCCGCGAGGGCGTCCAAGCGGTGTCCTGTGTCTGGGTCCAGCACAACCCTGTGTCCTTAAGAAACGCTAGGACCTTTGAGGAAGCGGGGAAGCTGGCCATGATTTAGTGAGTTGGACTTGACTCATCCTCGCACCTTCTGATCTGGGTCTCTGATTTGGGGGACAGTCAGTGGCTCTCCTACATACTGCTGCTGGTTGTCACCCATAAAAGAAACCTGCCTGACCAGTTTGGGAAATTGGGACCTCTCTGTGCTCAGCGGATACCGTGGCTCACCTGCTTTCTCTCGATGCCCCTAACTCGTAAACTTCTGGCCATACAGCGGCCTTGCAGGGGAGGGGCTCTCCGGCAGACGCAGAGGGTGCCTGTGAGCCGCCTCACCCTCTGTGCTCGGCCAGCTTGGCTGATGCCGGAGGTGGGGGAGGTGCCCAGAATCACTCCGGAAGGTGGCACTTAGCCCCATGTTTTTGCTTCTTTGGGGTGTTTTCCTCCCAGTTCCTAACCAGACTCTTTCTCCTTTTTGTGTCGTAGGAAGCACCGTCCTCTGCAAACGGCCCTTCCCAGGAGGGCCCCAGGCTGCTGCCTCCTCGGGAAGGCCACGCCGTGTACCCCCAGCTCCGACCAGGCTACATTGCCATTCCTGTCCTCCACGAAGGCGCCGAGGGCCGGCAGCCGCGCCCATCCTTTGTCTGTCCCCAGCCAGGAACACAGCGATTCCGAACCGAGGCGGCCACAGAGGCTCCTCAGAGGTCCCAGTCACCCCTGCGGGGTGTGGCGGAAGCCACCCAGCCAGATAAACAGTGTGGACAGGCGGTGGCAGCAGCTGCGGGGGCCCAGCCCCCAGGCTCCCACAGACCTGAGGTAAGGAGAGCGAGCCCGGGTAACATGCAGGGCATCTGGGCCTGGCCTGCAACAGCAAAGGTCGCCCAGCAAAGACAGCATGACAGCTCCACGGTGTCCCCCAGCATTTCACAGGTGTGTGACCCCACAGGCAGGGGTCATGGCTTATTTTTGTGGTTAAGGAATTGGGGTTCAGAAGGGTAAACAGCTTGGTCCAGATGTATAAAGGTGGAAGTATGGCATTTCTGGGACCGGAAGCCTGGCCTTCTGGCTCCTAATCTGGCTCCTTAACTCCTGCCAGGCTTTCTGTGACCAAAACACAGGGATAGCGATGTGTTATTTCATTTAGTTCAGTACTTATGGATAGGTGTTAACCGCTTGGAGCTGTTTTGATACAGCGTCCCATGGCTTAAAAGGAAACCCAGAGGGGCGCCTGGGTGGCTCAGTCGGTTAATAAGCATCTGCCTTCGGTTCAGGTCATGATCCCAGGATCCTGGGATCAAGCCCCACGTCAGGCTCCCTGCTCAGCGGGAGCCTGCTTCTCCTTCTCCTCTCCGCTTGTGCTCTCTCTCTCGCTGTCTCCATCACTATCTGTATGTCTCTCTCAAATAAATAAATAAAAAATAAATAAAATCTTAAAAAAAAAAAAGAAACCCAAAATAAAGAGTCGGGAGGTCAGCTGCTCGATGATAGGGTTTTATTTAAGCCTGAGGTCCGTGCTTCAGTGCACTAATATCTAAAGAGTTCTTAATCCAGTTCTTAGCTGGGATTTGAGGGCCAGCGGACCCCAGTAGGATTCCTGAGCAGTAAGCCCTCCTGGTTTTCCCGTGTGCAGATTGTCCAGAGTTGTGAGTGCTGATTCTCACTCCGCGTCTGTGCCCAGAGTTAGCCTTGCCTCCTTTGCCTCTGTTCTTTTCCTTTCTTGGAGGAGGGCCTGAATTTGTAATATTTTGTTGTAAGAATGTCACTTTTGAGTGACACATTAATCAGAGAAATCTGAAGCAGATTTGAGCTAACAGGACCCTTTGAAGCCAACTGGGGAAACACGCAGCTGATTTTCTGGGCAGTCCGGGGGCTGGCCTGCCTCGGGCACGCGGGATATGCTGCTCTCCGTGCCCAGCTGCAGCCTCTGCAGATTGCAAGGAAAGGGTTAGAGAAAGAGGTGACACTGGTAACAACAGAAGCAGCGCATTGAGCACTTCTCTCTCGCTCTCATTAATGAATTAACTTTAAAAAGGCTGTTGAGCTGGGAAGAATTGCAATGGCAGCCTCTTGGTTCTAGAGCCCCGAGTCCTAGCAGTACATTTTGGAGATGGAAAGGTTTACAGGTAGACGGTCCTAACGTGTTACCCTGAGCAGGCACATAAAGGAAGCACAGTTGGGGCAGCGGGGCAGAGGGTCACTCAGCGCCTCCATTCGTTGTGTTTTGCAGCGATCCCAGTCTCCAGCTGCTTCGGACTGCTCGTCCTCGTCCTCCTCGGCCAGCCTGCCCTCCTCCTCCGGCAGGAGCAGCCTGGGCACTCACCAGCTCCCTCGGGGCTATATCCCCATCCCTGTGATACACGAGCAGAATGTCACCCGGCCGGCCGCCCAGCCTTCCTTCCACCACGCCCAGAAGACCCACTACCCAGCTCAGCAGGCCGAATACCAGACCTACCAGCCGATGTACCACCGGGCCCCGGGGGACGACTGGGAGCCCCGGCCCATGCCGGCAGCATCCCCATTCCGGTCACCCGTCCGGGGTGCATCCAGCCGGGAGGGCTCTCCAGCCAGGAGCAGCGCACCAGGGCACTCCCCGTTGCCCCACCGAGTGCACACCGTGGTCGACAGGCCTCAGGTACGGAGTTGGTGTCCACAGACTGGCCCCCGCAGCAGCTCTCCAGGGGCTGAGGAGCAATGTGCAGGTGCCCTGGTTCCTCCGTGGGTCCTAACTAGCTCACACACGTGTTATTGGGGGAAAGCGAGATCCTGGCATTGGCCGGTCACCAGCAGAAATGCAGGACAGGTGCTGGGAACGCTCAGTACTTTCTGCAGCTTTGCTCGTTTGTCATTACAGCTGCCTTCGGGGTGGAACCCCCGCCACCCCACCCCCGGGGGGGAAATAGCTGGGCGGTGTGTGTAATGTCACTCACACACCTGGGACCCGGGTCTTAGCACCCACCACAGTTTTTCAGGGCCCTTCAGACCCCTTCCACACCCCAGCCACAGCCTTGTCTCCAGTGTTCGAGGCAGCTTGTCGCCTTCTCACAGATACCCCTTCTCCACTCTGCAAGCCCTTTCTGTTCTTCCCACCTCTGTGCCTTTGCTCTTGCTGACCCAGCTCCCTGAAATGCCATCACAATCCAGCTTCTCCCCATCCTCCAAGGGACCAGCCAGTCTAGCCTCTTCCGTGAAGCCGCCTCCTCTTCCTCACGGCATCTCATCACAGTCCCTTATGGCTTGGTATGGGTTACTCGGTGCATTCCAGAAGTGTTCTTCTTACCTGTTCAGCTCTGAGCTGGACGACAGGGACCTGTCTTACACCTCTCTACTTTGGGGTAAAGGACCACATTGCCTGACTGACTGATGATGAGCCGGCTGGCTGGCTGACTGGGAAACCTTCCAGCCTGGTGAAGTCGCAGGCACAGATCTGTTCATCCTTCCGGGGCAATCGTAGGGCACATCCTGGAGGAGGAGGAGGTCATTAGTTTTCGTAGCTTGTAGCTTAGCAGAGCCTTGAGCAGCCCTGGGCCCCCCAACTTGAGCAGCCGAATTGGTTCTCTGCCACAATTTTTAGAAGGAAAGCCCCTCGTAGACAAATGCAGGGTGTCTTACCATAAATGGTGATAGCACCCTCTTATGGTTCTTTTTTTAGCTTCTTTATTTGGAAATATTTCAGCCTTACAGAGGAGTTACAAGAATCCTACAAAGAAACCCAGTATATCCTTCATCCAAATTCACTGTTAACATTTTGCTGTATTTGCTTTGCCATTTCTTATTTCCATACGTATCGTCCATGTGCTTTCTTTGTTGGAGATCTAATTGTAGATACTGTGTCCCTTTACCCATAAATAATTCAGGAAAAATTTTCCTGAGAAAGACCTCATTCATAACCTCAGTACAATGCTCAGAATCAGGAAACTTAACATCCTTAAAACATTGTTATATGATACACAGTCCACTTTCAAATCTCCTTGATAGTGGTTTCCCCGTTCCAGGATCTAATCTAGGATCCTGAGCACCACATTTAGATATCATTTCTCTTCAGTCTCCTTCCGTCTGGAACAGTTCTTCGGACTTCCTTTGCTTTCATGACCTTGACATTTTCAGACTACAAGCTGTAGAGCAACTCCTCTTAAGAGTTTCTAAAGTAATTTTTCTTACCCAGAGATTGTTTTAAGACCCAAAGAGGGGTGTGTGGCTGGTTCCTGAGTGTTAAGAGCCAGAGTTGAGGCCGTCTGCACTGGCAAAAGAGGTCTGGTGGAAAAGGGGGTTGTTGGCACTCAGATGGCTAAGTAGCCACCAGATCCTAACTGCACTTCTCTGTGTATTGTAACATTATTCACAATAGGCAAGATACAGAAGCTGCCCAAGTGTCCAGCGATAGATGAAGGGATAAAGCAGATGTGGTATACATATATGCCGGAGTATTACTCAGCCATGAAAAAGAATGAAATCTTGCCATTGGCAACAACACAGATAGACCTAGAGGGTATCAGGTGAAGTGAAATAACTTGGAGAAAGAGAAATGCCATATCATTTCACTCATATGTGGAATCAAAAAACAAAAGAGCAAACAAAAAACCAAGCAGACTCATATAAGCAGAGGACAAACTGTTGGTTGCCAGCAGGGAGGTACATGGGGGGGATGGGCAAAATAGGTGAAGGGGATTAGGCGGTACAAACTTCCAGTTACAGAATCACGGGGATGGAAAGTACAGTGTAGGGAATATAGTCAATAATACCGTGAGAACAGATGGCGACTGTACTTCCTCAGGTGAGCACTGCGGAGCGTGTGCAACCGTCGAGTCACCGCGTTGTGCTCCTGAAACTAGAGCGTCGTCTGTCAACTCTACTTCAGTCATAAAAAGGGGGGTGAGAGGTTCACTAAGTTGCTAGGAGAGCCAAGATACTTGTTTTAAGCACAGTTCATTCTAAAAACTACCGCTCGGAGTTATGTTAAAAAGCACCTCAGGGGCACCTGGGTGGCTCAGTTGGTTAAGTGACTGCCTTCGGCTCAGGTCATGATCTCAGGGTCCTGGGATCGAGCCCCGCATCGGGCTCCCTGCTCAGCGGGAAGCCTGCTTTTCCCTCTCCCACTCCCCCTCCTTGTGTTCCCTCTCTCGCTGTCTCTCTCCCTGTCAAACAAATAAATTAAAAAATAAATAAATAAACACCTCATCCTGGGCAGCCAGGAGTCAGTGTGGAGACGCGCAGCCGAGTGTTGGCACAGATGTGCCCCGCGAAATTCTCCCAGAGTTAACTATTTTGGGCATCCTGCTTATTCTCAGAAAAATACATCAGTCTGGGCAGAAACCACGAGGCTGTCATAGATTTTAAAAAAAAAAAAAAGATGACAACTTTTCTGAAACAGGACGTGGGACTTTCCCTCCCAGAACAGAGACCGTCCCCACGGCGTCAGGGAGGGTCGTGTGGCGGTTACTCCTCCATGGCTGCCTCACCGAAATTCTGAGTCACGCAGGACTTTGCTTGGAGCTAAACTAGCTTGGCAGTCAGCGAGGTTGTTGGTGAGCGAGTTTTCATTTTTGAAAACTATATTGGTTTTCTTTTTGTTGCCCTAAGAATACCATCTACAGAAAAATTCAGTGAGCGGTAACAGATGCACAGTCTGGGGTGATGAGTGGAAATGAGTGGTTCGGCCCCATACACGAACAGCACGTTTTTATTCTGTAACAGTATGTGGTTGGCTTCGAAAATCTCTTTTATACTGTTAAAGCCATTCCCCAGTTTTCTTTATAGTCAGTAGTACTAGCTACAAACAACTGCCTGAGACTCTCAGCCAGTTATTAAAAATATCTTTGTGTCCTTGCCTGTTCTCAGCAGCCCATGACTCATCGAGAATCTTCACCTGTTCCCCAACCTGAAAACAAACCCGAAAGCAAGCCAGGCCCAGTTGGACCAGATCTCCTTCCTGGACACATCCCGATTCAGGTGATCCACAAGGAGGCAGATTCACCACCTGTCTCCCAAAAGCCCCCACCCACCTCTGAGAGGGTGGAAGTCAAGGTTCCGGCGGCTCCGGTTCCTTGTCCTCCCAGCCCCGCCCCTCCTGCTGTCCCCTCGTCCCCCAAGAATGTGGCTGCCGAAGAAGGGGCAGCCCCCGGCCCTGCCCCCACGGAAGCCACACCTCCCAAACCAGGGGAAACTGAGGTGCCCCCAAAACACCCAGGCGTGCTGAAGGTAGAGGCCATCTTACAGAACGTGCAAGGGCTGGAGCAGGCCGTGGACAACTTTGAAGGCAAGAAGACGGACAAAAAGTACCTGATGATAGAAGAGTATTTGACCAAAGAGCTGCTGGCCCTGGATTCGGTAGACCCCGAAGGACGAGCCGACGTCCGTCAGGCCAGGAGAGATGGTGTCAGGAAGGTTCAGACCATCCTGGAAAAACTTGAACAAAAAGCCATAGATGTCCCGGGTCAAGTCCAGGTTTATGAACTCCAGCCTAGCTCCCTCGAAACCGATCGGCCACTGCAGGAGATCATGGAGATGGGTGCCATGGCAACAGACAAGAATAAGAAAAGTGCCGGAAACGGAGAAGATCCCCAAACTGAAAGCCCACAGCCAGAAGCCAAAGAAGCAGCAGCTGCAAACCCGGGCAGCCCCAGCACGACAGACACAGCTGGGAACCTAGCCGCCCCGTAGTCTCCGCCACGCGCCGCAGACCCGGGCCCTGGGAACTGCCGGTGTGCGGTAGGGAATTTTAAGTTGCATGCATTTCAGGGACTTTAAATCAGTTTGTTTTTACTATTCGTAGGCGCTTCGTACACAGTAACTTGGGTGGAGGCCAAACACTAATTAAAGGGCTAAAAGGAGAATGATGCTTTTCTTCTGTATTCTTACTCTGTACAAATAAAGAAGTTGCTTGTTTCAGAAATTTAACCCCATTGCTTGTTGTTGGGGCCCTTTCTGTGCTTGGAAACCACATGTCAGCCATGGTTGTAAGCTGTCTTCATGGAGCTCTGGACCGAAGGAGGTTTTTGGCTGGTCGATGGGGTGTTGATTTCCCATCGCACAAATACGGAATCCATTTTTCAGAAATGTTGCCCTTTTAATGGGATGATTCTCTTCATCTCATAGCTAAAATAGCTAACTTTAGATAGAATAAAATGTGCAAGGAGCCCTAGGAATATCTGTATGTTGGATGACTTTAATGTTACCTTTAGAAAAAGGAAAATAAAGTAATACTATAACTCAAGATGGTTTTTTGTGATTTCTAAAGTTTTGAGGAGTGGCAGCATCAAGACTGGGTCTCCCTGGCTTCAGTAACATGCATACGCATTTTCAGGCCGGCTCTGGGATCCACGACCTCTGTCCGGCCCGGCTCAGGAGAGAATGAGTGTCCGTCACATTTCATCCTCAGGTTGCAGCTGGTAACTGGGAATACTCGAGGCTGTGCACTCAGGTGATGGGAATGTTCCCCTTCCGATTGGCCCAGCTCAGGGGCCACTCTGGGAGCATCTCTGCTCACCTGGCCTCAGGCCACCCTCAGGCCTCAGCAAGGGGCTGGGAGGATTCAAATGGACCCTCGTGTTGCCCGAGGCTGACCAGAGTGTTCTGTGCAGTCCAGGTCACTGGGGTTGGGAATGTGTTCTGTGAGAGTTTTAGGGTCATCTTTATCTGACATTTCTCTGAGTCATCAAACCAGGCTGGGTTTATCTTCCCAGATTGGGTTCCTAGAAGCCATAGGGGTTAGGATCAGATGTACTCAGAAGCCAGTGGATGGAAGAAGATCCTTCTTTGTATGCCAGTGTTTTTTAAAAGCTTGGGAAGGACCACAGCCTCTGAATGTGCTGGACTTTGGTGTTTTAATTGCTTGTAAATAAAAAATGGAAGAGGAGGACAGTCCTGAGAACTTGGAACCCCCAGAGAGCATGCTGACGTAGAGCTCCCCTGCCGAATTCTTCAGGACTGTACTGAGTTTAATATTGGTGCGTGACTATGCCATACAAAAATACACGCTCCTGGAGTTGCCACTCTTAGCCCGATGAGAAAGGTTGAAGTCATTCCGATGGGAATCCGCCAGCATCGTTCCTGGGTGAACTCATGTGGGGAGTACAAGCTGACTGCTGATGACACACCATTGATTCTAGAAACCTGTGTAAGTAGGGATAAAGGCCTCTACTGGACATTTTTAAATGAACCAAAGATAAAGAATGTGACCACTTCTTTTTGTGACTTGGGCGTCTATGCTCAGCGGACCTTGACATGAAGATTCCTTGGGTGGTTATGAATTGGACTGATGTTATTTTTATCACTAAACATCAATAGATAGCCCTTTACTATAGTTAGAAGATTTTTAATCATTCAAATCAGATGGTACCTGGCTATCCGGGTAGGAATTCTCTGGCCTGTGTTGGTGGTCCCTGGGTCTTGCATGGGGGCAACAGGCTGGCTATGGGACTGGCTGCAAGGTTCTTACTAACATAACTGTCCTGGTCTCTGTAGGAGTCGGGGCACAGATATCCACTGAGGATCTGTGGGGGGTTTCTGCTTGTGTAATCATCCAGGTGCCCTTTAGAGAACATCATAGTGGAGAACACAGGCTTGAATCAGAACTCTTGGGTTCGGTTACAGCTTCTTGTAATAGCCTTTTCCTTCCTTGTTTCCTCAGTTGTAAAACGGGGGAAAGTGATTAAATGAATTGAGACACGTGGAGCAGTGGAAGTTGTACCTGGCACATAACAAACATTAGTTATTCTCAACATGCTCATGAAGTGGGTGAGGCAACAGGAAGTGACTTGCCCACAGAACTGGGAGCAGAGACAGGATTTGAATCCAACCCCAAGAGCCATAAAGGTCATGTTAGTCTCACCACAGTGTGCCATCTTCTTTTTTTTAAAGATTTATTTCTTTCAGGGGAACCTGGGTGGCTCAGTTGGTTAAGCGTCTGCCTTTGGCTCAGGTCATGGTCCCGGGGTCCTGGGATGGAGCCCCGCATCGGGCTCCCTGCTTGGCAGAGAGCCTGCTTCTCTCTCTCCCTCCGCCCTGCTGCTACCCCTGCCTGTGCTCTGTCAAATAAATCTTTAAAAAATTTTTTTAAATTTATTTCAGAGGTCCCTGGGCTTGGATTCCAGAACTTCCTAGAGCAGCTCCCACTTCCTTTCACTAAGGGTCTGCACCGCTCCAGCACATTCCCACCTTTGAGTGTGCCCTCGCCACTCTCCCCTCTTGTCCAGATCTTGCTCACCCTTGAGCCCACTATTTTGTGAAACCTTCCCTCCTGGGACAGTACCCTCCTTCTCAGACTTTCTCTCCCCCAAACTCCGTGCCTTCTGTTTGCCGGGGCCCAGTTGTCTTCCACCTGTTTGAACATCTCCAGTCATTTCCTGAGCAAGACTGTAAATTCCCTGAGGCATTTTGAAACCTCCTAATGCCACCGTGGTTGTGCGGACCTGGGCACAGAGGTACCTGGATGACCAGGAGACCCTTAAAGTCCCTTTGACTTAAGATCTTATGTGTCCAAGGCTCAACTGACATTTATTCCAGAATAAGCATCAATAATAGTTGATGGGCGTTTAGGGTCCCCAGCTGTGTTGAGTGTGGGTAAGTTGTTTCCTTTCTCTGGGCCTTCCCTGCCCTCCATGGAAGGTGGGCACTGACGAGGGCCCTTCTTGGTGGTCTGGATGATTCTGGTGAGTCCACGCTTCGTATGGGGTTGAGTCTCTGTGCAGCATGGAGCTCCACTGTGGGCTGTGCATTCCTGCAGCTCCTGTGTGAGTGGCCAGTTTGCACACTGTTCTGTAACATTATACAAATGTAATCATATGCCAGGGAACAGGATCCAGAGTCGCAGTTATTTTGGGATGTGCAGGAGCCTGTGGGAAAATGCTGGAACGTATCTGAGTCACTCAGGCAAATACCTTTCTTGCCGTGTTCCAGCATGTTTTGAGCTTCTAGGCGGCACAGATCCGCTCCAGCAGGCGCACACGCTCTGTGTGTTGGGCCTGCCCTTCCTGAGCAGCACTCCCTCTTTCTCCGCGGTGCTGCGGCCTCCTCTAGGCTCTGAAAAGTGAGTGCAGAGGGCGGAGCGGCAGGGCTGGATTAAGCCCTTGGAGGCCTTCAGGGTGGGAAAAATTCGTGGTGACGCCCCCAGAAGGGGTTCAAAATAAAAAGCAGTAATAAGCCCCAAGTAAGTGTAAGGATGATCTGAATGTGCCATGTTACACTCTGTTGCTTTTTAAAAACTGGAAATAAAATTCCTCCAGTTGTGTGTGTGTGCACACACTTGGGTGTGTTCTTGCTTTCCTGGGACTCAGGCTGCCTGTTGTCCAGCGCCACCCACTAGGAGCCAGTGGAGATCAGAAAGAGCCGCCTCGGTCCCCGGGGAGGGCGCCGAGCAGGGCGAGCGGGGACCAGGAGCAGAGCACAGAGTGCTAACCATCCTGCTTTCAGGGAGAGGGTGGGGAGGCAGCCGCAGGACCTGCGGACGGGTCCTCTCCAGACACGGGAGCCCAGAACAGGGGGGCCAGAACTGCAGGTGCACCTGGAAGCCAGCCTGAAGGCGGCGCAAGGAGATGCAGAGGGGATTGGAAAAAGCATCCCAGGTAAGAAAGAAGGGGCCTTTGTCCAGAGCAGGGCTCTTCCTGACCCTGCCTGCTCCAGCCAGAGCTCTGCCCTGATGTCTTTGCTTGCCCATGTGGAGGCTGGGCTTTCTCCACATTCCCCTCGCCGAGCAAGAAGGTCTTCTCTTGTCCCAACAGGAGTCCTACCTTCAGTCTCTCCCTGGTTTTCTTCTGCTTCCTCTCTCTTTCTCTCGGAACAGGGCTCCTTCCTCTGCCTTAGCCTGCAAAAAGCACAAGCCAGAAGGAAGCCTTGCCTCCTTGCTCCTCAGATTACCCCCTTTATTATGAAATATCATGAAAGAACCAAAGTCACCACCGGGTCTCCCATGCACTGCTCTCCCAGCTGCATCCCCCCCAGCACCCAGCACCCTGTGGGCGCAGTGTTGCGGTCATTGGTGCCACACCTGCCCGTGCTTCTCCCCATCAGAACTGCCAGACTCACCTTCCTTCCCTGCCCACTCCCCCTCTTCCCTGCCCACTGCTAAACAGCGAGGTCTCCTTCCTCGACCTCCTGCTCTTATCGCTGGGTGGTGGTTAGCTGTGTGTCAATTTGGCGAGGTGACAGTACCCAGATGCTTAATCCAACACTAGTCTAAGAGTTGCTGTGGAGGTATATTGTAGATGTGGTTAATTTCTACAGTCATTTGACTTGACATAAAGGAGATTACCCTCGAAAATGGGGGTGCCTCGTGCAATCAGTTGAAGGCCTTTAGCGCAACAACTGTTTTCCTGGAAACGAAAAAATCTGCCTCAAAACTATCATCACCTCCCGCCTGAGTTTCCAACCTGCCTGCCTGACCTACAGATTTCAAACTTGCCTGTCCCCATCATCGTGTGAGCCAATTCTTTAAAATAAATCTAAAGTGCGTGCGTGCACACACACACACACACACGGAGTTTCTCTAGACAACCCTGACTCACATACACTGTTTATGCTCTCTGCTGTCGCTGGGTCACTGGCTGCCAGTTTCCACACCGCGGTCACTTCTGGGTCTATGTTACTGATACCCTCTTTATCCTGAACACCAGACTTCATGCACAGTTGCCTACGGGGTTCCCTCAGCACCACATCAGCTCGGTCACAACACGGGCCTTCGTCGGGGTGCAATCTCAGAGGTCACCACCAGGGGAGGAGTGACAGAGCCAGCCGTCCCAGTGGCCGGCTCGGGCCTGGGGGCAGACGCAGGCTGCTGCCCAGCCCTGGCAGCGAGCAGCTGCCACGGAGGGACGGGGCTCTAGCGTTGTCAGTTTTCCAGTGTTCAAGAAAGTCCGGAAATCTGTTCATGTGAGAGCTCTCCATTTTTAAATGTTTTTTAAAAACCCAGCTGGCCCAACAAACCCCAACTGTAGGCCAGATTTGGCCTTTGGGCAGCCAATTAGCAAGCTCCAAGTCCCACTGTGCTGCATATACTTAATTCTGTCCCCAGTCCCTTCTGGGCCCCCCCTTTGCTGTGAGTTGAGAGTGTGAGGACTGTGGCCTGGGTTCCTTTGACCCCACTTGGGGTGAAGCAAGTCAACAGGAGGGGGGGGGCAGACCGAGGGAACTTGGCTGCCTCTCCCATTCTCTCTGTCTTGCCGAAATCCTTTTTCATCCCCCTGCCCATCCAAGGCTTTCATCCTGTCACTCACAGACCGCCAACAGCACCTCATTGGGTCCAGTTCAGAGCTGGCCTGCCTTCAAGGTGCCCCAACCCCTGGCCTCTCCGTTCTAGAGAAGTCAGCAGATGCCTCCAGACCCCCTGGGTAAACAAAACTCCCAACTCTTCCCAGTCACCCCTGCGCTCTTACTGGCCTACACGGTCACGGGCGTTTTGAGGGTGGTGGTTGTGAGTCAGCACAGATGTCAGACTGAGTTCCTGTCCCAGCCTCCTCACTCGATACCTCTGTGAACTTCGGCAGCCTCTTCACCTTTTTGAGCCTCAGTTTCTCCCTTGGTTAAATGGTGACCATGTGAGTGTCATACTCTACTTGGGTAACGCATTTCATCTTGAGGACAACAGCTTACCCAAGACGGGCAGTGACGGGAGGACTGTTCCCCCCGTTCTTCCCTCCATACTACCCAATGTCAAGGGGGCCGGGGCCAAGGAACAGGTCCATGGTGTTGGTCCTTCTGCTCTGCAACCTCAAGATGGTATCTGGGCAGAGTCCGGGGGAGGGGCAATGGCACCCCCGGCCAGTTTCTTCCCTCCCTCCCTATCTCTATAACCTCCCTGTTCGAGTCTGGACGACATCTCTACAGTACATTCCAGGCAGGGAATTTATGGTTGCAAGACATAGGGAACAGAGACGCTCCCCCCTGCCGCCCCAGGCCAAAAAAAAGGACCTCAAGCAACAGGGTTTACTGCCAAGATTTCTGAGCCCTAAACCAGGGCGGGCCTCGAGGGGAGCAGGCGCTGAAGGAAAGGACAGAGCCAGGTGCCCAGGGTCTGGCATTGAACTAAACTGCCCGCAATCCCGGAAGCACTCTGTTCTCCTCCCCCCACCAACGATTAGGACATTGGAATCGGACGTGATGCCGTCGGGGGAGCACTCACATTGGTAACCACTGGCCATTCCAGAGATGGGCCTTCCGGGAGAATGGCCTCAGCAAAGGGCGACCCGGAAGCAGCATGTTCCCAGCAGCTGGAACTTACTACGGGCAAACACGAAGGAGTAGAGACGCAGGGGCTGTGGGAGGCACACGGGCTGTCAATGCTCCTGGCAGTTGGTCCCTAACGTGGCCGTCACCTCTTGGCGCCCCTCAACAGTGTGTACATGGTCAGGACCGAGGGGGACATTCCAACTCCAAAACTGAGACATAGGAAGGATGCCCCTTGATACAGCTCTAAGTAAAACGCAAGCAGATTCCATCCTAGGTGGCGGGGTGTTGAGCTGACAGAGCCCACGTGAGGGCCAGCTCCTGACCCGGAGCCTTGAAGGTGGACATGCTCAGCCGCGCCAGGCCCCACAGGCCTGCCTTCCTGCAAGTCCTCCATGGATGCAGGAAGGGTGGGACAGATTAGACAAGCTTCCAGCAACAAGGACCAGGTTGAGCATCAGTCATGTGGCAGTTCGCAGTGGGCAAGCTCCAGGAATATGGCCCTTTATGAGTGACAGATTCTTGAAACTGCTTAGCTTCAAATGACCAGTGCAGTGTGGGAATAATAGGAAGAGTGGAGTTAACTCTCAAGTTCGCAGGCTCTGCTGGAGCCGATTTCTTGCATTCTGGAGGACACGGATGTGCTTCTGTCAGCTTCTAGCTGTATGAGGCAGAGAGTTCTGGAAGGTTATAGAAGAGTCTTCAGAGACGGCAGCGACTGCATTGGTAGCAGGGACATCACCTAGCTTTAGAAGGCCTTCCTCTCTCCCCTACTTCCCCTTCAATCCCTCCCCAGGACCCAGCTTCTATAGAATCTGAACTTGAACCTACATGGGCTCTCCATGGCCACACGGTCTCTCTTTATATCTGAACCTTTTAGCTTCCTCTCCCACTGTTCACGGATTCCTCCTCTACATGTCTTCTTTTGTGTTTTTAATTTCAGGCTTATTGAGATATGACTCCCATACCACACAATTAACCCATTTAACCTATATGACTTAATGTTTTTTAGTATATTCACAGAGTGGTGCAGCCATCACCACAATCAACTTTAGAGCATTTTCATCATCCCCAAAAGAAAACCCCATACTCATGAGCATTTACTCCCTGGTTCCCCCTAACCCTCCCCACACCCCCAGTCCCTGGCAACCATTATGTACTTTTGTCTCTATAGATTTGCCTGTCCCGGTCATTTCATCTAGTTTAATCATATAACACGTCTTCTGTGACCAGCTTCTTTCACTTAGTGTTACATTTTCCAGGTTCATCCCTGTTGAGGCAGGTGTCGTGCTTTCTTCTTTTTATTGCCGAAAGGCATCCATTGTGTGGATAGGCCACATTTTACTTATCCACTCATCAGTTGATGGACATTTGGGTCATTTCCACTTTGTGGCATTTATAAATGATGCTGCCGTGAACACTCATGTACAAGTTTTTGTGTGGACATGTTTTTTGTTTCACTCGGGCATATACCTAGGACTGGAATGCCTGGGTCACACGGTGACTCAATGTTTAACTTTTTGAGGAACTTCCAGACTGTTTTCCAGAGTGGCGGCACCATTTTACATGCCTACCAGCGGTGCGAGAAGGTTCAAATTTCTTCACATCTCATTCTCTCCATATCTTAGTTAAAATGTTCAAGCGCATAGACCTGACAGCTCAACGCTTATAAGCACCAGGTGATGCAGTTCACTGACTAGCTCATGGATTGTCTGCCGCGGGTCAGGTGCTCACCCCTGGTCAAATCAGCTAGGGCCAGAGTGATGAAGCACAGTCACGGGCTTCAACACACGCCTACCGAATGCCCGTCCCTTCGGCAGAGTCTCTGGGGAAGAGAAGAGGTCTACGTGACGTGATTTCCTGAAGACAGAGCACCTGAAGACAAAACCAGCTTCATCCCAGGGCCATATGGGTGAAGAGGCAGTGGGCAGAAAAAGAAACAGGTATGGCTTTTCTTGGGTCTTGAAATGAGGCAACTTAGTTACCCCTTGTAACTAGCTTGATCTGCTTCAGCCAACACTTCATAGCTACAAGAGTTAGGTCTAATTTTTCCAATTAGTTGCTTGAGCACCTGCAGGAGTTCCTAGGAGCAGGAAGCCCAATGTCTTCATTGTAAGGCTGCTCCCTTCCAGAGTTGTCCAAGAACCTCAGGGGTGCGCTCAGATCGGTGGGGGTCGGTCCTGCTGTAGGTGCAGGCAGGGAGAGAGAACAGGTGTGATTTGTTCACCAGCTAGTGACTGCTTCAGAGGCACGCCCAGTTTTGCTGTTGAAAGGGGGCCCTTCCTTGCTGGGTAGGCCATTGCTCCTTTGGCAGAGACCTGGCCTGGATCCCTAAGGCCTCCACCCAGGGCCGCATTCCACATTCCGAGTTCAAAGATTTCTTGGATTATACGGATACACCCAGCAGGTGGATCCAGAGCTTCCTCCTCAACCATACCCTGTGCAGGAACTGGCATGGGATCCTCTAAGTCTCAGGATGGGGCGACAACATTGGTAGCAGGGAAGGCTTCTGCTCCTCTGGCTTGAGGCCCGGGAGCAATGGATGTGGACCTTTCCAATTCATTGAATTGCAAACTCACATACCTGTTCATAGAAACCGATAAACAGTTTAGTTAGCATAAAGAATATGGCTGTTCAGAGGGGTTCTAGGATGATGTGCAAAAGATGTTCTGCTAACAGAGGAGCCTGTGAATCTGGGGCACTTGTCAAGTGGCAAAACCAGGAGGGGCCTGAGAAGCCCTCCACTGGGCTGCACATTCCCTCTAGGTGTGATGCTGAGGAGGGGCTTGTCACCATAACAAGACTTTTCCGAATACCTTCACCTGAACAAGAGTGTTAGCCAACTTTAACAGAACCCAGCCAATACTGTCAACCATTGTTTTACCTGTGGGCATCTGGGCCTCCAAGTATGTCCTTTCATGAACCCTCACCAAGCTCCCTCCCACCTCCCACCCTCACACCCCGAAACCCCTGTTCTCCCCATTTCTGATTTCTCTCACAGAATTTCCCTCGGGAGCTGCTGTATCCCTTTCTGTCAGTGACCCCGTGTCTCTCCCAACAGCTTTTTCCGTCTTTGAATCTCAGAGAGAAAGGGCTGCGATCTGGAGATTTTTGCCTCCAGAAGGCTCCTTGACTATTAAGACACGTTTCCACTCCCTGGCAACCAGATTTGCTCGTCAAGAGGTACTAAGGGCGGGGGCGGGCTTTCTCCACTCTTTCTTTTTTTTTTTTTTTAAAGATTTTATTTATTTATTTGACAGAGAGACATAGCGAGAGCAGGAACACAAGCAGGGGGAGTGGGAGAGGGAGAAGCAGGCTTCCCGCCGAGCAGGAAGCCCGATGTGGGGCTCGATCCCAGGACCCTGGGATCAGGGCCTGAGCCGAAGGCAGACGCTTAACGACTGAGCCACCCAGGCGCCCCTTCTCCACTCTTTCAAAAAGATTTATGCCACTTTCCACTCAGGGCAACGAGGGCCTCCCTGCCCTACATTTTCATAATTAAAAGAGTCCACACAAACAAAGATTCTTACCCGAATAATGCAAGTTCTGAGGTGACTCTGGGTAAAAAAAAAAAAGTTCTGAGGTGACTGGGTAAAAAAAAAAAAAAGTTCTGAGGTGACTCTGACATAGAAGCAGCTGGCATGATTTAGAAATTTCTCCCAACAGGCATCCAATTATATTAACATTTTTGGAGGTAATTTTGACAAATTACTGGGTCATAAAGTCCTTTCAAACAAAAAAGATCATTATCCTAAATACATTTTTAAACCCTCAGGATTTAAAAATGTTAAAAATATTGTAACCCTTCCGTTTTGATTTTTTGTTCACTACATTCACCCTAATGATCAAGATATCAGAAAATACATAGTTTAAAAATAAAGTGACATTTTGTGATTATTTCATGAAGTTTTAAGGATACATTTTCTTAGAATGGCACCAAAGAGAGAGAGGGAGAGAGAGAGAGAGGAGGAGGTAGGTTGGAAGGGAGGAAGTGGGTCCCAAGAATAACTTATTATTAATTAGTACAAAATGTGTGGCTGAAATGGTTGATTTTGGATAAATATGATTTTTTGTGATACATTACAATGTGAAACTCAGAATCTTTCTTTAGAGCTAAGGCTTTACCAAAGCTATTGAAAGGGGTGGAATCACCCCGGGGGGTAGGGGCGGGAGATGAATCTAGAGTACAGGTTAAGACTGGCTTGGCCTCTGGCCTCGGTGGACTGTGGCCGTTAAATTGGTCCCTGGGGTCCTCAGATCCTGGCTCTTCATCCCAGCACCCCCAGTAACTCACTGTGTGTTTCAGCAAGCCACTTCCCCTTGGACTCATGACACTGCTTCAGTTCTGTGATTCTTACATAGAATTCAACCACACAAATTATTAAAATCTGAGGCGAGGTAGCCCCTGTTGACCAGTAGGGGGCAACTGATGACTGTGCCTTCCATTTTTACCCCAACCCAAAAGAATACTTTACCACTTTCTCCGGAAATCATTCCTATGATTAGGGGCTCCATTTCGGAATGAGTTATCCCTTTCATTGTTTTCTTATTATTATTATTTATTATAATGCAAATGATACATCAACAGAGACTAAGGTCGTATTTGGAAACCAAGTAAGAGGAGCAAGTGCAGAGATGTAGTGCTGGTCTAAAGATTAGAACACAGATGCGCACTCATTTACTTTTCCATGCCATGGATGAATGAAACACCCCCATTTTCTAAAATCGGGGAGATTTGTGAATCAGAGATAATTGAATTCACAATTTGATTAACATTCCATTCTAATAATAGAAACTGACAACACCCATCTGAGATCTGGCCCAGTCACATTTTGGTTGGTTTTCTAGCAACGTAAGCCAGAGTGTGAGGGAAAAGGCAAATGTTCTCAAGCACTTTAATGCCAGGTTTATTCTTTCATAAGGAGAGGGATCAAAATAATGTTGATAGGAAACAATTGGATTTCCTTGTATGAGACTGGACCATTTTACCCTTGTATGAGAATGGAAACATCAACAATGAGGCATGTTTGTTTCTTAGATAACTTGTGAGAAAAACATCCCCCCCCCCCCCCCACACACACCACCACCACCTTGTCTCCCATAGCCCTTGCTGGTGGCAGTAATTATGGGAAATCAGAGCACCCATCATCATTCCCCCTCTTGGAACCAGAGCTGCCTCCCTCTCTGCAGAATGAGCAAAGTATGGACAGAGAAGAGACGGGACATGATGGTAGAGTCTAAAGCCTGCATTTGAAAAATGCAAGAAAAGAGTGAGAGGCAACTTCTTTCTGTGGAGAGAGGTGGTGCCACTGAGGTAGATTGGCAGTTCAACCCTCCTATCAAGAAAGGCTAGAAAAGCTGCACTAAACATATAATAAGATGTATGTTTGAAAGTGAGCTACCAAGGGATGAGGATTTGAGGGCCAAGATCCTGGAGAGAAGGGTTAGCAGAGAGCTCAGCTTTGAGGCATTTGCCCATTCTCAAGAGGCAAAGACGCTTCCAATGTTTTATGCTAAAGAGACAAAAATTGGAGTTCACGGCCACCAAGGAGGCGGAACCTAAGTAAACCCCTCAGGCTTTCAGCTGGGACTTCCCAAGAGACAGGTAACAATAGAAAAACCCTCACAAGGATTGAAGCCCAGTTTCTAATCAGCTTGATTTTTGGTTGGATTAAGCTTAACCACAGTGCTCTTGTCATTTTGTGCCAGCTAATTCTCGGTGTGGGGAAGGTCCCATGCATTGTAGGACGTTTAGCAGCCTCCCTGGCCTCCACCCACTAGCTGCCAGTAGCACCCCCCCCCCCCCACCAAGTTCGCTCAGCCCAAAGTGTCTCCAGACATTGCCAAATGCCCCCTGGTGGGCAAAATTGCTTCTGTTTTAAAACCAGAGTTTAAGGGTATCTGCCCAGACCCTAACTGCCTGCCAGAAGCAAAAATAAATCTCACCATCACCTACAGCCTCAATTTATATACATGGTTTTTCGTACACGACATCCAGCACCTAATAAATCATTCTAAAGAGTTGATAAAGTTGACAGACATAAAAAGACAAAGCCACAATCATAGTGGGAGATTTTAGGACACATTTCTCAGGAATTGATGGGATAAGTAGAAAAAAAAAAAATCAACCAGATTGGACAACAGCCTTACTCCTGTGAAGAGGGGAGGGTTTCCTGAGAGGGCATCAGGTCTAGTTGCATGAAAGAGGGGGTTCCGGAAGAAAGAGGCTATGATGTTGTGATTTATAATAAATACATATTTGGTCTTCGACTCTGTTCCTGGCACAGTTAGTTCTTAAACACTTGGGATTTTCTAAGTGGCGAGAGCTATAAAGGTGTCTTTTGTTATGTGAACGAGGTGATTTTTGGAAAGCCACCTAAGGATGGGGACTGGTCACTAGAGGAACACCCTAATCAAGGAGGTGGAGCTTTCAGACCCACTCCCAGACCTCTGGGGAGGGGAGAGGGGCTGGAGACTGCATTCAGGTCACCAGTGACCAGTGATTTAACCAATCATGCCTGCATAAGGAAGCCTCCATAACAACCCAAAAGGAGGGAGTCTGGGGAGCTTCCCAGTTGGTGAACATGTGGAGATTTGGGGAGAGTGTTCCACTTGGAGAGTGCACAGAAGAAGAGTGCCCTTTCCCCATACCTTGTATCTCTTCCATCTGGCTGTTTCTGAGTTATATCCTTTTATAATAAGCCACTAATCTAGGAAGTAAAATGTTAAGTCTCTGAGCTCTGTGAGCCACTGTAGCAAATTAATTGAACCCAAGGAGGGGTCATGGGAACCTCCAATCTATAGCCAAAAGCACAGCTGAGAGTCTGCACTTGTGCTTGGTATCTGAAGTGGGGGGTTGGTGAGGGCTGTCTCGTAGGACTGAACCCTTGACCTGTGGAATCCGACGCCCTCTCCAGGTCCGTGGCATCCGAATTGAGCTGAACCGTGTAGGACACCCAGTTGCTGAGGGAGAATGGCTTGGTGGGTGGTATGGAAAAACCCCACACATCAGAACTGGGCAAGGAGTGTCTATGTGGGTCCCCTCCTTCCAGAGGCCTAATGTTCTAAGACCTTTCTTCTTGGGTGGTCAAGGTTCCTGCACACGCGCCGATGTTTCTTTTAGTTCTTCCTCTGAAGACGACGCGTGGCTGCTCTGAGAGCCTCCGTCGTAGCTCAGTCCTGTTTGAGTCAGCAAAGGCTAGGAGGCAAGCAAAAGGGCAGGCAAAAAGCACTTTCGGATCAACTGGGAGGTGTCTCCAATCGCGTGGCAGCTGAATTCTCCTCTCCCACCCCGGCCATTGAGGTACCACAGGGCATCACCAGACTTGGAGAGTCCTATTACCTGAGGGCAGTCTGAATTGGGAGGAAGTAGGACTGAATCTCTGATTTCCGTCTTCACTCTCCCCTCAATATTTTGGCAAGAAGCACTCCAGCACACAGAAGAGGGGCCAGTATTAGTGATACCTGCCACGTGGCAGACATTATTCTAATTGCTGCTAAGACACAGAGAGTGTAAGCCTGGGATAAGAGATGGATAAGGTGTATCCTTTGCCTTCAGGGAGCTCGTCTCAGCCCAGCAGGGGTGAGGGGGTGATTGGCAATAGAACAAGTGAAGCAGGAGTTTGGATGCAGGGTGCCGGGGCAATGTATGGCAGAACATAATGTGCTGATAAGATGCAGATGTAATCGGGACTCCTATGAGTGATTCGTAGAGAGAGAGGACAGTAGATTAGGGGAATCTAGTTAAGCCTTTGAGCATCTTCTAGGGGAGCAGGGGTAACATGAACAAAAAGGCCTGCCGGGAAAATGTATGAAGTGCATTCAGGGAAATTTTTATTCAGCAATGATTGAGAGCCTGCTCTATACCAGACCCCGGACTAAGAGCCAGATGTCCATCAGCAAACAAGACTCAGTCCCTCCCCCCATGTTCCTTTGGGCCGATCTAGTAGGGAAGGTTGAAAAAGAAAGAGGTAATTTCAGGGCCTTGATGGGGAGAAGTTCCCCGGTGAGCTGTCTGGAGTCACTAGAGCACAGAATATATGCAAAGCGGTAGAGGTAGGCATGTCTGTCAGGTTACGCGGGGACCATACTTGCCTTAAAATTCAAGGTGAGATCTTTTGCCCAGTTTGGGGACAGGGAGCTATCAAATTCCGTTGAGCAGGGAAGTGGCAAGTTACACAGATGCACATTAGACAAGATCCTCCAAATTGGAGGTCAAGATGGAGTGAACACTGGCATGCATGCAGTGGATAGGATGGATCTTGGGACCTGAGCTCAAGCCTGTGGGACATGGAGGCCCCCTGTTAGTACTCGTCCTTGTTTTACTCCCACTGCCTGTGAAGATCAGACGCTTGGCCTGACCTCTGGACAAGGCTCAACAGCTAACACTCTGGGGGGGGAGGGGAAATTTCTTACATTACAGGCCGTTTCTTTCCATATAGATCCCTTGGTCACTAGGGCTTCATTTTCAGTCTTTTTTTGGGAAAAAATTTGTTTTAAGCATAATCACTATAGAAATTAATTTTTTTTCTTTTCTTTCTTTCTTTCTTTCTTTCTTTCTTTTTTTTTTATCCCTGACTCCTTCCAGCTGGGAGAGACATTGGAGATATTTGGTACAGCCCTCTTATTTTCAGATGTGGATGTCAGTGTTCAGAGAGCTCAGGTGACTTCCCCACAGGTGATGGCAGATCTCAGAATAAACCAGATCACCAGTGTGGGCATTTGATGATGTTGCCTGCTCACACTTTCCCCTTCTTCTGCTAACAGAAGAACCTCAGTTTTAATTTGGGAAAACTCTGATCTTCCACTCTTAGCCCACGTGGCTCAGATGGAGCTGAACTCCCTCCCCTCCGTACCGTTTCTCAGGCTTAGCCAGTTAGAGTTCCAGCATCAGCTCAGTGGTTTTTGCTGAAGCTTTGAGAATCTGTCTTTTTTAGGAGAACCTGGAGTTTCCAGGGGTCACCATGCAGAGAAAACAGTCCCCCAAATGAAGTTGATCAGAGGAAAAGAAAGTGGAGAGGTGGAGTGAGACCAAGTTCTAATAACTTAATTTGAATCCCTGGATCCAACCATGCCTGACGGCTCTCTACTCCTGGACTTTTCAGTGTGTAAACCAATGCATTTTATTTGTTTTGTCTTGTATGTCACTTGTAAATGCACCTGAACTGATACATTTCTGACTTGCATTCGTTTCTCTTTCTGACCCACAAATGTTAATCCTTGGGCTTGTCCGGCAGGCCACTTGAGTCTGTGACATAATTTCTTTCCCCATCTATAATTGCCTCCTGCTGTGGAGACCCTCCCAGCAAGATGATGATGGCAACAGGGTGTGAGTGAAGGGGTAAGCCATGGTTCAGCAACATGGAAAGGAGGCTTGGTTTCTAAAGACTCTGGCCCACATTTCACCATAAATATCAATGGACTTCTGTAGTGACATCAACATTAGTAGAAATACAAACAACCTGTTCCAATGAGAAACTAATCAGGATATACAGAATTCATCATTTCTGCCTCTGCAGGTGTACTATATATATATATATATATATATATATATAAGTATAATATGTATATATATCAATTATACACACATATGTATGTATACTCATATATATATATATATATTCTGTTTTTAGAAGTAATGTACTTCCATTGCAAAAACTTTAGAATACAAAAAATACATATAAAGAAAAAAATTTTTCCATGCTGTAAACACCCAGGGATAATTGCTATTCGCATTATATTTCTTTTTATTATTTTTTTCTATGCATATATACTTTACACAATTATTAGGCCATATATTCACTTTCGAGTATTGTTAAGTGAAAAAGCAAGCTGTAGAAGAGAAGGTTAATTACAGCATTTAGGTTGCGTTTGTGTATGTATCTTATGTTAGTCCTCTCAGGTCTGGGAAACATGTCAGATTATAAATAGACATTTTCTCTGGAAATGAAATACAGAAAACTTTTACTTTGTAAGTCCTACATTTCAGGACTCTTTCAACTTTTGGGGAAAACTACGGGTTTCCTTTGTAATATGAGTAAGTAAAGATGAATGGCAGTGTCCTTAGCATCAATCCCTCATTCCTTGTTTTATATCACATACACAGATGAACATTGTTTTTTATTCCCCAACCCATCTGTTAAAGACCAGTGTTTATAAAGTTTAAGTGAGCTGTATCATAGAGCACAGATCTTGAATGATATAGCTAGAAACAGCCGGAATTTAGCACTGGACCTTTGAAGCTCAGGGGCTACTTAAATCAACGGTAAGCAATCACATACAGCAATCAGATGCCTGCAGGCGGGGGCTCAGCAAGTCTGAGAGGCATTTGATATGATATATTACACATCAAACCTGAGCTGCTAAAGGCCTGATAGAAAGGCACAGTGGGCTAAGGGCAACAGGGTCATCGAGGTGCCCCTCCTACCACATGAGGAGGCATGAGCTGAAGGGCAGAGGGCAGGGGACCCACCCTGTCCTGGGGGGTGCAGAGCCCCATGCATTGGTGCCAAGGATGCTGAGCTTAAGGGTTCTGTTTGAGGATGGTCACACCACGCACCTCTCCTGAGATCCTGCTTTACCATTTTCCCAGCTCTCTTATGCATTCAACTTCTCTCTCTCTCTCTTGTTTTTCCCAGCAGCATTTAAAATATCTTCAGGTTACTCTCATCACTCTATCCTGTTCTTGCCCCACCCCTCTCCTCCCTTGCAAAGCCAAATTTCTTGAAGGAGTTGTCTACACTCACCAGCTCTGCTTTCTGACTCCCAGTAGAAACCTGTCTGGCTGGCTCAGGGGAGCTGCCCCTGCCATTGCAAGCCTTGTGCAAGTCTAGAAGCACATGGTCTCATAGCTGAAGCCCAGCTGGTCTCCTAGAAACTTGGAATGGGGACTGCAAGCCCATCAGGATCAGATACTCTCTGGACATCTCTTCCTTTCTCCCCCTCTTTCTACTTCTCATCCAGCACCACCCCATAATGACCACTCCAGCGCCAGGCAGCCTCAGGATCTTCGGCTCCCACTGCCAACAGACGATGTCCAAGAGAGATGGGACTTAATTAGCCCCGTAATTTCCTCAATTGAGGAGACAAGTCCTAGGTCACTGGCCTCATATTACAGGATACAACTATTTTAGGGCCACTGGATCATGGACAGAATACCCTCCCTTAGAAGGGACGGTGGGGAGAAGAACAGGCCATGAGAAGCATCTTTGTTTTCTTCCCATGCCACTCTTTAACCCAAGGCGATTCATTTATGTGCTTGGCAGCCTGAAAGCTGCTCTCACTGAGGTCATAAACAACGTCTTTGTTGTTCAATCCAATGGAGAGTTCCATTTCTTTCTGTATATGGATGTTGAGCAGCTTTTGAAACTATTGACCCTTCTCCTGCTCCCTTTGCTATGACTTCCATGAAATGGACAGTCCTTCATCTGCTTCCTTCTAGCCTGTCTTGTGGGCTCCCATTTCTCTACCTCTCCTCTCGAAGTTGGCCTTCCACTGGACCCAGATTTTCCTTTCCTCTCTGGAGTCCTCTCTTCCTTTCTAGTCCCTCCCCAGGCAATCTCCTTCTCCCACATGCTCACAATCACCTGCTCTGCACTGATTGGTTCTAACTTTATATATCTGCCTGACCTCCTCCCAGACCTCTTCAACCACCTGGACAGCTCCCCTGGATGTCCCACAGGAACGTTGATGTCACTGTGTGTACACTTGAACTCATCACCTTCTCCCTCAGACTTTCTCCTCTCCTGTTGTTTTCTACTTCTGCAGATGGCGCTACCCACTCGCCCAAGCTGGAAACTGGACACCATAGTCAAATACCTGTCTCTCCATCACTCTCCACACCCAACCAAATACCCAACACAAAAGAATTGACAGTAATTTCTTAATATACCAAACACCCAGTGCTCTACTTTCTAAGTACCTTTTCTTTCTCCTCCTGCCACCACCCTCATTCCTAGGGTCATTCAAACAGCCTCTGTATCTTTAGTTTTTCAAACTCCAATCCAGTCACCACCACCACCCCCCCACACACACACTAGCCAGAATGTTTTTTCCTTCCTCTTATTTATCCTTATTATTCATTTATTTATTTTTAAAGTAAGCTCTACGCCCAATGTGGGACTCAAATTCCTGACCCCGGGACGCCTGGGTGGCTCAGTTGGTTAAGCGGCTGCCTTCGGCTCAGGTCATGATCCCAGGGTCCTGGGATCGAGTCCCACATCGGGCTCCTTGCTCAGCAGGGAGCCTGCTTCTCCCTCTGCCTGCCTCTCCCCCTGCTTGTGTTCTGTCTCTCTCTCTGACAAATAAATAAATAAAATCTTTAAAAAAAAAAATTCCTGACCCCAAGGTCAAGAGTCGCATGCTCTACAGACTGAGTCAGCCAGGTGCCCCTCCTTCCTCCTTTTTAAAAGAAATATAGTTTTAGTACTTTTATGTATACACAAAGACTCAAACCACTACCAAACAATGAAGGCAGGACAGCTTTAATAGAAATACATACTTTGTTACTTTTTAACTTCTTGTTATGCAGAATTTTGAACATACACTAAAGGAGACAGATTATAATGTTCTTGTGTTTCTTCCCCTCCAGGTCTAACAAGCATCAACCCAGGCCAGGCCTGCCCCATCCCTATCCCAACCCACTCCCCCCTCACATAATATTTTGAAGCAAAGCCCATATATCCTATCATTTCATTCATAAATATTTCAGTATGGATTTCTAAAAGATAGAGATTTTAAAATACCATTACCACACCTAAAAAGAATTAATAATTCTTTACATCATTAAATATCTAGTGTTAATATTTCCAACTGTCTCATAAATGTTATATATTTTTTAAAAATTAGGATCTAAGTAAGATCCATACATTGTGATTGATTGCTGTGTCTTTTTTTTCCTTAAGATGTTATTTATTTATTTGAGAGAGAGAGAGCACAAGGGTGGGGGCAAAGGGAGAAGTAGGCTCCCTCAGGGAGCCCAACATTGGGCTTGATCCCAGGACCCCAAGATCATGACCTGAACTGAGGGCAGACACTTAACTGACTGAGCCACCCAGGTGCCCCAACTGCTGTCTCTTTAAATGTCTTTTCATTTGTTGGTTCTTCATCTCTTTTCCTTGCAGTTTATTTACTGAAAGAAAAATAGAAACTTATGGTCTGTCCTGTAGGGTTTGCTGGTCTGGATTTTTATTGATTGCATCCCCATGGTGTCATTTCACTAGATCCTGTCTTCTGTATTTTCTATATATTGGTAATTGGATTTAGAGAATATCCTAGTCAGGTTAGGCTCCATGACAAAATACTGTGGATTAACCAATAGAAATGTATTTCTCACAGCTCTAAAGGCTGGAAAGCAAGAACCGGGTGCCCGCATGGGCGGGTTCTATGAAGATGCTCCTTCCAGCTTGCAGACAACTGTCTTCTTGCTATGTTCTTACGTGGTAGAGAGGGAGCTCTGATCTCTCTTCCACTCCTTAGAAGGACATTAATCCCATCGTGGGGGGGGGGCACACCTATGACCTCATCTAAACCTAATTGCATCCCCAAGGCTCTACATCCAAATATCATCACATGGTGGGGGGGTAGGGCTTCAACATGTGAATTCTGGGGGGACACAAGCATTCACTTCATAACAGAGCATATCTTTATTAGTAGCATCACTGAGTCAAACTCTTATTACATTGGGTCTTAAGGTTAATTGATTTTCCTTAGTAATTTAAACTGCTTGGACAAGTAAATGTTTCTAAATCTGATTATGTCCTCCCCAGTGTAAAATCCTTCAGCAATTCCCCATTTTTCTTAGGCTAAAGTTCAAAGGAGTGATCATGTGATTATTCCCTGGCCACCATGTTTGACCAAGGGGTGAACATGTGGCCCCAGCTGGCCAGTCAGAGCCCTTTACCAAGCTTTTTCTGGTGGAGCAGCAGGGAATCTCTTTTGCTGTGGACTCACCCTAAGGGAGGCTCAGAGAAATTTCTCTGGAAGTTCTCTCCTTTCCAGGATAGGACTTCTGCTAGCCCAGTGGTGCTTAACCCTGGCTGTACAATTAGCAAGATTAAAAAAAAATACACAAACCCATGAAAAAAGCCAGACACAAAAGGCCACATATTGTATGATTCCGTTTATATGAATGTCCCCCACAGGCAAATCTATAGAGAAAGAAAGTAAATTGGTGATTGCTGAGGGTAGGGAGAAGGAGGAATGGGGAGTGACTGTTGAGGGGTCTGAGGCTTCTTTATGGAATGATAAAAATGTTCTGGAACTAGATATCAGTGATAGTCGCACAACTTTTAAAAAGTACATGTTATGGTATGTGAAGTATATCTTGATGAAAAAAAAAGCACCCAAGCCCAGACGCCCCCAGATCAATTAACTAAAAAATTCTATGGGGGGGGTCCCGGCGTTGACAACTTTGTAAAGCTCCACACGTTATTCGAATGCGCAGCCAGCCTTGAGAACCACTGTGAGGAAAACACACCTGCTCCCTGTCTTCCCCACTCACTCCTCCCAAGGGCAGGTAGAGAGACTGGGGAGGGAGTGCTTAGCATGCTTGCTCGAATTGTGTCTCTGTCTCTCTCCCATTCTCGCCCCTCTCTTAGATCAGTCCAATAGAGAAGATATCCAGAAGCCCAGTTATGGCCATAACTGGGATCTTAGTCTCTGCTATGAACTGAATTGCATCTCCCCCAAATTCATACATTAAAGCTCTAATCCTCAGTGTGACTGTATTTGGCCATATGGAGAGATAATTAAGGTAAATTAAGTCATAAGGGTGGGGCCCTGTCTCCATAAGAAGAGTAAGAGACAGGGGCGCCTGGGTGGCTCAGTCGTTAAGCGTCTGCCTTCGGCTCAGGTCATGATTCCAGGTCCTGGGATCAAGCCCCCCATCGGGCTCCCTGCTCTGCGGGAAGCCTGCTTCTCCCTCTCCCACTCCCCCTGCTTGTGTTCCCTCTCTCGCTGTGTCTCTCTGTCAAATAAATAAATAAAATCTTTAAAAAAAAAAGAAGAGTAAGAGACACCGGGGATGAGCTCACACAGAGAAAAGGCCATGTAAGACACAGAAGGCAGCCAGGAGAGAGACCTCAGGAAAATCCAAACCTGCTGACACCTTGAATATGGCCTTCCAGCCTCCAGAACTTGAGAAAATAAATTTCTTTTGTTTAAGCCACCAGTCTCTGGTATTTTGTTATGGCAGTGTGAGCTGACTAATACAGTCTCCAATTCAGCGGTTTCTGTAATAGAGCAAGAGATAGGCAATCATATCTGTAAATGATGATAAGCTTGTCTTATCTTTTCTAATTGTTATGCCTCCTACTTTTTTTTTTAATCATGTTTTGCATTATCTAGAACCTCCAAAAAAATGCCAAATATCAGGAATAACAGACTTTCTTGTCCTGTTCCTTAAGTTAATAAGAATGCCTCTAATATTTCATGGATAAGTATGATGTCTGCTTTTCATTTTTGATTGCTGTCTCAGTCCATCCAGACTGCTATATAACAAAGTACCACAGACTGGGTAGCTTATAATTCACAGAATTTTATTTCTCACAGTTCTGGAGGCTGGGTGTCCTAAATCAAGGCACCAGCATGGTTGGATGAGGGCCCTCGTCAGTTGGATGAGGGCTCAGTCAGTTAAGTGTCTGCCTTCGGCTCAGGTCATGATCCCAGGGTCCTGGGATCAGACTTCTTGCTGTGTCCTCACATGGTGGAAGGGGCTAGAGATCTCTCTGGAGCCTCTTTTATAAGGCACTAATCCCATTCATGAGGGCTCCACCTCATGACCTCATGACCTCAAAACCTCGCCTACTGATACCATCACATTGGGGGTCAGAGTTCAACACATGAATTTGAGGAGGACACAAATATTGAGACCCTAGCAGACATGTTTCTTTAAATTACTAAGTCTTGACACGCTATCTTGTTCCTGCCCACCTGTTCAGATCCTTCTGTTGCTTCCTCTGCACACTCACTATGCTTTCCACAAAATTAGCCAGAGACTGTTTTCTGGACTTGCCATCCTCGTTGATGGCTCCATACCTTTGTTCATCCTCTTCTTCAGCTAGGAACCCCCTCCCCAACCTTCGAATGCCTGGCAGCTTAGAGAGAACCAGATAAAATTGTAGTTCCTCTTGAGGCCCAGGACATAGGGAAGAAGATTCCTGCTTCTCTCCCCATTTGGGAGAATATTGGAGAAAACAATCTCACTGCTGTTCTCCTCTGCTTTAATTGCTTCCTCCTGGGGAGAAGTGGCCAGTCTGTCAGCACTGCTCACATCAGTGGGGAGGTGGGGGGTGGGGGGGACGTAACTGGGCTTAAAGGCAGGGCCCCAGGCTCCACCCTGCTTTCATTTCCTGAATTCACCTATGATGCTCTTGGTGGTTAGCACTCTGTGACACAGGTACCCTCCGCAGGGGGATGGGTGGGGGGTGGGGGAGAGGGGACTCTGTCATTCTCATTCCAAACACCTCCACTGTGACTGGGACAGGGAGGATAGGTCCAGCGACGCTTGCCCTACGGGCCCTGCCCATTCAGTTCAGTGGCGAGAGAGGAGGACTAATCTCCCTTAGGCCTAGGTTTAAGCCATGTTCAAATGCAGCTTTTACTGGAACTTTCATGAGGGTTGGCTTTTGGTTTCCCATCTGGCTAGAGATTCTTGGACATATATTCCATTGGGGTGCATCCTGGAGGAGAGGCAGGGTGAGTGACCCTCTTACAGACTCACTCGGGGCTCTCATGAAATATTTGCCAGATAAATGAGTGAACTGATTTATGTACCCCAGCATTTCCCTCCTCCAGTAGTAGCTGCTGTCAGCTGGGTACCTTTAATGAGCCAGGCACTATGATCTCATTGCATCTACCCAACATTCTACCAAATATGTATCATTATTTCCATTATAAAAAAAGAAATCCGGGACGCCTGGGTGGCTCAGTCAGTTAAGTGTCTGCCTTCGGCTCAGGTCATGATCCCAGGGTCCTGGGATTGAACCCCACATCAGGCTCCTTGCTCAGCGGGGAGCCTGCTTCTCCCTCTGCGTGCTGCTCCCCCTGCTTGTGCTCTCTCGCTCTCTCTCTGACAAATAAATAAAATCTTAAAATGAAGAAGAAGAAGAAATCCTATATACTAGTACCATACATACTAAGTATCTTAAAGCAAATCTCTGCTTTAAAAAAGTAGCAGACTCCGTTCCTCACAAAATCTGGCTCTAGTCTCTAGTTAGTCTTCATTCTGGCCTGCTCCTTAATGTGCCTCTGTATTGGTCATATGCATTCCTGATCTTGCTGAAACAGGCACTCTCCTACCTTAGTCCCCACATTCATTCGATTGCAAATATTTGTCGAGCACGTACTGTGTGCTGGGTACCAAACCAGGTGCTGGGGACATGGTGAGTGATCAAGGCAGACACAGTCTCTGACCTTAATGAGTTTTCCTTTAGCAGGTCAACAGACTTGAACAAGCACAGCGAGTGCTACGAAGGAGAACTTAAGGCTGATGGGTGTGAGACAGAGGGAGTTAACCTAATTTGGGGAGCCAGGCCAGACTTTCCTGACAAAGTGATTAATTTCAGCGAAGGTCTCCATGTGTTTGCTCAGGCTGCCTCTTGGGCTGGAATGCTTTTCCCACTGATTTTCTGTGGCCCCTGTCCATTATTCAACATCCAGATCCAGCAAAATTTCCAGAAGTCTGTCGATTTTTTTGTTAAAATATAAGAGGCTAGGAAGTAAACAAATGAAAACCAAAACCGTTAGAAGTATTTCATCATTGGGGTAGAAACTGTTCATTGCCTACCAATATCTTTTTCCCTCTTCTTCCTCAGTAATAGCAACCTAAGTTTTAGCTGAGCCTTTGTCCACTCAGCAACCTTTGTAGCTAGGCTTGGTTGTGGAATGTAAGTGGGTGCTACCACAAGATAGGTCCTTAAAAGGAGGAAGTGAGCTCCTTTTTTCCTCCTTCCCATCCTAATGCTCAGTGGATATGAAGACTGGAGATCCACCTCAGACCATGCTGATGAGGGCTACCTCCTGGGGATGATGGAAAAGAAGCTGGAAGTAGCCTGGGTCCCAGATGCCCAGAGAAACACTGAATTAGTTTCCTGGGGCTGCCATAACAAATCACCACTATCCGTGAGGCTCAAAACAGCAGAAATTTATTCTTTCACAGTTCTGGGATCTAGAAGTCCAAAATCAAGGTATTAGCAGGGCCATGGTCCGTCCGAAGACTCTAGGGAAGGATCTTTCCTTGCCTCTTCCAGCTTCTAGAGCCCCAGTTGTTCCTTGGCTTGTGGCAGCATTGTTCCAATCTCTGCCCCCTTGTCACACGGCCTTTTGCTGTGTATCTCCCTGGGTCCTCTCCTCTTCTTCTTCTTCTTTTTTTTTTTTTTTGAATTTTTTTTTTTTTTTTTTTGGGGGGGGGGGGGGGGGAAGGGGCAGAGGGAGAGAATCTTCAGGCAGACTCCCCCGCTGAACATGGAGCCCCACACAGTCTGGATCTCAAGACCCTGAGATCATGACCTGAGCCAAAATCAAGAGTTGGACACTTAACTGACTGAGCCCCCCAAGCATTCCTCCTCTCCTCCTCTCATAAAGACACCAGTAATTGGATGTGAACTTACCTTAAATCAAGGACGATTTCATCTTGATATCCTTAACTGATTACATCCCCTATTTCCAAATAAGGTCACATTCTGAGGTTCCATGTGGACATGAATTTTTGGGAGACACTATTCAACTCACTACACCCACTATACAAATTCTAAAATGCCTTTTCAAAGGAGCAGAAAAAACTGTTTTCTCTTGTTTATGCCGTTATTATTTTGGGTCTCTGAACCCATAACCTCACCACTAGGGTCATTCTGCAGGGCATGCCTTCTGCAGGCTGCTGGAGACTGCTCTTGGATGGCTGCCTGCCCCACTCACGACAGGGGCTGGAGGGGGACGGGACCCTCCCCCAGTGACCATATTGTTAGACTATGAACAGACACTTGACCCAAGCTAAGCCAATAACATTCTTTCTTCAGGGGATTTAGGACTGACAGCCAGTATCTGAACTTGTCTCTTGAATGGAGGAAATATAAATGTATGAATTGTGGGATAGTTTCTGTTTATCATGAGAGAGAAACAGAGAAAACTGGTCTCTATATGGGGGAAAAAAAAAACCAAAACATGTTCAAAGGGAGGAAGAGATATGAGTCTGACAGGAAGTCTGAATGGTTCTCATTCCTTCTGGGTTCCAGGGCTGCTAGGAGGCCTGGCTGCCTTTGTGCCCTCAGGTTAGAGATAATACTAGCAACAGGTCCTGAGAGCTTAGCATGGTCCAGAGCATACTACATCATCTGGTATATTGGGCAGCGCACTCTATCCTAGTTTCCACAGCGTTTCGGTGGCTTAACCCAAATTTATTTCTTGCCTCCCTTTGGAGGCAAGCGGTCAGGCAGACCTATCTCTTATGCTTACATCATCGGGAAGAGGTGGCCCACAAGCTTGTTGGAGGAGAGGAAAAGAGAGAGAGAGGGGATGCAGCCACTTTTTTTTTAATTGTTAATTGCATTTTATAATTATGTAATATATCTGCAGAGTCTCAACAATCCAGTCTACAAAGCAAAGTATATTTAGATAAATCTAATTTGTTGCCCTGTTCCCTCTACCCTATTCCCTCCTTTCCACTAATGTTAACGATGAAAAAGATGTTTATTTTCCTTTTAAAAATAGAAGCAATGATGTGCTTAGTTTCCTCTCCCTCTTGATTCAGTGCCATACAACTTATCTCTGCCTTGCTTTTTTATTTGTCTGGGCTTTTTTTATTGTGGTGAGATACACATAACATAAAATTCACCATCCTAGCCAGCGTCATTGAGTACATTCACATTATTGTGCAACCACTACCACCGTCATCTCTAGAACTTTCCTCATTTTCCCAAACTGAAATTCCACACCCATTACACAAGAACTTCTCATTTCCCCTTCCCCTTTGACCCTTGGCAACCAAGTTTTTGACCATTTTACGTACTTCATATAAGTGGAATCAGACAATCTTTGTCCCTTTGTGACTGGCTTATTTCACTTAGCATGATGTCTTCAAATAGGTAGAGTCACTCACCTGTACCTCAAATAGGTAGAGCCTCTGTCCAAAAGTGACATATATCACAATCCATTGGCTAGGTCGAGTCACATGGCCCTAAATGGACTGCAAGGGAGGCTGGGGAATGTGGAGGAACACATGCAGTATTTGGTGAGTACTAGGTTCCATGAAACACACTCGTGTCACATGATAAACTCTCTTTTTTGCTTAAGCTAGCTTGAGTTGGTTGCTGTCCTTGCACCCAAGGAATTCAAATCATATCCATTATATACATGCATCTCAACATCTGATAAATGGAGGAAGCTCAAAACTGTGGATTCTTTATTACTAATTGGTAATATTTTTGTGCTCCTTTTCAAAATTATAGTTATGGAATCTTGGTGTTAAAAGTACCCTGAATCCAATTGAGGCAATCTTCTAACTTAACTTTCTGTAGACCATGTTATCTCTTTCAACCAGCATTTATTAGACAAGTGCATTGAGCACATATGATGCATGAAGAACTGTGAGGACCATCGGGGACACAACATTGGATAAGATTTGGTCCCATTCTAGTTAATGGAAAACAATGTCTGTTGATTCTAATTACTTGTTTGACCTATGACCTAAATGTTTATTATTAGATTGTGCTCATGAGGGAAATTTATGAGTATACCATGAGTATATTTTTGAGTCGTATAATTTCACTTCCTCTTACTTTCTCAACACTTTTGCCGTTGGTAGTACTGTATCAAGATTTCCACATTTTTTTTCTTCTTTGTATTTCTCTTTTTTGTAAAGCTAAATAATAAGGATGTCACATTTTATAATTTTTTATGAGTACTTCTGCCATCTACCTAGGAATGACTCAAACATTTTAAGCACAGAATAACTTTTCAAAATCTGTACTTAATGACCCAGACCCTATGATTTGACATTATTGTACAGCACAAGAGATCAGTAAACATGGCAGGGATATGCAGATTTCTTATATGAATGTGGAATTAGGCACGGAGAAAGAATCAGTGCCACACTGTGGTAATCAAGACACCTGGGTTGTAGTGCTGGGTCCTTCCACAAATTAACTGCAGCACTTTGGGGAAATTTCTTAAGTTCCCTAGATCTTAGCCCTTCATCTGTAAAATGATGCCATCAAACTACCTGAAAATTTCTTTTTTTCCTTAAGTTCTCTGTTTTTATGATTCTACGGAGAACCAGAAGGAAGAGAGAGTCAAACATCTGGCATGATTTGGAAACTGTTTGAAGAAAGGAAAAAAAATGAGGACACAGGAAAACTCCACGGACAAAGAAAGCAATATAAAATAATTCGGAAGAGCAGAAAGTGAAGAAGTAAAGTAAAACAAGTTAAAAAGGAGAAGTGGGGGCGCCTGGGTGGCTCAGATGGTTAAGCGTCTGCCTTCGGCTCAGGTCATGATCCTGGAGTCCCGGGATCAAGTCCCGCATCGAGTCCCGCATCGGGCTCCCTGCTCGGCGGGGAGTCTGCTTCTCCTCCCTCTGACCCTCCTCCCTCTCCTGCTCTCTGTCTCTCGTTTTCTCTCTCTCTCTCAAATAAATAAATAAAATCTTTAAAAAAAAATATAAAGGAGAAGTGGAAGGTAAAAAAAATAAGTTAAACCCAATGAAATTTCATATTTAAGCCTGAAAAGAAAGAAGAAATGTGGTCATTTATATTTCTCTTGCATTAAGATGAACTCTTCAGGAGTTTAGCAATTCTAAAGAAAAAAAAAAGAGCTGATATCTAGTAGCTGCTTTAAGCTATCATCAGCTTGTTAAAACTAGCACATAGTAGTTATTGAGAGAATAAATGCTTTTAATGAGAAGGTGGACAAAGAATGTTGTGGGGGTAGAATGAAACAATGTGGGGTCACCCATGAATGAATCATTCAATTTTGCTGGTTCTCCTCCAAACTGAGAAAGAATGCTTACATTTCATGATTTCCTCCAGCCTCACAACAAAGCATGGTACAGTTGAGGAGAGTAATGCTCAGCTCACAGTCACGTGACTCACATGACAATGGGCCCCTATTGTAGGGTGTTGTGTGGGTGGCTTACTCTGGTTCTCTTGGTCAGTCAGCGGCAACACCGCACAAATGGAAACAGCAGCTCCTATACAAACCATTGCTTGGTTCAGAGGGAAGGAAGGACGCTTCCATTCCAGGCCCTTCCCACACCATTCTCTCTCCTCTTCTCTCTAGCCCCAGTTGTCTTGCTCTTGAGGTCAAAAGAAGGATGCACCTGTCTTTAGCTTACTCTTTGCCTTCTTAGGGCCTATGAGACCTTGGTAAGGTCTGGCGTGCTCTGCCTCTCATCTGCCACATTCCTTAATGGGGATGGTTGTGTACATGACATTAAGTAGACCAGTGGTGCCTATCACAGAGTCTTATGCAGAATGGAAGCTCAAAACGTCCATTTTATTATGTTTTTCCCTCTATGTTCTTCTCCTTTCATTCTAAAGAATAGATGAATCATTTAGAGCAAACCATCCCATTTTGGAAGAAGTTTCCTCAGAAAAACACTGTTATCAGCTTTAGGGATAGGAATGTGAAATTTTTGTAATGGAAAATTCACATAAGACATTATAGATAGATCCTATCTATCTATAGACAATAAGTTTCAAGTCACAGAATCATGAATCTTAAAGATGGGAAGAACTCCTAGAGCTTATTCAGAGAGAGGTGCTAGGTCATTTCACCAGTAAACATGGTGTTGTCTCCCTTTTTGCCTGGAGAGATATGGCCTTTGGTGGTTTTGAGTGTATTTACCCCTGGATAGCTATATCCTGTTCTTAAAATGACTGTTGTGGGTTGAATTATATCCCCTCAAAAGATATATTCAAGTCCTGACCCCTGGTACATGTGAATATGACCTTATTTGGAAATAGGGTCTTCGCAGATGTAATCAAGTTAAGACAAGGTCATACCGAAGGCCTAAGCCAATGGCTGGTGGCCTTATAAGAAGAGGAAAATTTGGACACAGACACATGGGGACAATGGAGGTAGAAAGTGGAGTGATGCATCTTACAAGCCAAGGAACATTGTGGATTGCCAGCAACCACCAGAAGCTAAAAGAGGCCAGGAGGGATTCCCCGCTAGAGCCTTTAGAGGGGGGGCCTTGCCAGCACCTTGATTTTGAACTTCCAGCCTTCAGAAGTTGTGAGAGAATAAATTTCCCTTGTTTTAAGCTACCCAGTATGTGGTACTTTGGCAGCCCTAAGAAATTAATACACTGACCAAATGACCACATCTTTCTGTCCCCTTTCTTATTTTAACCTATAGAATAGGACTAATTCTTGTTCTCAATAGCTTTGAGATTTCTGATAGAAATTTTAATATAATTAATACTTTCATAGTATTTTTATGTTAAAATAATATGTATTTGGATGTGGAGATGCTTCCAGAACAAGGAGAGACATTCTCTGTACAGGTCCTCTTCTGTGCTGCTCCCTCCAGGACTAGAGATCCTGCCAGGAGAACCCAGGCACCAAGGAAACCATCTGTAAACACTGCTGATACTTACCTCCTATTACCTCAGAATAAAAATATGTCTTTTTTTTTTTTAAAGATTTTATTTATTTGAGAGAGAGAGAATGAGAGAGAGAGAACATCTGAGAGGGGATAGGGTCAGAGGACGAAGCAGACTCCCTGCCGAGCAGGGAGCCCGATGCGGGACTCGATCCCGGGACTCCAGGATCATGACCTGAGCCGAAGGCAGCCGCTTAACCAACTGCGCCACCCAGGCGCCCCAAAAATATGTCTTTTAAGTAATTTGAGCTCTCAGGGCTACTGTGGAAAATCATCAGAGGTAGCATTATTATCTTCCTTTGCCTCCTCTTTTTTTTTTTTTTTTAATGGACTTTCCTCAGAACTTGTTCTAACACCTCTTTCCTTTGGTACCTGACAGTAATTCTTGTTCTGATGTCATGGGTGATTCCTCACCTAGGCAAAGGTGTTATTTTCCCATTCTATCAGGAACTCAGCTATTTATTTCAATCCATGCATAGACTTATAGCAAAGAAGGATATTTTGATCGACTATATTCCCTTACTTGTTAGGTTGTAAAGATGAGTATAAATGGCATGCATCCCTAGCACTGCGGGGTTTTTGGGGGGGGGGGTGTTTATTTTAATTCCAGTATAGTTAACATACAGTGTTATATTAGTTGCAGGTGTAAAATATAGTGATTCAACAATTCTATAGATTATGGTTTTTGTTGTTTAATATGTGAAATTGACATAAGTCTTGTTGACCTCATGGTTTTGTTTTGTTTTGTTTTGTTTTATATCTCTTATTGCTACTGAGAGTCACATAGAGCCTGGAACTGATGACCTGAAAAAGGATCCATTGCTTAATTACATCATCATTAGTGATAAGCTTGCCTGTCTCATACTTTCTAACTCCAAAAAGGGTTTTGTTTTACCTGTTGAAACAGGAATCCTCTGTCCTGGTGCTAAGGATATTTTTTGCATGCTAACATTGCAGCTTCACTGTTAACTCTTTTCTAGAGCATTACCAATGTTCTTTCTCCTCAAGCCCTAAAGAAAAATATGAATAGCTGGTATGTCTTATTCTTCTATGCACACAACCCTTTGGCTCTCATTCTGTCTCTGAAATTTAGATGTTTTGTTGCCCTTTGCTTACCTTTTCTGTGTGCTCTAAGAAGAAGACTCTTTCTCAAATTAGGTCTTGGTTATGATTGAGGTTTTTATGATTTTTCTAAAAAACTGTGATTATTCTCAGTCGTCTGGCTCGCTCAGACACTTGGTGCTATTTTTATCACACAGCAAACGTGTTGTTTTCAATTAGATTAATAATGGAACTAAATTTCCTGACTCTGGTTTTTTTCCATTTTCTCAGCTAATAAAATATTTGCAATATGTTTCTGAAATGATCATTTTTAATAGGTACTCTCGATGATCCAAGAACCTCACAGAATACATTAATCATGGGTAGATTGTTGCAAGTATCTGGTTTATATATGTCTATATATATACATGTTTAGAGAAAAGATTCCATATCTTGTAGGGTAATTGGATGGATCCCCAAGGCGGGGCTGGGGGTGATGGGAAGAAGAATAGGTAAGCTGAAGAGATCTTTGACTGTTATTATGGGCTGAATTATGTCCCCCACAAATTCTTATGCTGAAGTCCTCAAACTGTGACTGTATTTAGAGATAGGGTCTTTAAAGAGGTAATTAAGGTAAAATGAGGTCATATGGGTGGGCCCTGATCCCATATGACTGGTGTCCTTATAAGAAGATGAGATTAGAACACATCTAACACATGGCAGAGAGATAATCATATGAGGACACAGTGAGAAGGTGGCCAATTGCAAGCCAAGGAGAGGGGCCTCAGAAGAAATCAACCCTGAGGACATGTTGATCTTGGACTTCCAGCCTCCACAACAGTGAAGAAAGAAATTCCTATTGGTTAAGCCAACCAGTCAGTGGCACTTTCTTATGGGAGGCTGAGTTGCTAATACAGCTGGGTACCAGCCACAGCCCTTCCCTACGCTGGAGCTCAGCTTCAAGGGCAGTGGGCGGGCATGGAGGAGAAGGACGGGTGGCAGAGCCATCAATTTGGAGATCTGCTTGGTACAACCCTGAAAGCTCTAGGGACGTCATCACAGAAGGCTGGCTGGCTGAGATGGGGCCCTTCTTGAGGGCAGGGAAGGAGAAGCAGTTCAGGGAACAGCATACCTGCAACAGAGACTCCTGGAACAGCGGGAGTTGGCTGCCAACATCCACACTTCAGTAATGTGGCTGACCTATGACTGATGTTTTACCTTTCCGTAAGAGAAAAATCTTTACTCTCTAGAAATAGAAGGAAACAAGACAATTAATTCACATAGGCTTCTGTTTCACTCTTTGTGGCTTTTTCTTCCTAAGTGACATAAGGAATTGGTTGGTGTATTGAAAGGGGCAGTGAAAGAAAATCAAGCCATCCGAAGAGACCTACAAATGTTCCTTAGGCAAATGTACTTGGCTGAATTGTGTTCCCCCCAAAGTCATGTCCATGAGGAACCAATGAAGGCGAACTTACTTGGACATAGGGCTTTTAGCAGATGTAATTAGTTGTTAAGATTATGTCATACTGGGTTAAAGAGGGGGAGAGGCCATGTGACAGTGGTGGCAGAGACGGCAGGAACACAGCTGCCAACCAAGAAGTGCCAAGGATGGCTGGAAGTCACCAGAAGCCAGGAAGGATCCTCCCCTACAGCCTTCAGAGAGACATGGCCCTGCCACCTCCCTGATTTTGGACTTCTAACCTCCAGAACTGTGAGAGAATGGATTTCTCTTGTTGTAAGCCACCTAGTTTGTGGGAGCTGGTTACAGCAGCCCCAGGAAGGTGACACAAGAAGTGAGCAGGGCAGGGCGAGCACAGTGCTTGACAGCTTGTGAGTGTTGTAGAGTAGTGACAGGTCCAAATAAGAGATTTCAACCCTGTGGTGAGTATTACATAAGTGGCAGTGGCTAGCACAGACCTCAGAAAATGGTTCTCCCCTTCCTTCCAAACACCCTACGGTGATTGGACACTGCTGACTGAAGTTCCACGAGACAACTTGAGGGTGTCCATTGTCTCAAATAAGATAACACATATAACGAGCTTGGAACCAGAGAATGCCTGGCGAACTGTGAGGCGATTATTGTACCTCCAGTGTAAAGAATCTTCTATATTCTGAAACATCAGAAGAGCTGCTTTGGGATGTAAAGTCAGCTAAATTTCAAGAAATCTTTCCCTTTTATGAGAAACACTATCATTTAGCAACAGGTACAGAAAGGTAAGTATTGGAGCTGCAGTGTTTCTTCTTTTTTGTTTTTTAAGTAGGCTCTACACCCAACGTGAGGCTCAAACTCATAACCCTGAGATCAAGAGTTGCATGCTCCACTGACTGAGCCAGGCAGGTGCCCCAGAAACTGCAGTGTTTTCTTAAATCTTTTAGATATAAGCTCAAAATATGAAGCCCTGGTTTTAATGTTTAGTGTATGGTATGCTTGCCTTTTCTGCCAAAAGGAGTTGTGTGGAGATTAGTGAGGTATACGTTTGAAGCTGATTGTAAATGAAATCGTTCCTCGGTAGGGAATTACTGAGGGGCTAGGTGATGTGTTGGGAATCACGCTGGATTAGAAATTCTAAGGTTGGTTTCTATGAGGTCTGATGTCAGAAATTTGTGCCCGATCCTAGACAAGTTGCTCTAGTTTGCCAAGTCTTCATTAGGCTAGATGATTGCTAGAATTCTCTGTAAGTCCCTCACTGAGTGGGAAAGGAGGGGCATTGGCCCTGTAGTAGGTTGAAGAGTGTCCCCTCAAAAGATACGTCCAAGTCCTAACACTCAGTATCTGTGAATGTGACCTTATGTGGAAATAGGGTCTTTGCAGATGTAATTGATTTAAAGATGTCTGGATGAGGTCATCCTGGACTAGGGTGGGCCCTAGAGCCAATGGCCCCTGCCCTTATAAAAGACAGAAAAGGAGAAGATTCACAGAGATGCAGGGGACCAGGCCATATGAAGATCCATGTGAAGACAGAGGCAGAGACTGCAGGGACACAGCTACGAGCCAAGGAGGGCCCAAGATCACAGAAGCCACCAGAAAGCAGGAGAGAGGCACAGAATGGGTTCTCCCTCAGAGCCTCCGGAAGGAAGCAATCCTGCCAACACTTTGATTTTGTACTTCAGGCTTCCAGAATGGGGACAGAATCAATCTCTGTTGATTTAAGCCACCGAGGGTGTGGTGATTTGTAGGCAGTCCTAGCGAATGAATACCATCCCCCACAGGTCAGGGGCCGCCCTCTACTGGTGACACGCGAGTAAGCGCGGCTTCACGTGGTGATTAGAAGCCAGTGCTGCCCATCTTTGCCAGACCAAACACATGTGGAATTCTAATAGGGGTTGTACTCATTTCCAATCATGCCCTTATAGTTCTGGAGCTCCGAAGTCCAAAGTCAGCCTCACTGGGCCACAGTCAAGGTGCCAGCAGGGCCCTGCTCCCATCAGAGGCTCTTGGGCAGAACCTGTGCATTCTTTGGCTCGTGGACATATCACTTCCATCTTCAAGTGTCTGTTCTGTCTTCATATCACGTTCTCCTCTGTGTGTGTAAAATCTCCGTCAGCCTCCTTTTTTTCTTCTTAAATTGAGATATAATTGACATATAACATTGTATTAGTTTTAGGTGTACAACATAATGAGTTGATATAGGGACAGATATATACTATATATATATAATCACCACAATAGTTTAGCTAACATTCATCACCGCACATAGTTACAATTTTTTTCTTATGACGAGAACTTTTTTTTTTTTTTTTAATGTAGGCTCCACACCCAGCATGGAGCCCGACTCATGACCCTGAGATCAAGACCTGAGCTGAGATCAAGAGTCAGAGGCTTAACCAAGTGAGCCACCCAGGTGCCCCTATGATGAGAACTTTTAAGATCTTCCTCAGCCTCCTTATTAGAATACCTGTGATTGCATTTAGAGCCCACCCAATTAATCTAGGATAAGACCCTTCATCACATCTCAAGGTCCTTAATCATATTGGCAAATACACTTTTTCCCTATAAGGCAACATTTACAGGTTCCAAGATTAGGATCTGATACCTTTGAGGGCTATTATTCAGCTGGCTCCGGTCGGGTGGGGGGTGTGTGCTGTGTTTTTAGTGAAATGTCCAGTGAGCCACCTAAAGCAGTCCAGTAGAAGGGCTGGAAGCTCTGCCTTCATCTGACTTAGTCTTTTCCTCCTCCACTGAGGGTTGGGTGGGGTGAAGTCTAGGCCTTCAGAGAATATAGAATGGATACTACCCGTGTCCTCAATTCTCTCTCACCAGTTTTTGAGTGTCTGCCTCCTGCCTTCATTCTATCTTCCACCCAGTCTGATGTCTCCCAGCCCCTCATTTGAAAATTCCAACCCTGGGGTGCCTGGGTGGCTTAGCTGGTTAAGGTCATGATCCCAGGGTCCTGGGGTTGAGCTCCATGCTCGGTGGGGAGTCTGTCTCTCCCTCTCTTCTGCCCCTCCCCCCGCTTGTGTTCTCTCTCGCGCGCTCTGTCTCTCTCAAATAAATAAAATAAATCTTTATAAAAAGAAAAAGAAAATTCCAACCTTTCCAACAGGTTAGGACCTACCCCTACCCTCTGTCTCCCCAAGTATTTACCACTTTGGGCTTCAGCCTCTATTCCTGAGGGTGTTCCTCTCTTGGCTCTGGAGTGTGTGTGTGTGTGTGTGTGCATGTGTGTGTTTTGGAGGTTGGGGGGTGAGGTTGGGTTCCATGAATTAGGAGAGGACTGTGGTGCCTGGCGTACTTTCTGGGAGTTCCTTGACCAGGAAAGTGTGTGAGCAGGTTCCTTCTGAATCACTCAAGGGCAAGCATACCTTGCCCCAAGGAATGTTCCATTTCTTCCAGAGACAGCCTAGTCTGATATCACATGATGAAAACACTTTCTTCTATTAATAGTACTTTTGAATCCTCTCCTGGAAAATCTATAAGCCTAGCATTATCGAATCAAAGAATTCTTCCCAGCTCCATTTTCACCAGAAGGGCTCCACATTAACTGGAATAGCTCCCTGTGAGTCATTTGGGATGAATGGTGCTATTCTTGAACACGCTGTTTCCGATCTCCAAATTTATCTCTTGATAGAAGTGAGTGTGTGGGTGTATGTGTACATGTGTCCCCCCAGCTACGTGACTGTTAGTGGATTAGAGAATTGGAGGTAGCAGAAAGTATATCTGAGTTTAGAAAGGGGGGAGAGGCTAAAATAAAGCCCGAGAAATATCTGAAGAGGGAAGGACAAATCAAGACAAAGAGATGGGCGCCTGGGTGGCTCAGTTGGTTAAGCGACTGCCTTCGCCTCAAGTCATGATCCTGGAGTCCCGGGTTCGAGTCCCTCATTGGGCTCCCTGCTCCGTGGGGAGTCTGCTTCTCCCTCTGGCCTTCCCCCCTCTCATGCTCTTTCTCTCATTCTCTCTCAAATAAATAAATAAAATCTTAAAAAAAAAAAAAAAGAGAAGACAAAGGGGAGACACAAAATTCTCCTGGAATGTAGAAGCACAGAATGTTTTTTCATGCTAGTGTTGGGAGCAAGGTTTGTGACGCCTAATGCTTTTTAAAATCTGGAGGGTACTCTTTAGAAAGGAAAATACAGAATGAGTACAGAATTTGGTACAGGACTTTGGATGAAATCCAGAAGTCCCGAAGCTTATATATCATTCGCCTCAGGGCGAATTCTGTCTCTAATTTGAATCAAGGCCAACATCCACCTTCTAGTTATACAATTAACATCAATCACTCCTATTTCCCAATAATGTGATTTGAGCTAAAAGCATCTGAATCATGTATATATTAACATATTTCTTCTTTTTTTAATTAAAAAAAAAAAATTTTAAGTAATGTCTACACCCAACGTGGGGCTTGAACTCACAACCCTGAGATCGAGAGTTGGATGCTCTACCAACTGAGCTAGTCAGGCACCCCTATTTCTTCTTTAATATATATTAACATTATATATATATAATATATATACAACATTATTTAATATATATTATATGGAATCTATGAAATCTGAAATCTAGTGGGGACGCTTTACACATAGATTTTTACAAAATCATAAAATGACATTTCTATAACACTTTATAGCTCAGAACACCCTTTCAGACTTCACTGAATCCTGCTGAGAAACTTGTAAAAAAAAATTTATATTTTCTCCACATTTTACATGAGGGAAGCCAGCCTTAGAGACAATTGGGAGATTTGCCCACCCACATGGCTTTGGTGAATGGAGGAGGTGGCCAGACTGGGGCTCCCCACTTGCCAGAACTGATGGGGTCACATGCAACTGGCAGACACTTCCGCTTACTGGGCCTGGAGCAGGGTGCAGGGCTGGTAGGGGGGGTGGGCAGGGGAGAAGAAGAAAAGAGAGTCCATCAGAACTGCCTGCATTACACTGCTTTTTCCTGTCTCTCTCCAATCTCCCCTGGATTTCTTAGCTCCAAGCTCAGCAGGCAGAACAGTAAGTAATGTGCTTCATAGTTAGGGCCAGCAGGAAACAAAGGGCTGGTGGTGAACTGGCAAGTGCTTTAAGATCTGGAGCTTGTCTATTTCTGAAGGTGGACACCCGTCCCTGAAGCTTGCTCTCCTCCTCAGAGCCAAACTTTCGAGTTCTCATCATGAACTCACAAAGGGAGAAAAGTCCAGATCCTGGCTTCGGACTTTGAATGTAAGCCCCACCCCCAAATTGGTTACAGGGCACGCTTTTTTTTTCCAGTTCAAAATGAAAATAATTATGCTGAATCCCAAGGGAATAACAGGCCCCTGCAGCAGGGATGGGACAGCATGTTCATGTCAGTGTTCCCAGTCTGTCCGCTTTGCCGTGTTCATGTC
>NW_023270265.1:42675072-42680559 GCF_011800145.1 Mirounga leonina
TGTTCATGTCAGTGTTCCCAGTCTGTCCGCTTTGCCGTGTTCATGTCAGTGTTCCCAGTCTGTCCGCTTTGCCGCACAGCTGGAGAGCTTTACCTTGTGCTGTTTCTTTCCCTCTCCCATCCTCCAAGAAAGGAGATAGCCTTAAGTGGTCAGATTTCACAGCAAAGAGCTGAAAAAGAGGAAGGAGCCTGGAGAGGAAAGGGACAGGAATATGTACTGTATGAGGACAATGATAAGAAAAGTAAGATTAAAAAAAACAACTTACATAGGGCTTTATAGTAGTTGAGAAATACACACAAAGGACTTGCATTTCCTTAAATTATTTTTAATTGTATGGAATGGGTCCTTTTTTAAGTTCAATACTGCCCTGGACTGAGCCCCTTGGGCTGTAGCTTTATAAACATCATACCTACAACCTAGAATCTTGATTAATTCATAGAACAGTGATGGGAAAAACCGTGAGAAACGATGCACTGCTTACGGGAAACTTAAATGTTAGGGGCTTGCCCTATTTGAGATCAGCAGCAGCATAACTCTAATCCTAAAATTAGATGAGGACCAAATTTTGAAAGATGTTTGCCACATCTGCAGCTGGTCTCTGGTTACTCATCATGGGCCTTGTTAAAAACATATTAGAGACTTTGCAAATCCCATTACACTCTTGACTCTCCCCAGCTGTGTACCCCACCCCCTTGCGCATCCAGTCAGGAGCAGTCCAAACACCCCTCCCCCAATACACACCTTCCCTGCTTCCTCAGGCTCGCTGGGGAATGGCTGGAAAATTGAGGGGAAAGGATGGAGCAGTAATAGGAAAACCACAACCCTCTATTTCCTTGTCACTAAGTGCTACCCTTACAAAATGGTGGAACACGGTGACGTGTTCTTTTTCTTTCACCAGGAGAAGAAATAGTGGATTTAAAATCTACTGGGCAGCCGTTCCAAGGATGTACCAAGTTTCTGTAGGAGCAAGTTCCCCCTGTTCTTTTCTGATGCAGTACAAAGCATTCTTAAAAAAAATCTCTAACATGATTATCTAACAGACAGCATTTTTGACAATTGTTATTGGTTTATGATGGTACCAACCCCAATAGGCCATCCACCTGAGAGTTATAATTGGCAGAGAGGAAGAACAAGCCAGTTACTGCTGTGGTTTAGAGAATGTGCTTAAGAAAAAACTCTGTTCCTTACACCCTGTTTAAAAAAGTATACAGTGCAGAAAAATGGCTTATATACTTAACCATACCTCGCTTTGACAGCATTTAAGATGTTAGGAAAGCTCAAAAGTACTAAGCAACATATGAAAAATAAAAAGACCCATGCCTTGGATTCCTGGTTTGTCAAGACAAAGGTTCTAGACCCTTAGGCAATAGATTACCTAAAAATGTTTTTGTGTGTGGTGGAAGAATGAGTTTTATACACACACATTTAACTAGCGTTTTTTTTAATTTAAAGCATTAAAAACACATGGTTAAAAAACCAAACTGTACAGGAATATAAAGTGAAAAGAAGTTTCTGCCCCCCTTGCATTTCTGATCTGCCCCCCTTCCCATTCCTCTGAGGTAACCATACTTTTTTGTATTTTATTTCAGAAATATTCTGGGCTTATAAAAACATCTATCTCTCATTCTCCCCTATTAAAAACCCAAATGGCATAATTTAAAATACTATTCTGCAATTTGGACATTTTCTTTTAACAGTATATCTTGGACATTTTTTTCAAATTAGCTTTTTTAGAACTTTTTAACTTTTTTTTTTAACTGAAAAGTAAATGCGTAACAGAAAGGAAGTGAGAGACAGCTGGCTTTAGACAAATATGAAATCATCACTGTAAAGGCTAATTATCTTCCCTCTGGAAGGAGATTAGATGCAGAGATTAGATTCATTTTTTCTCTCTTAAACACACATGAAAGAATTATTATAGCTGGTTAAACAATGACTTGGGTGGTCAATTTTATCGGGCCAATTAAACACCGAGTACTTTTTAACTCCCCAAAGTATAGAAATGAAGGAGATGGTTTTTTCCAGTGAACAAAATGATCTTTCTTTTAGACCAATGTGACAGTGTCCTGAGAGGCCTTCCCCCTTTTGCCTCTGTGGTGCTTCTCAAACAATTTTATATATGTCAAAGTGCTCCAGAATGGTTGTCACAATTTCTGATCGTCCCTGATGAAGTTATGGGAGGAGGTAGCAGAAGTTTACTGGCAGATAAATCCATGAGAAACTGGCTGAGGATTGGTCAAATGTAAACATTTGGTTTATGAGCGCCTTGGGCCTTTAACCACCTCCACTGCAGAGCTAAGAATGAGCAGCCTCCTGGCAGGCAGAATATGTATTTTTTAAAAAATCCCTCCTTTGGGAGATTTCTCATATACACACAAGACTGAAGAAAGTTCTCATCGATGAACAGCATACAAGACTGTGGACAAGGAAATGATGTTAAAAGTCAAATTTCACCATAGGACACTGGAGTCCAATCAGAACCCCAAAATCTGAGACAAATAATAAACTTGACACTGAAGGTCAAATCAATAATCAGAGTTGACTCATTTACCACCATTATTTGCGTAGGTTTAACTATGTAGACACATTTCCTCACATTCATTGATTTCAGGGTTGGGAGAACCCTTAGTGATCATCTCTTTTAATAAATAAAGAAACAGACTAAAAAAGATTTAGTGACTTGACTGAGGTCACACAGAACTGGCTCCTACAACCTAACTCCCTAGTGAATATGCTTAAATGAGTATAAGGACACCATACATGTAAAAGAAGATATGTAATATGCAGGATGGTCATCCCTGTTTAAAAAGCAGAACAGCATCACATGGACTTTCTAGTACAACTTGGGTGACACCATTCAAGGGCAGGAGGGCCTTGAATTAGGAAGCTGGAAGAGAGTGATGGCGGCTAGCAGGTAGCCACAGGCCAGAGATGGGGAGGCCAGCCAGGGAATGGAGAAGCTGCAGGGTCTAAGGTTCAAGAATTCCATAGCAGGAGCAAGGCAAGGCAGCTGTGGCTGGGGACTGGGGACCTGATATCTGCCAAGAACAGAATATTTCCTCTTTTCACTCATTCTGCTCAGCCAGGCATACATTTAGAGAGGGGGGGGAGAAAGTCAGGGTCCAGGAGAAACTTTTCTTCAGGTTTTCTCTCTCCTAAAGATTCTGCTTGTTAACTCCGGATTTATAGGTAACCACCCCCATACAGTGGTATTAGTTAATGACTTACTGCTGTTTTCTGCTAAGCTGCTATCAGGCAGATTTTTTCCAATTAATTTCATTTTAAAAAGTGTTGCTTAACCCTGGTTGCACACTAGAATCCTCTGGGTAGCTTAGGAAAAAATGCTGATGCCACAGCCTAACCCTGTTAGATTCTGATTTCATTGGTCTGAGGTCTTAGCATTGGTGGGTTTGAAAAACTCCTCAGGTGATTCTAATAGGTAGCTAGGGTTGGAATCATTGATTGAAACCATCAGGAAAAGTTTCAATCAACTAGCCAATTGTTTTCAAACAATTACAATAGCATTGTTTTCTTCACATCTGGCAATGTGATTCATTAAAAAGTAACAAAATAATTTGTAGAACATACAGTAGTCATTCTCATTACCTATTCATTTTTGCTGAGGAAAGTCAACATATGGCTCACTTCAACAGTAAATCTGAAACTGATGGTTCCACTGAATCTTGTCTCCATTATCTTCTGTGTCCAAGTCACATCACAGAGATTTGATATAGTATCACTCCTCTTGATCTTTATGTTGAAGATGTCTGGGCAGTCCAGGAGGCTTGGTACTTATCAGAGATTCCAGGACAGTTTGTCATCGTGGGTCTTTCTGTGCTATGGAAATTCAGCAGAGAAATCAGTGTGGGCTGGAATAATTAGTAATGTGGAATTCCTTGCTGCTTTGGGGCTCTCTCACTTTTATCTAAGGAGAAGCTTAAAAGTATTGCCTTCCTTGTCTCCTACCTCATTTTTTTTCTCCTTTCCTTCTAAAACATTACAGAATGCAAGAGATAGGAGTAGCAAGACTCACTGATAAATAAAACGGAGAGTGTAATTTAAAGGCCATTTAGTTCAACCACCATTGAGACCAGGAGATCTCCCCAAGATCACCCACTAGATCACACCTGCAGCTGGACCTGGAACTGCGGACCTGACTCCCAAGCCATATTCTGTTCAACATACCAACTGGCCTTTCAAAATAGACGGCTCAAAGATATTGGCGGGGGGGCTTGTCCAACTCCATCCCTTCCACTTCACTGATGACTTATTTTTTGACGTCTTCTCAGACCCATCTTGCTTAATTTGGGACACGATAGCTTCTGGACTTTGCTCCCTTCTTCTTCGCTAGTCAGAGCCCTGTGCTAATAATTGTGTGTTTTTTATTGTTAACATGCTCCTGGTTGATGTGTATTTGTTGAATACCTGCTGTTGTCAAACGTCACAAGGTTCTAAGAGTAAATACAAACTAGAGGACGGCCCTGCTCTGAGGAGAGCCTGGCTGGGGCTAGACCCCAGTAACCAGCGTCTTGGGTCGCATTTCCCGGCTCTCCTGGTCCGGGTCTCTGCGGGCAGCTCAGGCCCGGGGAGGAGGGAGTTTCAGGCTGGATGTAAGGAGTCGGCCGGGCTTTCTTCAGGGCTGGTGAAAGGAGCGAATAAGCCGCCGGCATGGGAGGGAAGACCCCACGAGTGAGCTTCTGCTCCGTAGGTTACAGGGCATGAGGGCAGCTGGCCCCTGACTCAGCCATGCCCGGGCTCGGCCGGCCATGGCCTCTGGAGGGAAGGCGGGCCCGCTAGGGGCGGGGCCTGGGAGGAGCGGGAGGAGGGTTGGGGGAGGAGGAGAGCAGGGAGGAAGAGCCTGTGGGGAGGAGCCAGGAGGAGAAACGCGGGAGAAGCTGGAGGAGAGGGCGGCGGGAAAAGGCAGAAAGGGGAGCGGAAAGAAGAAAGAGGCGCGCGGAGGAGACAGGGAAGGGGAGGAGCCTGGTTGAAGCCGGGGGCGTGGCCACCGAGGGGGTGGGGCCGGGAGCGGTGCCAGGGGCGGGGCCGGGCGAGGGGCGGAGCTGGGGGAGAGGCCTCCAAGGCGCCGCCGCCGCCGCCACCGCCGCCGGTGCGCGTTCTCCTCCAGCGGGCCTGGCCGCTGGGGCGCTCCCTCAGTCGCTGTTCCTCGAGGCGCGGACTCCGGCGGCCCCGGCCGACTAGGACGCCCCGCGCGCCCCCCGTGGGCCGCCGCCGCCGGGGCCGGGGGCCGCGGAGACGCGGGCGCGCCCGGCCGCCGCCGCCTCCTCCCTCGGCGCCCGGGGCCGGCATGGAGCTCTTCCAAGCCAAGGACCACTACATCCTGCAGCAGGGCGAGCGCGCGCTGTGGTGCAGCCGCCGCGACGGCGGCCTCCAGCTCCGACCCGGTGAGCGTGGCGGCGCGGGGTGGCCCTGGGCCCGGCCCGGCGCGGCGGGGGCGAGGAGGGGGCGCGGCCGCCCCTCGGCGGGGGC